>NC_081315.1:20040357-20349285 GCF_026419965.1 Kogia breviceps
TTCCAGGATCCAAAAAAGTTTAAGAACCAAGGTACTTTACACAGTAAAAACAATCTTTGCAAAGGTGATATTAACACTGAATCCCAGGAGGGCGGAAATCAAGATGGTGGAGTAGGAGGACACTGGCCTCACCTCCCCTCACAAACATGAAAAACTACAACTTGCATATATAGCAACTCCCACTAAAATCAACTTGGGGACTAGCAGAACAGCTCTTCCATAACCAAGGCGGTAAAGAAAGATGCATATGGAGTCAGATAGTCATGGAGGAGAAGCAATCTGGCCAAGACCCACGCCCCTACCAGGGGACCCAGAAGAAATGGGGGATACCATAGGCTTGGGCATCCTCCCTGGGGAGCAAGGGGTTAGAGCCTCCTGTTAGGCGTCCCAGCCCTGGGGTCTGACACTGGGAAGACGAGTGCCCTCAGCTGGTTTGAAACCCAGTGGGGCTTACTAGGGAGCTGTAAGTACCCAAGACGCGGCTCTTAAAGCGTGCACACGTAGACTTGCTTACCCCCAATCACAACACGTAAGCAGATCAAAGACTACCTGGGGCTCCGCTGGCTTGTCAGCACGGCCACAGTGTGCCCCGCCCCCAGCCCACACAGGGCTCCCGGTCCAGCCCCCGTAGCACCGCTACCGCACCCCACGGAGGCAGGGACTGCCATTGCCAGAGACACTGCGCACGCTTGGAGAGAACAGGCCCGGCTCAGAGCCCAGCCCTGCCTCGGATCACAGTAGAGGCAGCCATTGTCAGCGTGCATGTCACTGCGTACAATGGGGAGGAGCCAAATCAGCTCCAGGGCGGAGACTCCCATCGCAGCTGAGTGCCTCCCTGGGCACATTTGGGAGGAAGTGAGGACCACCCCTCTGACTCCAACCCCGCCTCTGACTAAGGCACGCGCACTGGGGGGGGGGGGGGGGAACCAGCGCGTAAGTGCAGCCCCCAAACCTCACGCCTTGGCAATGGCCCCAAACCGAGGCAGAGACTGCTATCCCACCCAGGAGAAACCCACCTCCCTCAGTGCTTCTAGTCCAGCCCCTCAGGCCCTGGTCTCTTCCCCAATAGGACTGAGACCACCACTGAGCATGGAAGAAGCCCTGGCTTACCACTGGCTCTGGCCCCAGCCCCTCCAGTTCCAGCCGTGACTACCACCAAGGCGATAGCTGCCAGCACACCCCAGGGGAAGACACAGGCCATGCTCACTTCACATCCAGCTCATCCACCACAGTCACTGGGCTCACACAGACTGCGTAGGGACACTCCCACACAAGGACACAGCGTCAAGACTGGGATAGGTAACTTGTTTCAGGTAATTTCATAGAGACAGAGAAAGTTAAACAAAATGAGAAGACACAGGAATATGTTTCAAACTTTGATGAGCATAAAGTGCTCATTATTATTATTGTAACATTGAATCATATTTCCTCTATCAGAGGCAGTATAGGAAAGGAAAAAAATCTGTAGCATTTTGAGTAATGTGCGTCTGAAAACCACCACAAACTACAGAGAAATAGGAAATTATGAAAGAGGAATTAAAACCAAAGCAAAATTCTCTGTCAGGCAAGATCAACATGACAATTAAGTCATTTCATGAATCCATCTGAATCCAGGCAGGAATTCCACTGATCTTAAGTACCTATTACAAAACACCAACATTTTAAGTGAAAATAACATTTAAGTATTTATCTTCTAAAATAATATTAGTAGGGCTTCCCTGGTGGCGCAGTGGTTGAGAATCCGCCTGCCGATGCAGGGGACACGGGTTCGTGCCCCGGTCCGGGAAGATCCCACATGCCGCGGAGCGGCTGGGCCCGTGAGCCATGGCCGCTGGGCCTGCGCGTCCGGAGCCTGTGCTTCGCAACGGGAGAGGCCACAACAGTGAGAGGCCCTCATATCACCCCCCCAAAAAAAATAAATAAATAAAATAAAATAATATTAGTAATATTCTTGCTACACGTATATACTTTCAAAGAAAGCAAATCTAGGGTAATAGCTAAACCTTAAAAACACCCGCAATTGGGCTTCCCTGGTGGCGCAGTGGTTGAGAGTCCGCCTGCCGATGCAGGGGACGAGGGTTCGTGCCCCGGTCCGGGAAGATCCCACATGCCGCGGAGCGGCTGGGCCCGTGAGCCATGGCCGCTGAGCCTGTGCGTCCGGAGCCTGTGCTTCTCAACGGGAGAGGCCACAACAGTGAGAGGCCCGCGTACCACAAAAAAAAAAAAAAAAAAGAAAAACACCCGCAATTAAAATTCTTTGTAAACAATAATAAGCTCTATGGTCTAGTTACCATGAAACAGAAACTATTTGTTATCTCTAGGTGATATTCAGAAAATGAAGAAGCTGATAAAATAATACAAGTTGAGTGTTTACCACTTACCAGACATATTTCATGCATGGTCACTTTTAACCCTGCAAGACAGAAATTATTATCCCTGTTTTGCAGATAAGGAAACTGAAGTTCAGAGAGGTATAACCAAGCTCACACAGCAAGTAGATATCAGAGGTAAAATTAAAAGTCCCATTTCTCTGATTCCAAAATCCTTTCCCCTTGAACGCATCTGATCCTTCTATGATTTTTTAAAAGCTAAATAATTAAAATTAATAAACTAAAAAACAACTGTAGAGAAATATTTTTAGTGATATAAGATCAAATCTAAAAACTTAAGTACCTGAAATAAGCTCACAGTAAATTTTTAATAAGGAAATATTTCTATAGTTATCCCAGAAAGTTATTTTTATAATTACATCCATAGGAGAAACTTCAAAAGGAAAATTACTTTTAACAGAAGTACCACTTAGTAAGTGGCAGTATACGTGGTAAATGAAAGAAATAATATAACATGATTTAAAATAGCAGAAGCACTTAATGGCTAGTATTTATTGATTGATTGACAATAGACCAGCACTGAAAAAAATACAAGTGTTATATTTAATAAAATGTTTTCTGCTCAATATTACCTATTTTTATACAGATCTTGAAATAGCAATGGCAAGTTCTGTATTTTAAAACCAGGTAGAAGGATGATCTAGTTTCTTTGCACCCTCTGAGTCCTTCTTAAGAAAGTTTTTTACCTTCACTAGTTCTGTGAGGGTAACTCAGAAATCATTCATTTCAGTTTGATAAACAAACCATTCAAGGAAGACACTTCCCATTCTTTATTTGTCAGCAGAGAAATACCACCTTCAAAAATACCTTTCCCTGAATATCCATCCACCGCCATTTCTCCAATGAATGAGTAAATGAGATTCCATACCGGCATCCCAGGTTGGAAACTCCAAAGTGTTGTCAGGAGATCATTCAAGCCCATGACTCACAATGAAAATGGAAGCAGGACAGCCAGTTGGGATTTCCACCTGGAAATTAAGAGCTAGGTAGCTTATGTGAGTATAATGAATTATCCTCTTCCCCCAAGTCCATAACCCATTCCTCAGTGGAGACGTGAGTTTGTTTAACAGCTTAAAGACACAGGGAAGCCCCATGAAGATGAAGGAATCCTAGGAATCTTAGCCCCATCTGCAGAAGGCAGGGAGATGCAGCACCTGCACAGGGACAGCTCTGGGGCTGGGCAGCGGGGCTGTTCAAGGACAGGAAGTTCCACAGGGCCAGCTTTCATACCCACTGCGCACCTCCAAGTCCAGGAAATCCCACCCTCTTTGATTTCCCAGGCCTCCTGGCGTTAAGCATCTTCCTTTTCTCTCTTCCTCTTGGAGATGATTCCAACCTCTCCACCTCACCAAAGCTTCTCCCCACCAAAGCAGAGATTGGAAATGGCAATGTTTCTTTGCTTCCAGATTCCAGTCCCAAAAGCCAACTCCAAAAAGTGAGAAGCCAGAGCATCGGCCAGAAACTGCTTCTTCTTCTTCTACCCTGGAACAATCAGGCAATCCCTGAAGCACCTTTAAGTAAAGACCAGAAACCTTTGAGAAAACTAACAAACCGGTCTGTCTGTTTGGCTTTTCTCATAAAATTTAGCTATTTAAATGTCATGACAGGGGTCATGGCTGGCTGAGCTCCTACAGGTGACAAGAGTTGGATAACACACTTCCTTCTGGTTTTCACAGAAGTAGGAAATCTTGGGAGAAAAAAAATGAGTTAGCCTTCTTTTCCTCTTGATTTTTTTTTTTTTGTGTGTGTGTGTGTGGTAAGAACCGTGAACATGAGATCTACCCTCTCAACAAATTTTTAAGTGTACAGTATCGTTAACTCTAGGTACAATGTTGTACGGCAGTTCACTTGAACTTATTCCTCTTGCTTAACTGAAACTTCATGCCCATTGATAAACTATCCCTATCTCCCCCACCCCCTAGCCCCTGGCAACGACCCCTCTACTCTTTGATTCTACAATTTTGACTATTTTAGATGCCTCTAGATAAGATACTTTTAGATAAATGGAATCGTGCAGAAACAAAAGACACCAAGTGTTGGCAAGCATGTGGAGAAATTGGGGCCTTTGTACACTGTTGCTGGGAATGCAAAATGGTGCAGCCATTTTGGAAGGCAGTATGGAACGTCTTCAAAAAATTTAAAATATTGGGATAGACATATATACACTAATATGTATAAAATAGATAACTAATAAGAACCTGTTGTATAAAAAAATTAAAAATAGAATTACTGTGATCTAGCAATCCCACTTCTAGGTATTTATTGAAAAGAATTGAAATCAAGATCTTGAAGAGATATTAGCACTGCCATTTTCATAACAGCATTATTCACAATAACCAAGATATGAGAACAACGTAAATGTCCATTGAAGGGTGACTGGATAAAGAAAATACACTATATACAATGAAATATTATTCAGCCTTGAAAAATGAAGGAAATTCTGCAATCTGTGACAGCATGGATGAACCTGGAGGACACTATGCTCAGTGAAATCATCCTGTCGCAGAGGACAAGCGCTACACGATTCCTCTTGAGTTTAGACATATAGAGAGGCATCTGGGGACTAGTGGAGGAGGGTGGCCCACAGGCAGAGTTGGACATCAGAATCTGGATTACAAAAGGGAACACGCAGGAGGGCTGAATCACTTCGTTTGTTTTAATTGTTAGTAGTTGAAAGCAACTCAAAAGGGTTTTCATGACTAGGAAAAGTGATTGTTACACATGTCAGGAAGTCCCAAGGAAATGGGACTCCAAGGAGGAGGTTTGTTAATTCAGCTGCTAAGGATGTCATCCTAGACCATAGTTCCATATTCCCTCTTGCACCCTCAGCACATCACCATGTTATTACCTCTCAAGGTAACTGTTTTCATTTGCTGGGGCTGCCATAACAAAGCACCACCCACTAGGGGGTTTAAACAACAGAAATGTATGGTCTCACAGTTCTTAAGGCTAGAAGTCCAAGATTAAGGTATGCATCGCGTTAGTTCTTTCTAAGGGCTGTGAGGGAAAATCCCTTTCACGTCTCTTTCCTAGCTTTTGGTGGTTTGATGGCAATCGTTAGCATTCCTTGGCTTGTAGAAGCATCACCCCAATCTCTGCCTTCATCTTCTCTTGGCATTCTCCCTGTGGGTGGATCTGTGCCCAAATTTCCCCTTTTCATAAGAACACTAGTCATAGTGGATTAGGAACACACTCTTCTCCCGTATGACCTCATTTTAACTAATTACACCTGCAATGACCCTATTTTTAAATAAGATCCCATTCTGAGGTACTGAGGATTAGGACTCCAACATATCTTTTTTTGTGGGGACACAATTCAACTTGTAACAGTAGTAAAACAGCTGCTCCAGACATCACATCTACACACAATGTCTCAAAGAAGTAAAGTGTATCTCTTCTTTTTAAGAAACTTCCCAGCACACACTGTCCTGTCTCAGGGATCAGAAACTGTGTTGCCTAAACAGTCACTAGTGAAGTGGTTGGACTTGCTGGGATTTGGGGGTAGGATGCTGCAGAGAATACAATGACCACTTTGACTGATAGCCAAAGGGAAGTAACATCACAAGATATTAAGCATGTCAGTTATTATGTTCTCCTAAATTTTTCTCTCCTCTAAGTTATGAACTTTTCTCCTTCTTCTCTAATTGCATTTATTAGGGTTTTTTTATTTTTTATTTTTTTTTTTATTTTTTATTTTATTTTATTTTTTTTTTTTGCGGTATGCGGGCCTCTCACTGCTGTGGCCTCTCCCGTTGCGGAGCACAGGCTCCGGACGCGCAGGCGCAGCGGCCATGGCTCACGGGCTTAGTTGCTCCGCGGCATGTGGGATCTTCCCGGACCAGGGCACGAACCCGTGACCCCTGCATCGGCAGGCGGATTCTCAACCACTGCGCCACCAGGGAAGCCCTTAGGGTTTTTTTAGAATAAACGTTCACTGAAGAAAATTTGAGAAAGTATTAAAAAAAAAAAAACAAGTTTTTAATGATTCATATCCCACCAGTTGAGATTTCTTCTTCTAAAACACTGGTGTATATATATGCATGTTTATTGAAGAAAATTGAGAAAATGTTAATATTTTACCAAGAACCAATTTAAAATAGCTCATAATCCCACAAACAGAGATACCCCCTACTAATGCATTAGAAAATATCTTTCCCAACTGTATATACTATACATACATCCATATATAAAGAAAAATTGGGATTACAGAGGGCATACTGCTGAGTAAGCTGCTTTTTTCAGTTAATATTAATTTAATTGTTTACATTGCCTTTCTCAGTGTATTAGAAGTAATCATATTATCTAGAAACACCCCACCTCCAGTATATTTACACTCTACAGTGGTGTAAATGATACCAAAATATATGCACTTGGGATCAAGGGAAATCCATTAAATAGATACAGTGTAAATGACAGCAGTGTATTGATATCAAAAGTATCATTCTGGTGATCCCCAAAGCACCATTTAGTATCATTAATTGCAAAAGTGTTCCATCTCAAGTTAAGTCACGGAGGGAAGTTCTTGATTCCAGTGATGGGAAGGGAAAAAAGGTCTAGTCAGAAAGGAATTAGACTTATTCACTAAAACCAAAATCAAATAGTCAAACACAACCTCCTCTGTGGAGAACTGCCTGACTGATTCCCACTCCAACCTAAAGAGAATTCTCCCACTTGTGCTCAATTACTATTTCCCGCATGTCTGTCTGTCTGTCTGATTGCTGGTGTCCTCTATCTAACACCTATGAGTTGTGGTCTCATTGGTTTTTATGTGACTATTCCCTCACGATCCTCCTGAGAGCAAACGTGAGCTGATTCATCTTTGTATCCTCTGGGCCTTGAATGTATGTTTTATTGAACAAATGAACGCATTCTTTCATTCACAGAACAAGCTCAGAAATTTTTTTCTCATTCCCTGCAATGGTCTACCTTATTTTTTAAAAACAGTTAAAGTTTGAATGGTTAACTTTTAAAGTTTTATTTGGAAAAAAGTGAAATGTAATTATTCCGACACTAACCTGGATATTATGCTTAAGTATTAGTGATGCATGTGCCTAAAAAAGCCAGGTGTCTATAAAAATCAAGTAATAACTTGACAACCAGGTGACGGTTGCTAAGAAACTGCATTTTTTTCTGTGAACACATGGTGTATGAAGTATGGCCTAGATTCATATCCTACATAAAACATCTTCCTTAGAGTTATCTAAAGAGTCTGATTTTGCATGGCTTGTCAAGGCATATCAGTGACTCTTTCTGCTGTCCTACTCCTGCTATTAAAAATCATGATTCTATACATAGAATATTATTTCATCACCATGACCTGTTCTGGACTCCAGGTTGTTTAAATTACAGACTAAGGCCCTCTTCGGCTCCAAGTATTTCAGTGGCATCAAATGTTACCCTCTCCTTTGGTCACCACTGAGGAACAACCACGGCTTCTGATGGACTAGCGGTGCTAAACACAAAAATTAAAATATCTACAATGTTTCTGCATTCCAAAGTGAAATAATAATGAACTGGAGGTTATCTGCAAGTTTTAAAGGACTTTGGTTCACCACTAGAGGAACATAATGGAGATTTTGCTATACTCTGCCCCAAATAGGTAGTTGACTCCAAATCTTGATGGCAGGGGGCAGGGAGGATGTTGTCCAAAAAGTACTTAGGGACTGTGCTAAATTTAAGTGCTAGAGATTGTGTTTAAAATAAATATCTCAATATTTAACTGCTGTATTAGTTAGAAAGTTTTGTAAAGCACAAGGAACTATATTCAATATCCTGTTATAAACCATAATGGAAAAGAGTATGAAAAAGAATATATATCAATAACTGAATCACTTTGCTGTACACCCGAAACTAACACAACATTGTAAATCAAGTATGCTTCAATAAAAAAGGAAAGTTTTCATTTCGAGTAACACAAACTCAAATTATCTAAAGCCAAAAGAAAAAAGGACTTAATATTGAAATAACCTGGATAAGTCACAAAATTAAAGGAACTGCAGAAAAAATAGAAACACACTGAGGATGTCAGAGACTACAAGCTTGGTCAACTTAATGGTAACTCTCTCTCTCTCTACCCCAGTCTCTACCCTGTCATCTTCTCTCTGAGCTTCAGTCTCATTTTCCCAGGTTTCTCCTCATGCCAAGGAGCACTGGAGCCACATCCAAAGGCAAGAGCTCTGGCTGTTTCCCTCCAATGTGGGAAGTTCTGTGGCAAGATTATGATTGACCTAGCCTAGGTGACTTCCCAGCTCGTGCGGGGCACGGTGGGTGGGGGGTGGCAGGCAGTGGTTGGAAGGCCCTCTGGAACCACTGAAGACGGAGCAGCCAGATTCTGTGAGGAAGAATGAAACCATTACAAGAAAGGCAGAGTCAACGTGAGCAAGAAAATCAACAGAAGTCCCTTACTCCAAACATGTTGGTAATTTAATATCACTTTCACCAGTTTTGTCACTGCAAAGGTATAGGGCAACTCAACCCTTATTTTATAAATATCATCTCTAATATTCACTATTCTAAAATGTTTTGAACATTTTTCACCCTAGAACACCAAGGAATCGCTATGATAGCACAGGTGATTGTTCTCCCATGTGTCCTTCTATAAAATGCTTACGTAAAATTCTGAGGTTTCGTTTTTGCAAATTAAAAGACTTTTTATTGAAAGACAAAAAGCAAAGGTGGAGAAAGGAGAAAAATGTATATGACGTACCTTCCCAACAATTTCTAAGATTTCCAAGATCAGTGTTTCTATGTTCATTAACAATCTCACATTTAATTATAAGGATAATAACATTCAGGCTGACAAATAGAATGACTCCCAAAGGAAAAATATTATTCAGAGGTGTCTGCTGCAAACAGGAGGAGCCTCCCCTCAGCTCTATGGTTATAAGATGGGCCCCTGCTTTTATCACTCAGATATGCCTCATAATAATTCAGAGTACATTTTAAGGGAAGGAATATGTTACATCTACATGGGAAAAAATCTCATAAGTCACAAACTGTTTATTCTGTAAGCACTTATAGAAATATCTCCACTCTTCCCCACCTAGAATCTGTCTTTGTTTTAAAAGGAGTAATGTTGGGCTTCCCTGGTGGCACAGTGGTTGAGAATCCGCCTGCCAATGCAGGAGACACGGGTTCGTGCCCTGGTCTGGGAAGATCCCACATGCCGCGGAGCAACTAAGCCCGTGAGCCATGGCCGCTAGGCCTGTGCGTCCGGAGCCTGTGCTCCGCAACGGGAGAGGCCACAACAGTGAGAGGCCCGCATACCGCAAAACAAAAAATAAATAAATAAATAAATAAATAAAAAATAAATAAAAGGAGTAATGTTTAAGGAACTGTTGCCTCATAAATAGTTGGAATCTTTTATCAATTTTAAAGATATTTATCTGCCAGAAGTATAAATCTACTTCATAGCTAGTCTCTCAAAAATCCTAGATATTTTTCTTTGTTTGAATAGTTACTCATACAAATTAATCTAACCTAATTCCATCCATCCTAATATTAATGCATATTAATATGCATTAAATATGCATTTAATGCATATTTTCCAATCATCTTTCGTTCCTACAAATTTTCAGTTTGCTCTCAAATCATACTAACTCTACTTCCATTCACCCACTTTAGTGTCTTACTCTCTCCCCCAAATTCACAATAAGACATCTACTGCTGATCAGTCAGTCACAACAAAAACAAATGGCCCACTCAAACTAGGATAAGGTGAGACAGGTCCATTTACTTACAAATGATCTAATTAAAAAAAATTCAAGTGGGACTTGGGGAAACCTTAGCATGAAACTAGGGCAAACTGCAGCAGAACGGTTACTACCCCTGGGTCAAAGGGACAGAGAGAGCATAATTGCCAGAAGCAAAGGAAAGGAGCCATAGACTGGTATTGGTCCAGCAACTATCAGTTAGATGAGCTAGGTATAGAAATTGAGTAAGCATTTATAATTTTCAATAGCAATTCAGTAAAATAATTGTATGTCTGATGTTTCCAATAATAAAAACGGTTTTGATTATATCTTTATTTTAAATTTTATTTCATTTTTCTAGTAATTCCTTTGCATTCTATTTACAAAAGTACCAACCTGTGGCAAATTGGAAATAAGAAAGTGGCCCTTCACCACAGAGAGGAGAAGATCTGGATCTCCAGAACCAAAGATAGTTCTGGAGAAGACTTTCTGGAGAGGAGCTGCCCTTCAGTTGAGCAACAGACAGCCCAAGGGAACCCAGTGGAAAGATAGTCAAGGAAATTGATGCCCTATCCTCACTCTCCTCTCTCCCTCCAATCTCCTATTAAGTTCCCCATTGTCTAAACCTTTTTTTTTTTTTTTTAATTTATTTTATTTATTTATGGCTGTGTTGGGTCTTCGTTTCTGTGCAAGGGCTTTCTCTAGTTGTGGCAAGCGGGGGCCACTCTTCATCGCGGTGCGCAGGCCTCTCACTATCTTGACCTCTCTTGTTGTGGAGCACAAGCTCCAGACGCGCAGGCTCAGTAGTTGTGGCTCACGGGCCCAGTTGCTCCGCGGCATGTGGGATCTTCCCAGACCAGGGCTTGAACCCGTGTCCCCTGCATTGGCAGGCAGATTCTCAACCACTGCGCCACCAGGGAAGCCCTGTCTAAACCTTTTGAGGTCCACATAGGTCAGTCCTCTGGGACAAAGAGCAGGATACAGAAGGGCCAAGAGTGGATCTCTTTTCTGTGCAATTGAAAAGTTTATGGCCCAAACATAGCAAATGCACAAAGTCCCATCATCACAGAGAATGTCATTTTGGTCACACTCTCTGTGCCACTTATCAATGTATTGCCTCTCAGCTCCAGATTCACCCTTCAATACATCCTCTGCCCTAACAGATAGAATTCCCTAAGCATCTCTCCTGTACAGTGAGCAGCACACCGAACTTTCTCACCAGAGAGCCCTGGGGGATATAGCAGGAGGAAGGGGCTCTCCTTTTGTTTGCAGGTGCTGCATGGGGTCAGCGGTGAGAGTGGGAGGACTTTGGTCACACTCTGCCCCAACTACACACCCAGAGCATGTGGTCCCTCTGCAAGCACTCAGCCCCAGCCATGCCTGGTATTAAAACTAGAACCGATTTCACAAGGTTGTTTTAAAAGTGCATGTGTAATCCATATATTGACCTGCAGTTCTCTCAGGGTGAACCAGAAACAACTTTGATTTTATTCCCCACCTGCTTGGGGGATGGGATCGTGTAGTCCTTTTACCCCTGAATGAAACTTGATCTGGAACAATGACTGTTCTGACACAAAACTGTGGAGGAACGTAAAGTCCTACAGTTGCTTTAATACAGTCTCAGATCATAAAATATACACAGTACTCTATATAAAATAACCAATAAAGACCTACTGTACAGCACAGGGAACTATACTCAATATCTTGTAATAATCTATAATGGAGGAGAATGTATGTGTGTATACATATACTGAACCACTTTGCTGTACACCTGAAACTAACACAACACTGTAAATCAATTATAGTTCTATGGCGAGCTGCGTCTGACCAGCAGAATAACAGTCGCCACACGCTAGATTCTTCTCGTATCACACTTTATTGGAGTACAGCTTGGTTAAGGAAAGATGGAAGGAAGACCCCGCAGCCGTAACGGCAGCTGCCTATATAAGATTCGGGATACTGTGCAAGTCTCTGATTGGTTCATATCGAAGGCATAATTACACGTCGCCTTCGGACTGGTTACTGCTCTAAAACCTTGTTAGCATATCTCAACGCATGCGCACTGGCTACAGGATGGATGACTCAGCTTTTTCTACCCTGCTTTGCGGCAACGCTTTGCCGCGCCCCACATCTCCCCCTTATTTATTTACTATAGCACAGTGAAGTTTTGCCGGTACACATGCTCACACCATGGTGTGCTCACGGTTCAACGGCAGTTCTCCACTGGCACATCCATGACACCCTCCTGCGTGCAATGCCATCATAGGGCGGCAGGGTGCAAGGGCTGTCGATGGCACATCTACGACACCCTCCTGCGTGCAATGCCATCATAGGGCGGCAGGGTGCAAGGGCTGTCGAGACCTAAAACAGAGCTCCCTATGGAGGTGCAATGGCAGCAAGGCCTCTCCGTGCAAGGGCAGTCATCTGGGATTATTCAGGGCAGAGAGCCAGGCAGCAGGGGAATCACCTTCACCGATAGCCAAAAGCGCCTGAGTGAGCAGAACCTTATCTCGACGCGCTCGAACACGAATTCGACAGACCAACCAGAGACATAGCACAATCCCAAACAGGCAGCAGGCTGCAAACGTAGCTACTCCCACCCACTCTTTGAAAAAGGAGAAAGCAGAGGAGAGCCAAGAGGTAAAGTCCCCGAAAGTAACTGGCTCCAGTTTGGTAGCATTAAGCCGCAATATTTGAATCTTCCGTTTCAGTATCATCCGTTCCGCCTCTCGGGACCAATTTCCCGCTAGGAATCTTCCGATCACTCTGCTTTTATTGAGTGCATGATCATCCATTGTTGCATCATCCGTGCGACACTCGGCATCCCTTTCGAGTTTCTCTTCCACGCTCCGTGTCAATCTTGACGGCACCCAAATCGGGTCCTGATCCTGTGGAGAAACACAAAGAGATCCCCTGGATCGAGCAATAACGCGATCCGGGCCTTTCCATTGGTTGGATAACACATCTTTCCACATCACTGTACTATATTCTTTATGAGTCAATGCCACATGACGCTCTGCAGCAGTTTTATCATCATCATGCACATTCAAAAAATTTATAGTAAATAAGGCAAGTGATACAAGCGCGGAAGCTCGTGCCGCAGCGGGGGCATATAATGGCGGACGAGCACACGGGGAACTCCCATACTGTCCCCGTTCATACTCTGCAGCTGCCTCTTCTAAAGCTGCCTCTTCTTTGGGATTCAATTCTTCCTGAGATAAATGTAAAGCTTTAAACTCATCTAAGAGCGGATACAATCTTGGCGCCGGCCCTTGTTTTTCTGCTTGTTTTTCTTTTCTTCTTTTTGGATTTTTAGGCCTATTTACAGTAGTCCCTACATTTTCGCCTTCTGACGCACTATCTTGACACATACTAAGAGCCTTGCGTCCCCTTTGAATTATATCCTCACATCCTCCCCCTTTGAGACACGAGTGTATCAACCTCCACAACGGGAGGGTGCACCGAGAAAGCTCTCCCAGCTTTCTGTGCTCAGTTAGATCTCTTCCGAGTTTTTCCCATGATGGAACAGTCAAGCTGCCAGACACTGCAAACCAGGGTGCAGCGCCATCAATATCTTGTAATAACTTGCTTATGGCTTTCTGTGACAGCTTAAATCCCCGATCTCTCAATAAGGCTTGAATGGGTTCATGAAACTCAATGGCAGTTTCGGCAGATGAGCTATTCCCCATACCGCCGATTCCTACTGAAAGCAGCTGGAGAACACTCGAACTGTTTACCGACCAGGGGTGCGCACTCGGCCACGCCGACAACACACAAAGGAAGAACGCGAGGACAACAAAAGGAACAAAAGTGAAAGCGAAAATTTACCTGACTGGACTACTCACCGACGGTTCACTCCGACGGTTCACTCCGTGTGTCGAGTTCTGAATCGGTCCTCCATGCGAGGTGCAACGATTCCCGGGTTTCGGCACCACTTATGGCGAGCTGCGTCTGACCAGCAGAATAACAGTCGCCACACGCTAGATTCTTCTCGTATCACACTTTATTGGAGTACAGCTTGGTTAAGGAAAGATGGAAGGAAGACCCCGCAGCCGTAACGGCAGCTGCCTATATAAGATTCGGGATACTGTGCAAGTCTCTGATTGGTTCATATCGAAGGCATAATTACACGTCGCCTTCGGACTGGTTACTGCTCTAAAACCTTGTTAGCATATCTCAACGCATGCGCACTGGCTACAGGATGGATGACTCAGCTTTTTCTACCCTGCTTTGCGGCAACGCTTTGCCGCGCCCCACATAGTTCAATAAAAACTTTTTAAAAATTAAAAAATATATATAGTCTCAGGTCGATTATTGAAAGTATCCAGTCCAATGTACCAATCAGTACTTCAATCTTTATTCAAAGATAAGACTTTTGGAAGGAATCCTTTTCTTTCATCTCTCTTACTCCCCGTTTGCTAACGTGGCATCTGGCGCCACAAGGGTTAAGTGCTTTGATTGAGGAGGGGAAAGGAAGCACAGAAAATTTCTTACTTGATGGGTACAGTCAAAATATGACTCCGTGCCGTCTGGTTTGTCTTAAAGCTGTCTGAGTACTTAAAGATAACCCTTTTTCTTATTGGCACTTTTACGATTCTTCAGAGGGTCTCCTCCCCAATGATGTATCCTAATTCTCCATTTGTCCCACAAAATTCAGTCCTTGGCTTTTCCAGAAGTCCACTCAGTACCGACCTTCTCTGTCCTCAACATGGCACCCTTCTCACACACGATTTTAAATTGTTCCAGACCAGATCTCTCATCCCCTATTAGATCACACTAGGCCAAGGGGATATTAATGTGTCCTTTGTCCCAACAAACTCTAGGGCTGAAGTTCAAGCTGAATGTACCAACTCTCTCATCTGAGAGAGTGGCCTCCAAAGCTACCTGCCAGCCTCTTCTCAGTCTCCCTGTTTCCAGGAAGGGAGTCAGACACCAGTCCACTGTGTCCATAACTGCAGTGGCCCCTACTGGGCTGTCTGTAGGGCCTTCTGATGGAGTTACCACAAAATCCAGAATGAGACAGGTTTTGTAAACTTCCTCAGCTTTGTGAGGGAGGGAAATAGTTCTGATTTGAATTCTTCCTATGAGACCTGCCCCTGTAATTCAAAGTATTTCATCTTTATTTTTCTCTCCCATGACCCCTGATCAAACATCCCTTGGGTGACCACAAGCATGGTCATAAATTGTCCACGTGTTGCCCTGTTGGGGTTTTCCCACAGACAGGTGTATACAGTTGTTGGGCTCCCATGCACAACCACTGCAACAGGAATTAAACCATTATATAAAGTTTAAAACTTGCAAGCCCTACCCATGAAAAATATTCTTGGTAATATTGCTGTATATATCCAAACTAAGCAATGTAAGATTTGGTGCCACCAGTAGCTCATTTAATTATCTACAAAAATCAGGTAACATTTCTGATCCAACTTAGCTTATGCTACATAGCCGTAATGACCCGTAACGAGAGAGGAAAAAAACAAATGATTTTTAAAATTTATTTTTGCCAATTTCTACTGACAGTACTTAGTTTTACAGTTCTGGGTTTGAGCCCCATAATCAGAAGAGTTTCAAAAAGAAAGATGAACGTCCATAGAAAAAGAGAGGTTTCTTTCTTGTTTTGGGGTTTCTGGTTTTCTGTTTGTTTCCGTAGAAGGTAGACCGTCCTGTGAAAAACACAGGATGTCTTCAAGGTAAATAAATAATACTCACAACAGGCTGCGACAGAGAAACTAGAAAGTACAAGTGTGTATGAACAATACTGTTTGTAAGGTAAGATTGGTCAGGTGGCCCAGTATAATTAAAATGGTCAAAGTGTCAAGGAATTAATCTGAAAGAAGTCATGAGAATCCCTAAAAGAAACAGTTCCCTGAGCTGGCTGTGTCAGAACCACCTAGAATGATAAGTTCCCCAAGTGAACCAGATGCAAGCCTGTCTTTACCTGATACAGTCACTCTACTACCCAATATCCATTCTTCGCTTCTTCTTAGAAACAGAACCCTGACTTTATTGGTGGTAGTATATCCAGCTAAAAGCACCATTTCCCAGCTTCCCCTGCAAGTTGGTGTGGCCTGCGACTAAATCTGATACGTGACTCTAAGTGGAGATTGCTGTGTATTACTTCTGAGAAAGCTCCTTGAAGGGGGATGAAGAGCTAGGTGTGAATTTTTTGCCTTTCTACCCCTTCTTCCTTCCTGCTATGTGGAATTTAGGTGGGATCTCTCTAGCAAACATTTTAGCATATAAAGTAATCTTAAAGTCAGAAGCCAAAGATTACAAGTCAAAGGAGCCGGGATTCCCAATGACCAAGGACCCGCTACGCCAGCCCTGCACTGCTTCTTCCACACTCCTTTTATAGGAAGGAAAGTAAACCTAACATGTTTACACGCCTGTTATTCTATGCTAGCGAATCCTAAATGCAATGATGCTGGCATTTTCTTGGCCTTACCAGATTCCAACAGACGATCTTCCTTTTCACGCAACTATAAGTTCCTCAACAATGTCTCAGAATTAATGGAACAGGAATTTGGAGTTTTCAGTTTATCCTGCTGCCTTAGCTTACCTGAAATTTTACTAGTAAAGTCCCTGATTGGGAGCCTCCAGTATAAGGAGTTAAATGACCATGAGAGAAGGCTCTGTGAGTACTCAGCACGGAAAGGAAGTTAAGGGCAATGCAATCTTACACAGGTCTTTCAACCCACAGTTGGGGGGAAGACAGTGTCAGTGAGAAAGCAGATGTAGCAACATCAGTGCTAAGGAATTTATCTCAGAGTTAGAACCTCTTGTATTGTCAACCTCCTGTACTGTGATGGACCTTAAATAAAACAGAGGGAGTCTGGAAATCACGGTAGCCTACTGCTAAGAACCAAAGTGAAGACAATGCCATCAGAGCATGGAGGACAGATTGGTAGTTAATGTTTCCCTGGCACAGACCATCAATAACTAGTTCTGTTAATACACCTACAGCGATTACCTGGTAAATCAGAGTGCTCTTTGTTCTTCGCAATTAATTCATTTTTCAAAAATTTAAGCTTCTAGGTAAAGAAACCCTCTTAGATGTTGGGTTGGCAGGTTGGAAATACTAAACATCTAGAGGTCATTATGAAATGCTATTCAGGGGCTATTATACAACTGGACTCTCACGTTGGCACCGCTAAGCAACTGCTATAGAAGTGAACCTCGCAGGGTCAGACTTGCAAACTAAAGAAACACAGATTATCCTGACTCAGAGCAAACCAGTGTGACATCCATACATCTACACACAATAACTTACACTGGTAAGGGAAAGAAAAGAATATTCTCATAAAAAGGAATTGGTATTAAATACTAAGTTCAAACATGAAAGTAGTTCTGGAAACTTTGGGTGAATTTGTATTAGATATTTTCTAAGGAAAATGAAATAATAAATCTACATAGGGTAGATTGAACCCATTTGCCCTCTTCACTCTCCTCCTGCGTTAGAATCGCATGTCTATTTGCCACTTGACTCTGCAGCACCTCTTACTACGTTGGCCCAACCTAGATGACCCACAGCCTGAAGTGGAGCGACCCAGCAGAGCCCAGGCTGGATCTGCTCATCAGACCCGTGAGCATGACAATAACCTGTGGCGGTGAGCCTGGGGTCTTCAGACTCTTCGGGTTGGTTGTTACTCCACATGAGTATGGTAATAGAGGTCTCCTATGGTCTGAATGTTTACATCTCCCCAAAACTCATATGTTGAAATCCTAACCCCCAAAAGATGACGATATTAGGAGGTAAGGGCTTTGGGAAATACTTAGATCAAAAGGGTGGAGCCCTCATGACCAGGATTAGTGCTCTTATAAAAGAGGCTCCAGAGAGATCCCTTGCCCTTCCACCACCTGAGGACACAGCAAGAAGGTGCCATCTACAAACCAGACACCAAATCTGCCTGTTCCTTGAGCTTGGACTTCCAGCCTCCAGAACTGTAAGAAATACATTTCGGTTGTTTATAACCTATTCAGTCTGTGGTATTTTGCTATAGCAGCCTAAACAGACTAAGACAGGGTCTGATTCAGTACTCAAAAAATGCCAAATTAGTAATCATTGTTATAAAGTTCAATAATGCAAAAATAAAAGTATACACGCCCATATAATGCATTGAAATCATATTTGGGTTGACATACTAGCATCTTTAAAGCCTGAAATTATGGAATATTCAACTGGTATAATGAATATCTCAGGATAAGGTATGTTGACTGATAGGTTTACATTTTGTTATCTAGGATAATTTAAATTTAAGCATGGCTTCCCATATCCTATCTTCTACCTGGAGCCATAGCCTCTAATAAGTAGCAATTTTCTGTTCTGCTTTTTTGGGTCTTCATACCCTATTGCCTCTGTTCTCCTCAGAGTTGAGGAAAATGGTCCAAAGATCAACACATGAATAGAGTAACATGAAGCACCCAGACAGTCTACATATACGCTGATCTACACCAAAGAGAGTTTGTTAAACTATCTTGTTTTAATATCATGTTGTAAATAGCTTCTTAACCCAGACATACAATCTGTGCTTTAAAGAGGTAAAGATGATTTCTTAAAATTGAATGTAAACAGGTGAAATGATAAAAATAGATTCTATGTTTACTGATTTTAATGAACAATGATTAATCTTTACAGTATTGATTTGCTGAATATCTTTGAAATAAACATAGCTAGTTCTCTCCCTCATAATACCAAGTACATAGAAGTCACACAAAAAAATACATATTAAAATGAATAATGAATGACAATACATGGATTCAAAGGTGTTTACTGTTTGGTCAAACAATATTCTTTAATTGTCAGTCATAGAGTGAAATGTACATTAACATACATGTTAAATATTCATCCCATGTGCATTATTGCTATGTGGTATCATTTTATGGTCTGTAGAAAAATATAATTCCTGAGATCATTGTTGGCTTCTTTCAATCATTTTCCTCACTGTCAAATCATCTTCCTTCAACGACTTGGGAGTGTGAATTGGGGTTAGGATGTTCAATTATAGATCAACTTTTTGTATCTGCTAAACGAATAAACACACTCTATCTTTTATAAAGGGTAGAAAAATAACCATGGTGCGTGGAATTATTTTGCAAGGTATACAATATAGGAAAAATGTAGGCTGAACATAAAAGAAGTATTTTCTGAATGTCTCTCAATCACCCATAAGGAACATATATTTCCTAGCCAATCAGTCTTTGGCATACAGCCGTCCAGATGTTATTTTGCATTTATTTAAAATATCCTCTGCTAAATAGTTATGTTCATCTTTAAAAGTAAATTGCTTAAAATTACATTCAATTTCTTTCTATAAACCAACATTTTCTTCACCTTCACAAGCAAACACATTGGATACTGAAGCGTTGTTGCCACCAGCTTTACATACTGTTCTGCCATTTGCCATGGTACAACCATAACGTAAGTCATAAAAAAGCAGTTCTGGCTTTTTACGGAATCTGATGGAGTTTACACTGAGTCTGGACTTAGTAGGGCTAACAAAACTTTACTGATTTCATAATTCATATTATTTCAGGATGGTTTTCAAAACAATCCTAGACGTCCCTAACTGAAATATAAAACAAAACAAGAGCTATGAGCAATCTTTCTCTCCTGGGTTCACTAAGGCCTTGGAATCATTTGTATCTGTGTCCTTGCTTGTGAAAAGCACTAAAACAAATTAATTCAAAGAAAACCACTCTGAAACTACTTGAACATTTGATACAACCATAGAGGTTCAAAGGCTTATACGGCCTAGTCTGTATTTTTCTCCAAGTCTTGGTGTCAAAATGATTATAGAATGAGTTGTTTCTTGCTCTGTGATGATTTTTAGTGTGCGTGAAACATTAAAAAAGTGAGTATTTAACAAATATCTCGTGTATCAGGCTTCTCAGGCTGGAACTGAAAAGCTTTTTGAAGGATTTTTAACAACAAATAATGGCCTATTTCACAGATCAGAAAACCAACAATCAGTTTTCTTGACCTACAGCTGAAAACAAAATTATCTTTTAACTAAATAGGAGCTGTTTTATTTATTAAATATTAAATGCCTTCGTTAACAACACCATCTTTCACTTCCTATTACTCCAATTCAATTTCTCCTGCATACAAAGTAATGAGCAGTATGGCTGTGAATCCAGTTAACATCCCAGCATTCTGAATCAGGAAGAAGGTGAAATCGGTTTTTCTTCCAGTTACCTTTTCTCTCAGCATATCATTCATCTCTGGAAACTAGAGGAAAGATATATTGTTAGATAACTGTTGCCATCTTGTGGGAGAACATAAAAACTGTCACTTACAGATTCCTGTGGAGGTGGGAGGGGACGAGCATTTCTCTGAGTTGTTTAAATGTTTTAGTATAGAGAGCATAACAGTGATATCCAGCACTACTAGACATCAACAAGAAGAAAAGTATGAAAATAGTGCTCCCCAAGACAGGCAATACAGTGAGATGGGACTTACCTCATTTTATGTCTCTCTGTCTCTCTCTCTGCCCCCGAGCTCCGCTCCATCCACACCATTCTTTTAGGACCTCAAATGCATCCAGCCTCTTTCCAACCTCAAAATCTTCACACCCACCAAAACCTCTACCTGAACTCTTTTCCCTCAAAATTTTCAATGAGCTAAATCTTTGCGGTTTCAGCTTAAATCTTACTTTCCTCAGAAGGCTTCTCTTAGGCCCTCCTAATTTAGGTTCCCTTATTATCATCTTTCATCATATACATTGTTTTTCCTTTCATTTCACAGTCTTTTATTTGTCATTATGTAATCCTCTGTGTGATTTTGTTTGTTGAATTTCAGGTTCCCCTCTTTGTAGACAGAAGCCCCAGGAACACGGGGCTTTTTGCCTTTTTGCTCCCTGCAGGGCCCACAATTTCCAAGCCTGATACAAAAATATCAATCAATAGTAGCTGATTAAATACATTTTTAGAAATCACTATATATTTAATTCCTGTTCTCTTCAGTTTGTTTCTTTTTGCTTGTTCTGTCCCTCACAAAATCATAAGGTTTTTAAATAAACTGTGCTCTGTTCTTGAAATGAAGAACTATAACAATCTTATTGCAGTGAAAGCAATTAAAACCCCAAGTTCTGTACTTAAAAGCTATCCTTTCTCAGCATATAACTTCTACTGAAAAGGCTTCATGAGAAGATCTGCAAATGCGATCGTTTCAAAACATATTTCAAAGTGATTTGCTATACATACAGTGGTGCATTGTATCAAAGCATCCAAGAGGTCTCCAGAATCCACCTGCCTGATTTTGAGAAAACTTACTGGGATAAAATGGATGAAATTTATGAAACCGTTCTGAAAGAAGCAAGTATGCGTTCTGAAAAAATCAATTAAGTATATACAGCATCACTTACTAGTATTATTTCTTTAAATTGAATAACTCTAATAGATTCTGTTCTTATATTACAGAAAGGAGAAGTGATGACCTAGCATAAAATATGCTATGAGGCATTAATTCTGTGAAGAAAAACAAAAATGCAGTGATGGTTCTAAGAGGTGAAATCCTTGCACTTATAAGGGCCTGCGCAGAACAATGAACAGAGCTAGACAGCTATCATTTGGAACTAAGAATGCAGATGAAGGAAATTATTAAATTATGTATGTAATACATCCTCAGTTCCAAATGCAAAAGAAACATTCCTTGAGTTGCATCCGCTTAGCACATTTTCATTTTCTAGAAAGCTGTCCATGATTTATTTGAAAATGCACAGGACCATTGGTATTCTCTCTCTTACACACACACAGACATAAAGACAGACACAGCATAGACATAAACATGGATACAAATATATACCGTCCCAAGTAAATACCGTTCAATTTTAATTTCCCAGTTTTACTTTAACTCAAAAGGCTCTCACTGTTCAGAACTTTGAAATAACAAAATGCTATTTACTTTAACAAGTTATTCCCTTCTGAATGTGACATCCTCACAAAAGAAGAGAGAAAAGTCCTATGGAGACATACTATAGAATACAAGCTTTACCCACAAGGCAAAACACCTGGGAAGATATCTCTCCTTCAGCAAAAATAAGTCATTTCATCCTCTGTCAATGAGATCCTAGGTCAAACAATCAATGAGAATCACTTTCAAATCACTATTAGTACAAACTACTGAAAAAGAGTTATCTGTTGGACCAGGAGTATTTTAAACTACAACAGAAAGGCCTTCCACACTGTGGAAAGCAAAAGGTCACCCTTAGTCAATTCATAACCCAGATGTGTCATTCCAAATTTAAATTAAAACAAGATAAAAATCTTATAATTTCTTACCATATCCGCCAGAGAAATATAGAGGAACATGCCTCCAGCAAGGGCAAATATAATATTTGGAGCAAAATTATTGCCCACCAAGATGCCAAAAGCTAGCCCAACATAGCAGGAACATGCAGAAAGGAAATTGAATAACAAGGCTTGTCGAGTACTCATTCCTGCATTGAGTAGGATCACAAAGTCCCCTAAAAGAAGAACATATCGAGTAAGTAGGGTTACTTTCCTATTTGGGGATGAAATAAAAGAAAATCATCATTGTCTAAAAAAGGGCTCTGTCTTTTTGAGGCATCAGCAGGATTTTTAAGAGTGTGTCACCTGAAACATCTCCCTCCCCTGAAACCAAGAAGCACGGACTTGGAGAACGAGAGCAGAGTCCCTTACCTAACTCATGAGGGAACTCCTCGCACAGGATGGCAATTGAAGTGCTGAGTCCTTGCAGAAGAGACAAGGTGCAGGAGGCCCCAATGGCCAGGCCATCGATGAAATTGTGGAGGGCATCACTGAGCGTTATCATCCAGGCAATGGTCCCTATTTCTGAGAGCTTCGGCCCCTTCATACAGGTACATGAGCTTGACTCTTTTTTTCCATCCTGTAAAATAACAGAAAGTCGGTCCACAGGACACCACCAATATTTCTTGAAAGTCTAAGCAATGCATGGAGGTGGATGTGTTACGTGTTGAGAGAGACAAATGTTTCCACCAGAAAGTCTTTCATAGTAGATAGGAACCCCTAATCATATACAACAGAGAAAAAAACTTATGGGAGGGAGAAAGGAAAGGAAGAGATTGACAGGCCTTGAACAAACCACTTGAAAAACATATCGCTTTGGTTTCACCTTCAAACAATCCTTTTGACTTGTATGAACAAATTCTTACTACTGCCTTCCTAAAGTGTAACAGATATTAACCAAGAATTTGATTTATTCATATTCTTTAAAGGAAAAGAAGTTTGTCAAAGACCAAATTTAAAGTCTCTTCCATGTTACAATTTAAATGTGAGATCCACATTTAAAGCATGATGATATCAAGGAACATTTATTTTAATCTGACTTATGCCACTGTGTGACTGTGGGCAAGGAATCTGGGCCTCAGTTTCTTCATTCGTGAAGTGAAGAGAGTGCACTCAATGGCTCATTTATTTTTCAACGACTTATTAAGTTTCCACGGTATTCAGGTAGTGTGCTGCGTGTTTAGGCTGTAACAACATGGTCCCTACAAGCTCTACATTTCAATGATTCTCTTAACAAATTCCATGAAGTGTGATTGGAACAGGCTTGCTTTTACACCACACTTCTTTCCACTTTGAAACAATAATAAAAATAGAAAACGCTACAACAGACCCTTTGCAAGAATTCAAATTTCCATCGAATTTACAAAATTGTATAAAATCAAATGACAAATGCCAACTGAAGCATTTTCCAGAAACTGTGGAAAAAGAGAATAAAAGGCAAATTCATTTTTAAGCAAGGAAGCAATTTGCAATTAACTAGAGAATATTTTATTCCTAATTCTCCTTCCTGTAACTCTACCTCAGCAGCTAATCAACATATTTATTTATTGAACACCTGCAATTTGTACGACAGTGTGCTGGATGCTATGCGAAGTGCACAGAAGTGGAAAATACAGCTTCTATCTTCAAGAAGTGTATTTACCTTGGAGAAACAAGATGTAAAGTATACGACTGACTCTTTTAAAAGTGTGCAACATATATCAGCTGAAAAGGGCTTCCTTCAGAGCAACCATCTGCGTGGTTGTGTGTGTACTATGATGTCACTTCGTTGCTCAAAACAGTTTGGGGACCTCCTTTCAGAATTGAAGGTAGATCCTGCCACACATCTTTTCACTGTTTCATTAGTGGCAGATCTTCAGCTTTGAGGGATGTTTTTTGTTTGTAGACACAGCCAAAAGTCATTTGGAGCCAATAAATTCTTAAATTAATATGAAAGGAGGGAGAATTGTTAGTAGTAGCTGCTAGCTGTTAGTAGTGGTAGAAACAGTAATAGCAAAGGCATATGGTGTTTATTATGTGCCAGGCACTGTACTAAGCAATTTAGATATTTAATTCCTTTAGAACCATTCTATGAGTTAAGTCCTGCTATTATCCATCATTTTATAGTTGAGGACACTAAAGCACAGAAAAGGCTGGTGAACTTACTAGGGATACAAAAGAAAGAAGTGTACTTTTTCTAGTAACTGTTCTACTACTCCAAACTTATGGTGGGGGGTAGGGAACACCTCTTGTTTGTGGTAAAGTGTGAAGGCAATTTGCAAGGAGAATACCCCCTGTCTCTCAAAACCACTTGAAGCAATGTTGGAATAAGTATTTAATCTCCTTTTACTTTAAAAGGCAATTCTCATCAGCATAAAAAGAATTCCATCTGGTTTTAAAATGTGGTCTCTTTACTGTATAGTGTTATAACATAAACTGAGGCAAATTAAAAAATTTAAGGTCTTCTTTGAGCAAGAATGGATTCCAATCTGGCAGTGTCAAACCAGAAGTGGTTAGGAGCATTCCATGAACAGGAAGCGCAGGGAGACACTTTTACCGAGAAAAGACAGAAGCAAAGCAAGGAAATTATTGACTGGCTACAGCTTAAAGCCTAGATGGCTGTTTGTGATGGATTGTCCTTAGGTTTTGATTTTGTAACATTGAGGCATTTACAGGCTTAGATTTTGGATTGCTTATATATGACATTACAGCCACCTCAGCCTAATTGTCTCCTTGTTTAATTAATTTAATAATTGATATATCTTAAATGCATAACATAATAAACAACAGTGACTTAGTTCATGGCAAATGGGTAGCTTGGATAAGAAATGCTCCGGATCAGGAAGCAATTACTGCCAAAAGAGAAACAAAGGCAGTCATGAGAAAAAGCCACAGAGGAAGTGACCTTGGCTTTGCAAAAACCTACTTCCAAGATACATTTAATAAGACCAGTTGTTTTCCTCTTCCAACTTGGTTTACCTAATCACATATTTATAATTTCCTTATTTACTTGTGATGATTTAGGGGAAAGATTATAAGACCAAGTCTTGACTACCTGATATTTTGTACAGAGTCTGTATACAAACTCCTTTAATTCTGAAAAAGAAATTAAATTAATTTATCAGGCATGGTTCTCTTACCTCTGAGTACAGATATTATTGACTCTATTTATTATGCTTCCTTTTAGCCTTATAATCTTAGGTCTCAAATGACACTGTTGGGTAACTTAACAGTTATACATTTTAAATAGTCTTAGAACAAATGAAAGAAGGCAAACATTCACAAACAGTTCTTTTTTAATTCATCTGGAACAAAGTCACTCAGCAGAGAGACAATTAAGTCAAGTCCCTTTAGTTAAATTAGGGAGTATTCTTCTCTTTCCCCTTATTTTTTATTTTTCTTTGCTGTTGTTGCTTGCTTGCTTTCTTCCTTGTTTGACTTGTATACTAAATGTGAGGCTCTTTCTAACCTCAGCCATGATAAGGCAACTCAATTGAGTGAAAAGACCATCATTAGATGGTCCAGGAGAACCAAGTTCTCGCTTGGCTCTGACAAGAATAACTGTGTAATCATCAGCAAGGCTCTTAACATTGCTCACCTTAATAATGAATGAAAATGAAAGTCAAATCAAAGTGCAGACTAATCAGAATAGGGGGAGAAGGGATAGCTTGGAACAAAGTTATGAGAGGAGAGGGGACACTGAGTAGAATCCCAACGTAAGTATGGAGGGGAAGAAGCAGAAAGTAAAAGACGAGAAAGTGCTAAGAAATCAAAATGAAGAAAGCAAGTATGCTTATTGCAGAGCGGTCTAAGTTTAAGCAAGGAGGAAGAAGACCAAAAAGGAACACAAGGAGAAGGAGGAGTGGCATGAGTTGGGAGGGAAAGGGAGAGAAATAAAAAGAGGAAGATAAGGAGGATGAGGAAAGGGAGAAGGTGAAGAAGAACAAGAAGGAGGGCAAGAAGGAGGAGGAAGATGAGGAAAGAAAAAGAAAGAACTTAGCTATCCTCCACAGCACACAGATCATATAAATATGGCTTACACCGGCAGTGAAATACTACGCAGAGTAGTGGAGATGATGAATATTTTATTTTTCCACATGTAAAGATGTCCAAAACATAGCATCGAGGTGTATATATATCTAAAACAACATGTCTAGTGGGCACCTTTTTGTAAAAATTATTAATATAATTTCATGATGGTCTAAGCACAAACATACTTGGAAAGATATATACAAAAATGCTAATCATGGTTCTCCCTAGGAGATAATACTGGGGATAATCCTTGGGTTTTTTCTTTTATCTTTTATGGGTGTTCTGGATTTTTTCTTGCACTTATTATGTATTATTTCAATACTCAGAAAACAAAACATTAAAGCCATGGGGGGAGAACCTCAGGAGAGGGAAAAGTGAACCTGAGATGACTCAGGAGTTATCATCAGCGAACAAGGTAAAGCTGGAGAAGCAAGCTGCCTGGCAGGTTTGGTCCCCCAAAATGTAATACTTATGTATAAATCTAACAAAAATGTACAGAATCCGTTTGCTGAAAACCACAAAACACTGATGAAAGAAGTTAAAGATTATCTAAGTAAATGGAGAGACCGTGTTCATGGGTTGGAATCCATGTTCATGGATGCCAGTGCTCCCCCAAGTTGGTCTATAGGTTTAACACGTTTCAATCAAAAAAGCAGTACGACTTTTTGTAGGTATGGAAAAGCTGACCCTAAAACGTATATGAAAAGGCAACAACACTAGAATAGCCAAAGCAACTTTGAAAAAGAACACATTTGGAGGAATCATATTACCTAATGCCAATTTTAAGCCACAGAGGATTATTCCCAGATCTTAAAACCCAATGTAATTTGTCTGGTTGGATTTTGAAGGTACTTGGGGCTGGTAGCTCGTTTCTTCCTTCCATTTTCTCCCCTTTGGAATGGGAATGCCTGTAACTGTTATCTTATGGCTGTCCTACTAGTATAGTTTAGAGGCAGAATACTTGTTTTCTAGTTTTATGGAAACTAGATGCCCTGCAAACACCTTGACTTTAGTCCAGTGAAACTGAATTCAAACTTTTGGCCTCCAGAAAAAGAAGAGAAAAGATCAGTTGTAAGCAACTAAGTTTGTAGTAACTTATTATAGCAGCCAGAGGAAATTAATACATATGGTTTCATTTCTCTTGGGAAGATACCTAGGATTAGAACTGTTGGGTCATATGGAAACTCTCTATTTAACATTTTGAGAAATCCCCCAAATTTTCAAAATTAAAAACTTTCTCTGGAAAAAAAAAAAAAAGAGGGTGTATTGTCCCACTAAGTGAAACTTTTTTTGTTAAGTTAATGGCATGAGCACTGTCAGACCTCACTATGCACTGGAGGAGGCAAGGTGAGTCATGATTAATAAAATTTTTTTGTGGTTTAATGTCTATATATTTTATTGATAAGAAGGTAAAAGTGAGCAACCACTGCAGGTGAAAGTTAAATTTCAAATTCTACATCCCATGCTGAAAGAATTTTGCAGAGCAAGAACTCTGGTAAAAAAAAAAAAGTCAAAAAGGAAAGCAGAAACACTTCAAAAAACATAACAAAGATGGCAAAAGGAAGTATAAATAAACAAACAAAAGCTGAAAATTGTATGCAAAGGAACATAAAATCTATGCCCATAAAAGAGAAGTTAATGTAATATAAATAAAAACAATAAAATATTATTTTAAGAGGCAGCAAATAAAGAGAGGTGAGAGTTAAAGAAAGGGGCACTGAATGCAAGCTAGCTTAATGATTGAAGGGTGTGGGCTTTGGCACAAAATGGGTGTGAGATTAAGTAATGGCTCTGCTACTTAACAGCTCTGTGTCATTTGGAAAGTTACTTGGGTCCTAGCTAACATAAGACAAGAAAGGGAAATAAAAGGTATACACACATAGGGAAGAAATAAATAAAACTGTTTTTGTTGGCATATGTCTATGTAGAAAATGCAAAAGAATCAAGAAAAAAGCTCCTAGAATATAATAAGCAAGTATAGCAAGGTTACAGGACACAGGTTAATATATAATAGTTGCTTTCCAATATACTAGCAATGAACAAGTGGAATCTGAAATTAAAATCATAATACCATTTACATTAGCACCCCCTAAAAATGAAATACTTAGGTATAAATCTAACAAAATATGTGGAAGATCTATATGAGGAAAAGCACAAAACTATAATGAAAGAAACCAAAGAAAAACTATTCTATTCATGCATTACAGGACTCAACACAGAACTGTCAAGATGTCAGTCCTTCCCAATTTGATCTATAGATTCAGTACAATCCCGGTCAAAATCCCAGCAAGTTATTTTGCGGATATTTTGTGATTCTAAAGTTTATATGAAAAGGCAAAATACCTAGAATAGCTAACACAACATTGAAGGAAAGAAACGAATTTGGAGAACTGACACTATCTGACTTCAACACTTACTATAAACCTACAGTAATCAAGATGGTGTGGTACTGATGAAAGAGTAGATAATCAGATCAATGGAACAGAAGTAGACTCATATAAATATGGTCAACTTATCTTTGACAAAGAAGCAGAAGCAATACAGTGGAGAAAGACAATCTTTTCAACAAATAGTACTGGAAGAAGTGGACATCCACATGAAAAAAAAAAAAAAAAAGAACCTAGACACAGGCTTGACACCCTTCACAAAAATGAACTCAAAATGGATCATAGACCTAAATGCAAATGCAAAACTCTAAAACTCCTAGAAGATAACACAGGAGAAACCCTAGATGACCCTGAGTATGGCCAAGACTCTTTAGATACAACACCAAAAGCATAATCCATGAAAGAAATAATTGATAGCCTGGACTTTATTAAAATTTAAAACTTCTGCTTTGCAAAAGACAATGTCAATAGAATGAGAAGACAAGCCACAGAATGTGAGAAAATATTTGTAAAAGACACATCTGATAAAGGACTTAAACAAAATATACAAAGAGGTCTTAAAACCAAACAATAAGAAAACACAAAACCCTTTTAAACAATGGGCTAAAGACTTTAACAGACACTGCATCAAAGAAGACATACAGATGGAAAATAAGGATATGACATCATATGTCATCAGAGAAATGCAAATTAAAGCAAGATAACACTACACACCTATTAGAATGGCCAAACTCAGGAACCCTGACAACACCAAATACTGGCAAGGATGTGGAGCAACAGGAACTCTCATTCATTGCTGGCGGGAATGCAAAATGGTGCAGCCACTTTGGAAGACAGTTTGTCAGTTTCTTATAAAACTAAACATACCCTTCCCATATGATTCAGAAATCATGCTCCTTGGTATTTACCCAAAGAAGTTGGAGACTTATGTCTACACAAAAACCTGTTGTTTACAGCACCTTTATTCCTAATTGCCAAAACTTGGAAGCAACTAAGATCTCCTTAATTAGGTGAATGGATAAATAAACTATGGTACATCCTGACAACAGAATCTTGTTACACACACCCCCAAATGAGCTATCAAGCCATGAAAAGACATGGAGGAATCTTAAATGCATATTACTAAGTGAAAGAGGCCAATCTGAAGAACCTACATTCTATGATTCCAACTATATGACATTCTGAAAATGGCAAAATGGGAGACAGTAAAAAGATCAGTGGTTGCCAGGAGCTGGGGAAAAAGAAATGGAAAGGTGGAGCACAGAGAATTTTTAGGGCAGTGAACATACTCTATATGATACTACAATGACGGATATATTACACATTTGTCCAAACCCATGGAATGTACAACACCAAGAGTGAACTATAAACTATGGACTTTGGGCCCTTATGATGTGTCAATGCAGGTTCATCAATTGTAACAAATGTACTGACTTGCTGGGGAATATTGATAATGGGGGAGGCTAGGCAAGTGTGGGGAAGGGGATATATGGGAAATCTCTGTACTTTCTTCTCAATTTTGCTATGAACTTAAAACTGCTCTTAAAAAAAAATTACTTGGAATCTGACTTCAGATTCATTATCTGTAGAATGGAGAAAATAATACTACTAACTTCATAGGATTGTTGTGATGATTAAATAAGATGTTTATGAACTGCTAAGTGCTCCATGAATAGTTATTACTGTGTCACACAGATCATTTTACCTAACAAAGTGCAGATGAACACAGCATTATTAAAAGGAAGAAAAACAAAAACTGCCTAAGAGAAAAGTGTGCAAGACAAAAGCTTGCTCACATATGATCCTTGAATAAATTCAGGAGCATACTGATGAGGATGATTGGAGAAAATCGGAGAAAAAGTAAATCTACCCAAAAAAAGAGCTTTAGAGAAGTGAGAGGGTTCAGTGACACGTGTTAAAAATAAACAAGGAAAACTTTTAACAAGGATGCTTGAGTTTGGACATAAATATACTCTTGAAGAAAGCTATTGAGCTTTCAACTACTGGAGTTCAAGGTGTATGAAAGAGTCAGGAGGTTAATTAGCCAGAAGGTAAAACCCACTGTGAAAAGCATGCAATCTAAATTAGAAAGTTTATATGAATCAGATAACTGACGGGTATAGGAAGAAAGGAATCTCTAAGATATAAAGTAGTATCTTGCATATTCAGCATTCACAGTTTACAAAGCACTGGCATATATTAGTGTCTTCATTTCCTTTTGACCTTTACAACATCCTCATGAGTAAACAGAACAGATAGTAGTATCCTAATTTTAGACATGAGGAGAATGACAGTCCAAGAATATAAATGACTTGCTCAACATCACACAGGTGGTGTTGGGATTAGGCTTCTTAATTAGTTACCAAACACCTATTTTACAGCAGGCAGGAACAGTGCTAAGAACCGAGGACAGAAATATAAATAAAAGAATCTCCATGTTGCTGGAATTTATAGTCCAAAAAGGAACATCCGAGACTCAAACTTCAGGCCCATGACAATTAATTCCCCTCTGCCCTTTTAGAATGACTCTCCACCCTCTCGCCCTGCTCTCTGTCCTGAAGCTGTTTTCCTGAATGGGCCACTGCTACAGGCTTCTTATCCTCTGGTTTCCATTTGAGACAGACCACTGGGAAGCCCTAGAGGGAGCTTAGGGGGAGAAAGGAAGGAGAAGTCAGGGTATTTATTCCTCTGATACCCCTTTGTGTGGTCACCTCAAGCTGTCAATGACCCTCAAATGAAGAACACAGCTCTTCTCAAGACAACTCTTTTCCCAGGTTCTAGTAACTGCTCCTTCTTCGCCATCCTTTGGGCCCAGGGGTGGTAACAACTTTACCATTACTGGTCCCTGGTTCATGCACTACTTTTTTTTTTTTTTTTTTTTGCGGTACGCGGGCCTCTCACTGTTGTGGCCTCTCCCGCTGCGCAGCACAGGCTCCGGACGCGCAGGCTCAGCGGCCATGGCTCACGGGCCCAGCCGCTCCGCGGCATGTGGGATCATCCCGGACCGGGGCACGAACCCGTGTCCCCTACATCGGCAGGCGGACTCTCAACCACTGCGCCACCAGGGAAGCCCCCATGCACTATAACCCACTCACACCTTATAAATAAATCTTCCTCAAATTATTCTAACCTGAGTAGTCCATCTGTTTCCCGTTGGGATCCTGATAGAATCACTGGTACTGGAAGTGGCCATAAAAAACAGACCCCCCAAAATGGAATTTAATTGGGTTTTTCATATAGTCAAAGTATGGGGAAATGGGACATTGGTTACCCATCGGTGGGCTTCAATATTCAATGAAGCCCAGAACATGAAAGGACTCTGCAAGCTCTAGGCTATATTGCAAGCTTTCCTGCCAGTTGGTTCTTAGGACCCAGCAGAGCCAGTGGAATTGGAATAATCTGTGGCAGACAGAGATGCTGAAAGGAGCCTTCTGGCAATCCCCATCAGAGAATCACAGTGCAGACCCTTAAGATGTTAGGTTAAAGCCATGACCTTTTTTGCCATTAACTATTCTTTATCTCAAAAGCAGTTCCTTGCTGCTTGTTCCTAGGTCCTTCTAGACAATTAATTACCTTGTGCCCATGGAACATCTAGTGGCCCTGAGATCATTCCCAGCAAGCCATAAAATCAGCTGTTCACACCAGCATTCCATCATTAAATTGTATATACAAGCACAAGCCTACACCAGTCTTGAAGACACAGATTGCAATGGCCGTTGATTCAGACTCTCAAAATCTAAACCTAATAGTTCATCTCTTTTCCCTTAACAACAATAAGGCTACATGGGGCATTTCCTATAGCCAGTTAACTGTGAATAGTGAGTGTTCCAGCACCAACCAGCTATACAATTACTCACAATGAACTTAAAATAAAACAATAAAGATAAATCCTCCAAGGGGGCAGAACTTTTGAGTGTTGTATTGAACTTCATGTAGAAGTAATGGCCTGAGATATACATCTACACCAACTCATGGGTGGGTGCTAAAAGAGTTGGCCAGATGATCAGAGACTTGCAAAAAACAAAATTGGATACTGGTGGCAGAGATCTGGAAAAAATATACAGAGGGACCTCTTGTAAAAGGCACAGAATATGCAGACAATTCTATTCCATTAAATCTCATAAGAGGCTATCACTGAGGATGGTCTCAGTAATAAAGTGGGCAAGAAGACCTGACTATAAATGTCACTTGATATCTTTCATTGGCCATCCCAATGTTTGCTTAATTTATCCCCCAGGCTCCCTCCTTGCTGGGCAACTTAGGCTGGCTATATCCCTACTTAAAGATCACTGCTCCACTGAACAGTGGCTTTCTGTACAAGATTAGTTCCCTCCCAGTTCTAGTAGCTTCTTCCTTCCCCTTTCCCTTTGGACATCAGATTGCTAACAGCTCCACCATTTCAAGCCCCAGGTTTACTGCACTCTCCCCTGTGGTTCACCCACAACTTGTCCAGAGTTTTGTAAACTGCCCTGTTTCTATTTTTTATTTATCCTTACTTGAAAGTGCCATCTCTTTCTGGAAAGGACACAACTGATTCAAAGTCAAATGCTCATTCCACATACAACACTCACAGACTCTTAATATACTATTATATATATTTGAACAGAAAAACTTACTAAAAGCATTAAATAGACACAAAGATATAAAGAGTTAAAGGTACTAGACAAATATAAAATTTCAATGGGCTTTGCTTTTATGGCTATATTTTCAAGAGATTTCAATGGACTTTATAGCTGGTGGTTCCTTTGTCCTTCCTCTAGCCCTTAAGAGTCAGTCTCAGCTCACTATAACCAAAATCAAACTTCATATGAGAAAAGAGAAATTAATTTTATCTTTAATGCATATAACCAAATATAATTCAAATGCACTTAGTCTCTAGTCATTTGGTTTCAAGACCAACCTCATAACTATTTTCAAAACTCTCTTTGCCAATGAAAATAACCGTTAACGAGAAAATAATAATTTCCCGAAAGCTTGAAAATTGTTTCCTTTCTCCCATCCCTTCTGTGAGATGTGATTGAAGTTATTTAGCTCTTTAGGAGTTGAAATAATTGTCTTTCATTTGCAGTGGGGACCATATCATTTTACTGTCCTGATAAAAATAATTTAGGAGAAATCTGAGGGGTTTTCAAGAAATTATGCTGCTATTTTGCCAATGGAACTTAGAGTATATACTAATTAAGTATTTACAGTTACCCTAATGGACTACTTACGCCTCTCTAAAAGGATGCCTACTGTTACTACAGATGGAGAAGGGCATTAATGCTCTGATACATTCCAGAAGCAGGATATCGTTTCTTAGAAAAAGCTTGCATGATGTACTCCCCAGCCCACGCAACTCTCATTGTTACTGAGCAGCCTTAAAGGAAGTCAGAGCGCCAGGAAATTGGTTACATTTTCATTTAAGTTGGAGAAATTTGTTGCGGGGCTCCTGAAAAATGGGGTTCCCCAACGGCAGGGATATCTACATTGCTCAGCATCAAGTCTTCCAGAACAATTCAGAGGAGGAAACAGGAGTAGGGTGGGATGTGGTACAGGAACCGACCCCATGCAGCAGCTGCCTGTGTTGTAATTACCATTTGACATGAATTATGTGAAAAGAACTGAAATAAAGAAGATCCCACTCAGTGTACTACAAGTGATGGACTATTGAGCCCTGCAAAAGATGAGGGCAGGCTGTCTGATTGGCAGAGATCCAGAAATGCAAGCCTCGTAGAGCAAGAAGTTTGGGAAAGCGATAAGAGGCAAGGGATGACAGGTGACAAGAGGGACAAGAGCAAGTGCAAACCGCAGTCACCGCGACAGAAGAGGCAATGAGGACCACAGGGAGGCACCGCGAAACAGGCAGTCTGCCAGTAGAGGAGAAAGTGAGCAACAGGGGCTAGAAATAACCTTGCTCTCTGAGGAGGCAACTGGCCCCCGTCTATATTTCAACAGTTTAGAAAAACAGAGCATCTCTACTTTGTAGGTGGAGAGTGAGGGGTGAGAACTACACAGGGGATAAGGGTACCAGGACCTCATTCCCTCTTAAAGATGCAAATGGATACTCTGAAGATTTGCTCACCAGTTTAAGAAAAGAAATTTGTATTGAGGTATAGTTGACTTACAATGTTGTGTTAATTTCTGCTGTACGGCAAAGTGATTCAGTTATACATATATATATACATTCTTTTTTTATATTCAAGAAAAGAAATTTGATAGTGAGGAATTGAGCATGAAAGACACAGGATGTACTCAGGGAACTCAGAAGAGTAAAATGATAATAGTAGTAGCACAAGTCATTAGTAGTAAAGTCATTTAACCTTCACAATAACCCCATGGGGTTATTAGTTCCATTTTATAGATGAGGAAGTTGAGTTATAAAGAGGTTAATTAAGTAACTTGCCCAAAGTCACACCTCTAGAAAGGGGCAGAGACAGGATTTAAACTTCTATGCCTAACAGGCTATGCCTGTGATCTCCAGAAAATATGAGGTTTCATTTTCTCTTATTCACTCCTGTTCATCCAGTATCTAGCACTGCAGGCACCCCGAACGTTCGTTGTCTGAATAAATGAAGGTCAAGTAATAGTAAAAGTACATTTTCTCTCATGACAGATTCACAAATCATTGTCACATGAAGCATCTATTCCAGTCTTTCCAAAGAATAAACATAAGGGCAGTTACACAACATGGGTAAAGAGTGCATAGAAAAATGTTCATTAATCAATTCCAAATTGGTTCATCTACATTAAAAAAAAAGCACTCTGAAAGTGCAGAAGTGTTTTTGTTGTTCCTTGCTTGTTTTGTCACCAATTCTTTAACGTCGTGGAGCCAGATCAAAAGCTCCTTCCGGACAAGGATTTTTTTTTTTTTTTTCATTTCAGCCCAATGTTTAATATTAGTAGGTGTTCAGTAAATTTTTCTTTTAAATAAATCAAGGGGAGGGGGGTCTTGTTGTGCTGAACTTGATGGAGTAATGGAATGCCAAATCACATCCTAGTCAGCAGACATCAGTGCCTCCACATCCATCCCGGTGACCTCCAAAGGGCAGAAGACTTTTACCAGCAGCCTCCTTGCATCTAACTTGAGGATACTTACACGTTTTTCAGAAGATTGTTGGAGGAAGGGGGCAAAAAATCAGAGTAGAACAAAGGCGACTAACACTGTTGAGTGCTTACCATTTGCAAGGTACTCTGCTAAACGCCCTGAGCTGAGCACCTCTAACATCCAATCGCAGATGCAGTAATGCAGGTACTAGAGGCAAGGGCTGGACCAAAACCACACAGCTAGAGATGGAAAAGCCATTGAACCCAGATGATTTGACGCCTAAGTCCATGCAACAAAAGGCAGAGAAGACTGCTCAAAAGGACTGAGCTTTTCCAGATAAGAAATTCTGTTTTCAGTAATTTATTCCTATGATAATGGGTTATTTTATTGCTGTTGCCAGACTCCATCATGGAAGGTGCCAGTAATTCAAGTGCCTCTGGTTTTGAGTAGACTATACTAAGCTGATGTTTTGGGGTTTGCTAACACTTCAGACACACTTAAAATAATACCTCCAATCACTGAGGGAATAAAACACCATCTCGGGCTTTCAAATCTACTCCATATAATCTGGCTATGTTCCTAATTAAAGAATGTGAAATGTTACCACAAAAGAATCCTCGGTTTAAGATTGCCTTTATTGTTTTAATACATAAGTTGCATGACTGAAATTTTGGTCCAACTCAGAAAAACTACAAAGAATCCAGAGAAATTTTCTCCAAAATGATGCCCTCCCAGTAAAGGACCTTTGAAATTTCACTTTCCAAATGTAAAACAATCTCTAGATTTGTTTGTTTTGCAGCCTAGAAAACTATTGATGATACCTCACTTCAGTTTTTCTGATATGTATTTTATAACCTAGTAATAAAAGTAGATAAACTAGAAAGCATCAAACCAGAGACCTGCATGGTTTACTGAAACTTCAAAGGTGATCTTTATTGGTGCTTTCTCAGCCATTGAATATTTTTCTTTAATCTGCCTTCACTGAGTTGCTATAAAGGTTTAATAAAGTCATGCTCATTAAGCAATTTGATCCTCAGTAGAAGAAGATTCAATAAAGTTTGTTCTTTTTTTTTTACTTTTAATGCTCTGATACCTGATATCAGAAATAAGAAGCAAAAAGAACCACTTTAAAAAGAAATGGGGGGGGGCTTCCCTGGTGGCGCAGTGGTTGAGAGTCCGCCTGCCGATGCAGGGGACACGGGTTCGTGCCCCGGTCTGGGAGGATCCCACATGCCGCGGAGCGGCTGGGCCCGTGAGCCGTGGCCGCTGAGCCTGCGCGTCCGGAGCCTGTGCTCCGCAACGGGAGAGGCCACAACAGTGAGAGCCCCGCTTACCGCAAAAAAAAAAAAAAAAAAAGAAAAAAAGAAATGGGGGCCCACACATTGAGGTTTCTCCTTAAAAAGAAATGGGGGCTCACACATTGAGGTTTCTCCTTTTGACTGATAAGAACTCAAACATACAATAGATCTGAATAAATTGGGTCACTGATCAACACGGTGAGCAAAGTTAAAGACAGGAGAAAGTCACCACTTAATTAACAAAAATGAAGAGTCATTAACTTAACTGCACTGAGATCCTCAAAAACGGACTGAAATCCCCTATCTAAAAAGCAAGTGCACGGTAAAATCAAATTCCACCACCCAATCAATGATCTGACTATAACCTGATGGTATATTTATTAAGAGTGAACACCTAGGGCCGGCCTTCCCTGGTGGTGCAGTGGTTGCGAGTCCGCCTGCCGATGCAGAGGACACGGGTTCGTGCCCCGGTCCGAAAAGATCCCACATGCCGCGGAGCCGCTGGGCCCGTGAGCCATGGCCGCTGAGCCTGCACGTCCGGAGCCTGTGCTCCGCAACGGGAGAGGCCACAACAGTGAGAGGCCCGCGTACCACAAAAGGAAAAAAAAAAAAAAAAAAAAGAGTGAACACCTAATTTGATCTTTAAACACCTTCAATTATTTTTTATTCACTAAGATAATCAGTGAAGTATTTCTAGTTATAAAAGTGCTTTGTGTGATCTGACATTTGTCTCAGACATAAAACTGGATAGGAATATATAGGCAGAGAAACATCTGTGTGTGTGTGTGTGTGTGTGTGTGTGTGTGTGTGTGACAATCTGCTAATGCTCTACTACACAGTGTAGTAGTGTTAAACTCAAAAAACATCTTGGCAAGACCACACTTCATTTGTAAGATACTTTAGCTTTGTGATCTTTCTAATTTAGGATTCTTATTTTTGAAATACATAGAATAAATATAATATGGAATACTAGAATATAGAATAAATTCTACCTCCCCAATAGCCTCTCCTTGGGACATGAATTTTACTTATTACAATAAAACATCTCATGCTTTGGCAAATTTTCCATCATGCAATCCACTGAGTAAAAATTACTCACCGGGTCTTGATCCAGTATTCCCAAACTGCAAGATGCAGCATGTAAAAAATACAGCACCACATAAATATTTTCAAATGAGCAAACAGCAAAAATTTTTTTAAAAAGAGACCAATTTTGGCAAGCCCAGTGTTTATGACATGGACATCTTTTATAATTCAACCTTTAAAAAAGCCTGAAAAAGCTGATGTTAAAGACACACCAGCAATAGAATATATATTTACATTTTTCCATTGCTTATGCTAATTTGCATAATAAAATTAAGCAACTCTTTCTGAAGCCCAGAATAATTTACTTGAACCTCGTAATTTTTTTCCTCATTTTTTTAAAAGAAAAATGTATTGGCATTCATCTTCAATTTTTTTAAATCAATCAGCATGCACAACAAAGCTACACAGCAATTCTTCATTATACTAATGGGGGAAAAATTAACTTGACATCCAGCCTAATGGAGTAAAAACTCACTAATTCTAAATAGGGATAAGTCCTGCTTGATTGGTGAAAGCAATTTAGTATAGAACATGTTTAGATAAATACACTTTTATAGCTTTCCAGAACTCACACTCACAAAGAGCTTCCACAGCAAGCACGGGGTGTGGTAGAGGGCCTTCAGAAAACCTGCCACGTTGTATGGATAAGATTAATGTAGCATCTCAATTACAAATAACAACTTGGTGTTTCTTGAGATAACCTGAAAACTTTAGGTGCGTCTTCCTAACAAATTATTTCAAAAGCAATTTTTATAGAGGATGCCAAAGTACTCTACAGCCCAGTCTATAAGCAAAATGTAACAAATCATACGTTATTAGCTATGACAGGCTAGCAGAGTCAAATTTAATGAGGTTTCACTATGCAGGCAATCCTCAAGTTGCACTGCAAAAGTTCATTTGTAAGTTCATGATTAGAAATCAGAACTGATTAGAGCAATGTCCCTGTTAGGAAGGTCGTATCATGCCTATATACGGAAGGAACATGGTGTTGGAACTGAAGACCCCAGGAGGGGATCTCATCATAACTTTGCCATTTATTATCTGTGTGAACCTGTGTGAGCTATTTAACTTAAGTGAGTCTTAATTAAATCTGTAAATAGACTTAATACCTATTTCCCAGGACTTTTGTAGGAATTAAACATAATAGCTGTAAGGCACCTATTACAGTGCTCTCTACTCTCACCCCTGGGCATTTATTTTCTTTTATCAAGTATCTCTCTACATCAGAGATGATTAGCTGGGAGGTTGTAAGGGTGTTTCAGTTGCAGAGGTGTACATACTTTAAATTGGATGTAATAATCGGTGGATCTGTATATTCTTCTGTTGCAAAAGTCCATGCATTTCATCAAACAGCTCCCTAAGGGGGATTCTTAAGACCTGTTCTACAGGGGTACTTGCTTAAATTCTTAAAAATTAGAAATGGCCAAATGCTTACAAATAATAATTAGAAGTATCCTCTGCACCTATTTCATCCTATCTTATTTACTTAGCAACCTCACACCCATCTTTCACAATTGGTACAAGCATCATCTTCTCAGGAAAGTATCTGGGACCACTTCATCAGCATCACTTCCCACCCCAACATGTACCACATCTTTCTCAGCACAGCAACTGTGTATATGTCTACTAGAGTACTCATCACACCACACTATAACTATTTTTACATGGATATACATACCTTTAAGGAATTATAAGTACATGGTAGATTCTTAATAAGTGGATAGAATTTTATCCCACAAAAAATGTATTTATATTTGGTTTTCATTAAAAGTAGTCAAAAACACTAATTCAAAAAGATAAATGGACCACAATGTTCATAGCAGCTCTATTTACAATAGCCAAGACATGGAATCAACCTAAATGTCTATCGACAGATGAATGGATAAAGAATATGTGAGATAGATGATAGATAGATACATACATACACATGATGGAATATTACTCAGCCATAAAAAATAATGAAATTTTGCCATTTGCAGCAACATGGAAGGATTTGAAAGGCATTATGCTAAGTGAAATAAGTCAGAAAGAGAAAGACAGATGCTGTATGAGATCATTTATATGTGAAATCTAAAAAATACAACAAACTAGTGAAAATAACAAAAAAGAAGCAGACTCAGAGATACAGAGAACAAACTAGCGGTTATCAGTGGGGAGAGGGAACAAGTGAAGGGGCAATATAATAGGGGTAAGAGACCAAAAAAAGGGTTATTATGGGATTATATGAAGACATCTGTGTGAAACTTCTGAAAATTATAAAGCACTATAGAATTCATAGTGCTTTCATTCAACAAAAAAATTTGTTTTTAAAAAGTAGTCATTTTAACTGATGAGAAACATGCACATAAGAAAGCAACTTGGCTTTGGTAAAAGAACTTTGAGTTTGACAGATCTAATTTCAAATAAATCCTAACTTATCTGAAATTCAGTTTCCTTATCTGTGAAATGGAGATAATCACACCTACCAATCGAGGTTGTACATGAATAACATTTGTCTAGTACTGAGTGTATTCCCTTCACAAGATCTATACCGCCAACATCACACCACTAACTACCACCATCACAATTATTGCTGTTAATTATTCAGGAGTGACAGGTAACAGAATCTAACATGCTTATTGATTGATTGCTCTACCTGACACTGACTATGGCTCACAGACCAGAGCAAAGAAAATCTGTGCAGGGACAGCTTTCAGAAGGCGAAGCGCAAAACGATATTTCTAGAACTTCGCACACAGGAGCAGGCTACTTTCATATGGGACCCCCTCGTTCCCAGAACCCTCCAAAGGTTGCAGGCATGCTGTTCTCGGGGTCTGCAACAGTGTGGGAGTCTACCCAGGTGGAGTATCACCGTCTCTAACTTGCACCCATGCAGAGTATCGCTTGAGTTTGTGAGTCCAGGATGTAAAGGTCAACATTTCCACCCCTGAAAGTAAGCACACAGGCTCAAGTTTGAGAAATCTGCCTTTCTACCCGGCACTCTGTTATCATCTCTAATCACCTCTTAACTACATGAACAGAGAACCTATTCCAAGCTTTTCCTCTCTTCGCCAACCCCATGCTCTTTACTGCTACTTCCCACCTGCCTGAGATGGAGGCATCTGACACACACCCTCCTCTCCACCCACAAACTCATTCTCCACCTTCCACTAGATCTTAGAATAAAAACCCTTCTCCTTTGGAAGATCAGCAGTTCCACTGGTGTTCTAATTCCCTTTTAGTTTCCTCTCTAAGAATTTGCTGCCTCAGACCTTCTTGCCAGGACTTCCATTGTTCTCTGCTTCCTCAACCTCCCGCTGTCCACTCCAGCCTTTCCTCTCTGTCTGCAATCTCCTTTAGATTCACGAATTCCTGATCCTGATCCTCCCCTGAACTGCTGTTCTCCCTCATTCTTCTTCCCTTTCGTGACAAACCCCTTGAAATAATTCACTTCTCTAGTCTTTTTCTGCATCTATTTATTAAATCTGGCATTTCCTCTCCTTAGAGCCTACTGCAGCAAAGTAATCCCTAAAAAGTAGCTATATCTGACTTCAGAAGCATTGAAAATTTATAAATTCTTTACTAAGAACTTTTTGAAAACACCGAGGAAAGCCTGACTCAGTACACACAGCACATTCTAAATACCCTTCAGACCTCTCCTCCTGGCCATAGTTTCAGCTGTCAGGACAGAACCTCCAAACTCTACTTTCTTGAAAATTCTTCCAAATTTTTCTCTCCCCCCGCCCCCCACACACAGCAGTTCTCCATCTTCAGATAAACTTATTATTATGGAAGCTGATTGATTATTCTCAAACATTACTCTGTGCTGGGGCAGTGCAAACAAAGACATATTTTCAAGGAGATTCTGCAGTATACTGAAGGTCTATGAGGTTTCTTCTATTTACTGCTGGAAACACAGCACCACTCCATCCCACCCCAGCCCCTGGCCATTTTCTTCTACATTCCTCTCCAATGAGCCTGAGGACAGCGTTGCCTGCTGCATGGGACTTTGTGCACCAAAGTGTCTTCTAATGAACTTTGACACTGAGAAGTTTTGGTCTAAAGGGAAAGCAAATCAACCTCAAAATTCAACTGCCTTCCTATCCTTTATTCAAACTTGCTATTTGGTTTTATTCTCTGCAAACTTCCATGAAAACTCTGTTCTCAGCTCTTCTGGAAACCTTCATTAATATAACTCTCGACTATAAATTGCTCCTGCACTGAAGTAATCCATCTATTTTTGAACCTCCAAAATGTATCCCACCATATTTTCACAGAAAACCCACTCCAGAAAATGCTTTCCTCCTTCCGGTTGATTTGTGCTTATAAACCTGACATATGAGCCCACAACTTTGTACCAAGCTCCCTACTCGAAATCAAGAGATGCTCAATCAATATTCTGCCATTGAAATAGAGAACGCTGTGGCTTTGAGGCCACACACAAGGTTGGCTATTGTTGCTCTCACTTAATCCCCATAACTTCTCAGGAAGATGGTCATGTTTGGTAGTATGGATGTGGTAGTAATAAGATTTAATATTTGCTTCATAGCTGTACTTTTTCATTACTTTTAAAATATTTCATTTCGTTTGTAATAATCCTGATTGGTAGAGACTTTTGCCAATTTAAAAAGGAAAAGAAATAGTTTTAGAAAAGTAAAGTAACCTGATTAGTGGTAAAGTACAGTTGATTTACAATGATGTGTTAGTTTCAGGTGTACAGCAAAGTGATTCAGATATATGTGTGTGTAAACATATATGTATATTCTTTTTCAAAGTCGTTTCCATTATAGGTTATTACAAGATATTGAATATAGTTCCCTGTGCTATAGAGTAGGTCCTTGTTGTTTACCTATTTTATATATAGTAGTTTGTGCCTGTTAATCCCAACCTCCCAATTTATCCCTCTCCCTTCCCTCCCCTTTAGCAACCATAAGTTTGTTTTCTATGTTTCTGAGTCTATTTCTGTTTTGTAAATAAGTTCATTTGTATCATTTTTTAGACTCCACATATAAGTGATATATAATATTTGTCTTTCTCGGTCTGACTTACTTCACTTAGTATGGCAATCTCTAGGTCCATCCATGTTGCTGCAAATGGCATTATTTTGGCTCAAGTTCTTTTGACAAAACAAAGTTGCTCTAACTTTCATGTTACTAATCAATTAACACCTACTGAATAATACTGTGGTTCAGAAATGACACAATTTTTGCCAGAAAATATTCTTATTTATTCATTTAGTCTTTCACTCTGCTTTAAGAGTCCTCAATTCTAAACGTAAAAAAAGAAATTCTTCTCAGAAAGAGAGAAGCACTGCAGATTCTTAACAGAGATACATGTTTCCTCCTGGATTTCTAAAATTTTTAAATAACAAACATTTTTTAAAGTTTTTAATTAAAATTTATAAAATAAAAAAATAAAGTAAAATAATTAACTAAGTATAGATTATCCATACTTTATAGTACAGAAAAAGAAAAAAATTATAATAAAATTCAACATTGAGAAAAACTCTTAGTAAATTCTGAATATGAGAGAACTTTCTTGATCTAATTAATGGTATCTATTGAAAAAAAAACTAAAGCCAGCAACCTACTGAACTTAGAAGTGTACCATCAAAGTCAGAAACAAGACGAAACACCAGCTGTCACTACTTCTACTCAGCATTATCCTGTGAAGCCTTGCCATTGTAATAAGAAAAAAAGAGTTATAACAACTGTAAAAGAAAAAATTTGCTTCTTTGCTCATTGACATCTACACAGAAAATTCAAAAGAGTGGATAAATAAAATACAAAGAATTGCAGGAGAGTTCAGCAATACTGCAGGTTTAAAATCAATATACTGAATTCAATGTACTCCTATATAATAACTAATTAGAAAATGGAATAGGAAACAATACCATGTATAATACTTGCAGAGCTACAAAGTAATTAGGAATAAATCTAACAGAACACTCTAAAGACATTTTTATAGAAAATTACAAAAGAAAGAAAATCTGAAATCTCATAAAGATGTTAGCTGCCCCTCAACTGATCTCTAGGTTCAATGCAATGTCAATAAAAATCCCCAAAATATTGATAGGGAAGAACAAAGATAACTTTCAGTGAAAACAACAAGGTGAAGAGCCTTGTCTTGGGGCATTCTATGTTCACTACAAATTATAATAATTAAGGTACTGTGATAATAAGGCAGACATTTTTAAATAGACAAATGAGAGACAATAAAAAGTCTAGATATGAACACATTGATATATAGAAACTTGACATATGACAGAGATAAGATGATCTATTCAATAAAAGAAGCTAGGTTAACTGCTTATCTATACAGAAAGCAAAAAGTGTCTCTTTTTTTATATACAAAAATAAATTCCACATGGAATATTAAACCTTTTGGGAAAAAATACAGAAGAATATCTTCTTTACTTTGGCAAAGGGAAGCTATCTTAAACAAAATACAGAATGTAGAAAGCTTGAATAAAAGTATTGATATGTTTGACTACATTAAAATTAAAACTTTTAAAAAATAAAATATAACCAAAGTGAAAAGAGAAGTCAGAGACTTTGAGAATATATTTGCAATCCACTTAATCAATGAAGATTAGCATCCAGAATATATACAAAACTCCTACAAATGATGAAGTGTATCCTTGACTAAACTTTAGTCAGTATCCTCTGAACCCTGTTCTCAACTAGACCTCGTTCATGGGCTTCTTTGCCCCTCCTTCCAGAGTCCAGTTGTAGCGAGAATCCTGCTTCGTCAATTTAGTAAGAATCTTCATATTCTTGATATCTGATCACCTTGGCCTGCCTTTAGCAAAATGCTGTCAAGTTGGTTTAACAAGGATCCCTCTTACTCTTGACTCCTCCTCTTAGTAATTCTCTATCCACTGACACCCGCACTCTGCTTGTTAGCCATAAATCCTCAGCTGTCTTTGCTAGATTCCGAGCTGAGCCCCATCTCTCTACTCTATTGTAACAGAGTTGACCCCTATCTCTATAATCTTGAATAAAGTCTTCCTTGCCATTTTAACAAGACTCAGAATAAATTTTCTTTCATACAAATCAATAAGAAGAAAGATAAGCAACTCAACTAAAAATGTGTGACATAGATGAACAGGAAACACAAAAGTAAAATGGCCAACAAGCATATGAAGAGATGCTCAACTTCACTGGTAATCAGAAACATACAAAGGTTAATCACAGAAAGATACCATTCCAAATTCATTAAATAAGCAATAGATTTTCTGAAGTCTAAAATTTCCAACAATTGCTAAAGATGTGGAGAAAATGTGAATTGTGCTGCTGCTGAGAGAGTACATAAGCATAACAGTTTAGAGAGCAACTTGTTGTTCTTGAATAAAACTACATATGTGCGTACTGTATGACCCATTTCTTACAAGTCTAGCTATGTACCCCAACCTTTCCCACAGAGTTTCTGTGAGACAATTAAGCCCTAGTGCCTTAAGGCATCCATAGTATATAATAAATTATTTTCTTTTCTGTGCACTTTTCCATACATATGTTTTGCCTCCATAAAAATGTTTTCATTTAGAGAAAAAGTAATCATCTTTCCTCCTCCCCTCCTTCTTCCAGAGTTCTCTTTCCAACTGCTTCATTTCTGTTAATCACACTATAATTTTTTCTGAAACACAGGCTCATGCACTCATTTTCGGTCTTTCCATCCCAGAAGACCAACTCTTGCCAAGACAGGCCAATACTATCTGGAACTCTTATCAAACGTGTCTTTCTTTTTTTCCCACCAACATCAAACAGATCTTCTGTTTTCTCTCTTACTCTGCATTTTGTAAATCAAGTTGGAAACTAAGCAGTTTTTGGCATCTTATCCTGATAACTCACAAAAGGTTTCTGTCCACTCTGAGTAGTACTCTTTTTGAGTGAATTTTTAATGATTCTTTGGCAAATAATATGTGGGACAGAAATCAGTCAGGATTTCTCTGGCAGTATCTAGGGAGGTTGAGAAGACTTCTCTGGGAATGTCTCATTTTTGAACGCCTTTTCTTTCTTTTCTTTTTTTTACTTTAAGATATTCATTATTTAACAGAAATGAAATTGTGTGTGTGGTCCATTTACAAAGGCAAAAGAAAACCCTGAAACTCTATAAGTTATACCCAGAATTCAAAATTTCATAACGTTTTAATTACATTTGCATACAAATGGATTAAAATTATACACGCCACAAAAAGTATTAACTGTATAAAAGTTTATGAGTAACTAAAATATTCCCTTTTCATTTGGATATCATAGCAGTCCCTGACTGAGACCCTTAAGCAACTGTTTGTCCTTCAAATAGATTAAATAGTACGGATTTGGGTACATTTCACGTACTGTACATTACCTTGTCCAATTCTCCCAGCTGACCTAAGAGTCAGTAGTACAAACTCTTTCTTTATGAATTTGCTGTGTCAATGGTGATGCTACCAGCCTCCCTGTGTGAAAACAGGGATGTCTTAGCTGGCCAAATGACTGGCTAATTTAAGGAACAACAGATAACCCTAAATCCCTCCTCACACTTGGTATCGACTAAAATGTTTCTGCCAAATTTACGTATTGGGGACATGTTCTTATCTGGAAGAGCAAACGTGGCACTTAATGGATAGTTCCCCTTTCTGGCAAGTTGCTCGGGTTGACATTCCAAACCTCTCCACTTTAGTTCTGATTTAATTTAGATTGCAGGTACTATCGTGTGACTTGATTCACTGGTGCTCTATCTCATCTTTCAAATTATCATTTTTACATTTTGTATCACTAAATTTTTCATCTTTAGAGTGTTTCTGTATAAAATGTCCGTATCCAGATTTTAAAAGTTAACAGCACTAACTACAACTCTTAATTCAATTTTAAAAGATGTTATGCAGCCCAATTATTTCAATAACACGACAATCAAATATCTTCCCTGCATAATTAAGGTGCCATTATTTTCATGTCCTTTCAAATGAACTGAATGTGTCAGAGTGTGACAGATACAACTGGATGGATGAGTGTGTAGCTGAACAACTCGGATAGAGAATCTGCAATGCAAAAACTGATAACATCATTCAAGTGGCAAGTTACGTTGGACTTTAAAGTTTTATTCCAGGGTGAGTAAATGTTTCAGGTTCTCTTAGTCTAGCGGACAGAAGTCAATGGCAGGCTTGCAGGCATTTGCATTCAGAAAGTTGTCTTTACGACCAAATACCCTTCAAGTTTTAAAAATCAAACTTTAATTTCTAGGAAAGGCACGCAAATCTTTTAAAGGGTAAATAATAAAGATGAGAAAGCATGGAATTCTATGTTTTTATCCTTTCATTGTGGTACTCTATCCCACTGACAAAAATACAAATCAATTCAAAAGCCTTTATGGCTTGGTATAAGAAGCCCTCTTCTAAATGATGTTCTGTAAATAATTATGCACATAGATTTAAAAGTTAATCCCACAGGAATGAAAAGTGAAGCGATAGGATTTGATGAGATCACTATGATTAAAAATGAAGGAAAGTGAAGAAAAAAATTTGGTGAACGGAAAAGGGAGGGAACTATCTATTGAGTGCGTGCATATGATGTCAGACACATTGTTACATAGTTGGCCTAGAGTAAATAATTTTCACAAAAACTTATTAATTTAAGGATTTTTGCTCCTCATTTTACAGATGTGTAAACAAAGACTCAGAGATGTTAACTAACTTTCCCCAAGTCACACCACATATTTTACTGCCGAGACGTTAACGTTGGCCCCATGTCACTCCAAAACCCTTGCTTCCTCCCCCTCGTTGTTCTGCAAAGAAAAGGAGATTCTGAGAAAGCACCAAGATGGTAGCTAAAATGGCAGGAGAAAAATAGTATCATGTCACAGAAACTATCTAATGAGTAATTCCAAGAGGGAGGAAATAAGTTCCAGTAAAAAAATCTGCCTCTATATTCCTAGCATTTAGCCAATAATAGGTACTCAGATGTGTGCTAAACTACAGGAATGCTTCAGAAATGATGAGAATGAGTGTTAAGAATACAGCCTGCTGCCTAGAAAAATCACTTGTATCATTCCAGAGAGAAATTTCAGAGAATAGGTAGTGAATTTCTGAATTACAACAAACATTTGAGGAGATAATGAATAAGAGGAGGGAGCACGTAAAGACTAGTCAGCAACTGGAAATAATAAGCAGTGTAGTCAGGGCAATGGTTAACCATCCCAGGAGCCAGGAAGCCTGGGCTTAAATCCTAACTTGGTACCCATGTGACCTTGGCTAAGTTACGCAACTTCTCTGTATATCAGTTTCACATCCTTAAGATGGAGATAATTACTGTACTCACTTCATACAGTTGTTACTCTGAGCAGTAAATGAGTTAATATATGTAAAGCATTTAAGACAATGTCTGACACATATTATTTCAGTATGAGCTGATGTTTCAAAAAATTGGACAGTGTAGAGAAGGAGAAGATTTGAGAAATCTTAGGGAGCAGCAGAGTCAGGAAAAAGGAATAGTTTAAGGAAGAGCAGACTTTCAATGTTTGTAGACATGGGGAGAAGGAAAGACTCAGGAAAGATAAATGAAACAGGAAGAGGCCACGGGAAAGATGAGCACATGTGGAGGAACTGGCCTTAAAAAAAGACAAAGGGTACAAGTTCTGACACAAAAGGGAAGGCAGAGAGCAGATGCACAGAGCACTTTTCAGGAAGTAACAGATGGGGTGAGACAGCAAAGTTCATGGAGATTCCAAATAATCTTCGCAGTCTCCTCATTAAAGGAAGAAAAGGTTGTAGTGAGAATTTTGTGGAGTAATGAAAATTTTTTTGGAACAGTTATTCTTGAAAATGTGAAAAGGTGTTCACTAAAAATGAATAAAAGTGGACTTAGCAAAGCGTGGGCTAAACTCAGAGCAGATTCAAGTACAAATTTTTATGACTTTCAAAACACACGGACCACAGCCTGATAAAATAGTCTGTGGGGTGCAAGGAAGCATGGAGATGGATCCAGTGAGAAAACAAATGCCACCAACAACCAAGGTGTACTCAGAATCCCTCCTCATGATTGTGTAGGGGCAGTGTTTTGCCTCTAATTCAACCAGCTTTTTTGTAAGCATCTCTCAATCAAGACCAATGAAAACCACTTCTTATATAATTTATTATATGTATCACTTTCAATTTCAACTAATTGTTAGTATAACCCCATAAAAGGAAGTAACTGATTTCTGTTTTTAAATCTTGTGATATTCAAAAACTACCAAATGTAGAACAGATAGCTAGTGGGAAGCAGCCGCATAGCACAGGGAGATCAGCTCGGTGCTTTGTGACCACCTAGAGGGGTGGGATAGGGAGGGTGGGAGGGAGACGCAAGAGGGAGGGGATATGGGGATATATGTATGCAAATGGCTGACTCACTTCGTTGTACAACAGAAACTAACATAGTATTGTGAAGCAATTACACTCCAATAAAGATGTATGAAAAAAAATAACTATGATTTAAAGCAGTGAATAGGTCTTTGGTGAAATATGGCACACTAGACATACGTATTTTTCTCTAGTCCCTCGTGAGACTTCCTAAAATTAAAGACTAAAAATGACATAAGTCACAAGGACAGAAAGAATGGAAGATGAGAGCGCTGAGATATTTATTTTGGAGGATGAAAAGAGGAGGACGAGTTCTGACTCCAGAGAGGAAAAAAGTGAAAAGAAACAAAGTGATGCAGGGCCCAGAACGTCAGAAAAGTTTAGAGAACGGAGGCGCCAACTGCCTCTGAAGAGAAAGAGTGGAACTAAAAAAAGGAAAACAGTTGTAAATTTATTTAGGGAGCAATGAAACCCCCAGATTATTGCTCCCAAACCAATTCAGCAAGGCAGCCACTCCAATGATGACTAGAGATTTACCCACTGGGGAAACTGAACCAGAAGAGGCCCTCAATTCAAGGACACAAAGCGAACTGAAGGCTAGAGTGAAACACAGTACCGAAGACAAGGGTATCAAGTCAGATATTCACAATGCTTCAACCCCTTCCTCTCCCACCCTTCTTCCCAATATGGGCAGCCAGGAATGGACACCATCCTTCCCACCTCTGGGCAAGAGTGGAGAAAAACCCATCACGCAAGAGGAAAGAGCAGTAGGCAAGCCCCACACATATACACAGAACTTCTGATTTGGTTTTTTGGGGCTTAAAAAAAGGATGCTTTCCACTTCCGTGTATAATATTTTAGTATATCATACAATGCTTCAGTTATGCTATGGAAGGGCAGAAAGTTTGTCTGTTCCGCCCCACTGATGAATTCTCAGTACTTAGAATAATGCCAAGTACATATTAGACACTCAATAAATACTTGAATGAAGGAAGTGTTTTTAAAATCTCTTGGACTCTCGTGGATACCCCAAGCACCTCAAAAATGCTATCTTTATATTTGTAGAGCATCACATCCTTTCAGTTATTGACAAAGTAATAACATCACCACACTTTGCAGTTAAATTCCACTTCATTGCACCTCGATTTTAAACATAAAATTCACAATAGTCAATTTCTAAAAATGGCTGATAGTAATTGTTCTTCTATTAGGAAGAATAAGTGGCTCTTATCACTTCATGTTTAATAGCATTCATTCTTAAGTGAAAGCACAGGGGGTTTCATTTAGAAAAAGATACTGATTTTTGTACTACTGGAGGAATGAGCTAGATGGGCCCTCTAGTGGCCTTGAAAAGCTAACACTCCCCGAAGTACCTGCCATTCCTGAGCAATCGACGTCTATTAAACAGTCTTTCTGAAGCTGTAGACTCGGGGGGGAAAAGACCCACCTGGCTGCAAAGTTACTGCAATGACTTCTCCCTGTGTCTGCGTAGTAGTCAGAGAGAGAAAGGAACAGAGCAAGCGTCACAGGGTGAGATGTGAAATGTTACTTAGAGGCAATAACGGGATAACTGGAGAAATGGAATCCTGAGCTCCGGTCTGTCCCTCATAACTGCTTCCTCATGATGCCTCTATCACTGCTACCTTTCCGCCAGAACATGAATGCTCCTACATGCCCACAGCAACGCACACACACGTGCCACACAGGCTGCGGTGCAAACATTTACTGAGACTGGAACAAGGGTACTAAGGAAGTTTCACACCATTTGTCTAAATATTTAAAAGTTATAATCAAGCTAACAAACTGCTAAGTGAAATACCTTCTATCCTCATACTGTGATAAATTCACTTCCATGGCAATAAAATTTTTAAAAATACATGTAAAACTATAGTTTTTATATGAGTGAATATAGACAAAATACCAAAGGCAACTAAAACTTAAACATTATTGCATTTCTGAGTATTCGGTGATGAACCAAAATTGTCTGGATGAATGTTCATAAAGACATCCCTAAGTCATGCACTTTAATTATTCTATAACATTTCTTTTGTTCTTCCTATATTCCAGAAAAACCAAGAGTCATGTTGTTATAATCCAGATTGTCAAATACTTTATGTTCTTTTGATAGCAATGTCAAATTAAACTACTTTTCTTAACTCACTCTTAGATGGTTTCTTATTATCTTCAATTTGGAAAAACTTCACTGTGTCAAAACAGTAAAAACAGGAATCGTCAACAAAATTCTCCGGGCAACGCTTGGGCTTCGAAACAAACCATGAATTTTACACGTCATGTTCAATCATTGTAATGGGGTCACCCAGGTTAAATATATTCTCATCATAGAAAATATTCTAATTTTATTATTAAAATCAGTATCACTCATATTTCTCTACCTATTGTCTCTTAAAGCAATATCTGGACCCTGATAGCATTTCTTAAATGTCTCTTCTTTCCTTCGTTTTTAATGCGATGTGAAGAGAAAACTGAAAATAACAGTGTGTTGCTCTATTTGTTTAAATCTCTCTTCACTAGAGATTATACCTACAACCAAAACGGCCAGAAAATAGTCCCCAGAGGAAATTAGCATCAGGACTTTTCATGTGGCTCATGTCAAGGCCTGGTTCATGGCTGTCATCCTGGCACACACCTTCTCTACTTCAGGTGGACTTCTCATTCCTTGAAGTAGATTTCAAGACTCCTAGTTTCCTTCTGCTCTCTCACTAGATTGGTAGTTTACCCAGGTTTACAATTCCACAGTTGCCTCTGTTCAGAATATTGAAGGTACTGTGCCACTGGTCTCCAGCACTGATGTCAGGAAATCCAGCGCCATTCAGCCTCCAGTTCCCTTGTATGGGACCCATCTGATTATTCTCAAAGCTTTTGGAACATTATTTTCCCAGATATTTTCATGGCTGGTTCTTCTTTCTCATTATCCAATTCTCCACTGACCTCTTAAGGGACCGTTCTTGATAGATCAAAGAAGCCTCCACATGTCACTGCCAAGTCACCACGTTTTATTTTCATAAAAATAGTTAATGCTACCTGATATTTTCTTGTTTTACTCTTTTCTATATTATCTATTTCTGCTGAATAAACTATAAGCTTCACAAGAATTTGTTTGCTTCTGAATCCCCAGTGCCTAGGAGAGTGAGCAGATACTCAATAAATGTTTATTAAATAAATGAATGAAAGCTTGTATATTAGCACTACTACCAGAAACAGAGAAAGAAGGGCCATTTGATTGATATTTCTAAATTACGTAAAACGGGATCATGTCTAAGACCCACCTTCGCCACGGTGTTTGTGTTTACTGCAAACATGTCTTCTGGCCACTGTGAATCAGAAACCAGGAGTCCTAAAACTTTAAAACTGAAGTCAAACTTTTGAGCAGATCAATTTTATTTGTTCTCAGAAAGCACTGACCATGGGCCAAAATTATCTTCTTCCCTCTACAAAACTTAATAGTTATTAAGAGTTAATGTTATCATCTTGATCCTAGCAGAGCAGTGACATGATGAAGGCAATCCAGCAAGGCGTATAAGGGTGCAAGCTTCCGCATCAGATGGCCTCAGTCCTGATAGAAGCTTCGTCATTAGGAGATGTGTGTCCTTGGGTTTACTTAACCTCTCTAAGCCACAATCTCCTAATTATAAGAGTGCTTGTCTCCTAGGCTATTATGAGGATCAAATGAGATCATTCATCTAAAGTTCTAGGCATAGTCCTTGAACGTTTAATAAAGGTTAGCTGTAATTATTATAGGAAATTAGCTATTTGAACATTTACATATTCTTTGCAAAGTCTTGCCTAAAAGCATCATTCATTATATTGCATGAAATAATTTCCTCTCTTGGCTTAGTGCTCACATAAAACTGCCTTTTCAATGCCTCCTGAGATTTTCCTTAATCGGGAGGGAAGAAGTATAGGACCAATCATATTTTCTTTCCAGAAGGAAACTCAGATCATTTGCGTTAATAACCTCTTCCAAATATCTTTTTTTTCTGCTTTTTTTTCTTAGCTGACTTCCTTCTGATTTTATTTTTCATTATCGTCTTTTATATTGTATTTAACTTTGTAGCTTTTGGATCTGTCATTTATGAGCTGAGAGACCCTGGAGAGGTTATTTAGCATCCAAAGCTCCACTTTCTTAATCTGTCAAATGAGACGTGTGTGGACACCAATGACACTAGCGTCCCAGTCTCCCTTTTAATAACCACTCTTCTACCACATCCATATTCCCTTGGGGCCATACAAAGGGCCCAACCCTCTAGGCACTTAGATTAGTCTAGAAGTGGACATCTAATTCAAGCTGGACCAAGAAGACACTCGCCAGAAATTCTGGATTTAGGACTTAAAGAGGCAGGTCAATTTCCTTCTAGTAGCCGAAATTATAAAACGTAAATCCCAGGAGCTGCTAGTGGCTATGTTTCCCGTTTATGAAAGAGCCCGTCCACAGTGAAAAAAGAGAATGACTCTAAGATGCAGAGAGGAGAAGGGAGTGGGAGTCCTAATAATTCTAATGATTCCAGGGTTGTTGATCTTCCTATAGCTTGGCTATCCCATTAGATAGCCACTATCTTTCCAATAAATTCTCATTTTTTGCATACATAATTTGGGTTTGATTTCCAAATAATTCTAATACATAGAAAATAATCCCTACTTTTAGTTCTAATAATTCTAATATATAGTTCTAATGTGTAGAAAAGAATCCCTACTTTTAATAGTTGTTATAAAAAGTAAATGAGACAAAATAAGTGCTGGCTTATTACCTGGCATATAATACTTGCTCAAGAAATAATACCTATTAACATTATTTAGAAAATGGGAATGAAAATTCTAAATCAATTAATTAATGAACACAATTTTAATAGCTTACAAGTCTTCTTTCTTCTTTCAGTTTCAAAATCACTCAAAGGGATTCTTTGGTTTTGTATCTCGAAAGAATTGCAAAATAAAAGAAATGCTCTAAATTAATTTTGCAACATAACGTTGTATAAATCTTAGTAACTCTTACATAGTTAAACAGTCTTAGAGAATACTAAAGCCTCCAACCCAGCAACCTACAATTTATTGCTAAACTCGCATATTTGCAGTAAATTGACAGAGGGAAAGCGGAAAAAGAAACAAACTTACATTCCACTTATCCCGCATATGCAGGAATAAGTCGGATACAATTAAATGTGCAAAATACTGACTGGCTGCATACACAGCAGTCTTCACATAGTGTGAAAGACGCAGTAAAGAGAATTACGATACCTGTAGAGATACCACACTGACATTATCAAAATGAATGTGTCCATTAGGCTCTGTGACAGCTGGATTTGTATAACATGTCACACCATTGATGGCAGGTAACGTTTTAGGCTGATGAGTTTTTTCTTGAGAAGAGCCAAAGTCATCATTTCCAAAGTGGGTATGACCATCCTACAGGAAAAATAAGGGAGGAAAAGGTTATAAGAAGAAACAAAGATGGCTCATACAGGCAAGAAAATAGAGAATTTAATGGTTTTTATTTATAAGAGAAAAATTTTATATCTATTCCGTAGGTAGTATAATCTTTTTAGATTTCTAAAATTTCTCTTCCTTTAAATGTATCTTCATTTATTAGATTCTCCTATTCTTGTTTTTTCATGTTAGGGTGCATATACCTTGTTATGTTGATGGATATGAATGGAATACAAATTATGTGCATCTGTTATTGGACATTAAATTGTTAGTATTTACTCCCAATTCTACAATAAGAATCAAGTGTTCTTCTTATACTTATCAATATATTGATCCTTTTCTTTCTCTCCTCACATTCACAAGTCTAATAACTGAACTGTTCACATAATTGTAAGAATAAAATTCCTGCCTTTATTTGCCTATATAAAGTAGCTTTAGTGGGTAAAATATCAAACATTTTAAATAAAGTCCATTTACCTGACCATACGTCTTCAATAACATCTTAAGCGTTCTTTCAAAAAAGAAAAGTATGTAAAATCCACCAAACACAGCAACTGCCTTCTCAACGTAGTTGTCAATTTTGGGATTGAATCCAAATGCCTAAGGGAGAAAAAAAGGCAATTCAGGTAAGACCAAGTAATTTAATTTGATTCAGTAAATAATTTTCACCACAGTCCTAAGTCCATCCTTCACATCCAGGTAATACTGGGAATTTACCTGCCAAAATCATAAAACCAAAACTCTGAAATCTGAGTAATCAAACTGTAAGAGATAGCACTGAAGTCTTATAACAGAGGAAGTCCTATTAAATAAAGCCCCCAGAGCACCTTATAGTTTCCTAGCTATAACACCTTCAGCAATACTTGCCTTGAGAAAGTAAACTTTTAGCAGTAAAAGAGCAGCACTGATGCCTATAAGATAATCTTAGACATGGGTAATTAAGACAAATGAGACATTGATTATCCACTTTTTCTAAAAGTAATATATTTGCCCATAATTTCCAGAGGCAACTTTTTAAAGCAAATATGGCAGGTCACTTGGATTACTGTTTTTCCAAGAGAGAGCCCCTTGAACTTAGAGGATCCTAATAAGTCCTAAAGAGATAAAAAAAATCGAGGACTGAGCCCCAGAATAAGGAAGAAAAGATATAAGATACCAGGCACTCACACACACACGTACACACACACTCACAAATGATGAGAATGAAATAATTCATTGTTTAAAGGACATAGGACAAGAGCTGGAGTTTGAAATTATAGAGTCAAGATGTTCTAGGCAGACAAGAAATACAAATTTAAAATAAGTAAAATAGCAGGGGAGCATAACATGTGAAAAGCCACAGCTTTATACCATTCCACACATTGTAAATTTCCCCTCTGAACAGCAGTCTAGAATAGAAAATGCCTGGGTTCCTGTTCTACATCTGTCTCTGGGGAGACCTCATGCCACATCTTCTTTTCAGTGACTTCTCCGGACCTATTTACACAGTGCAAAAATGGCATAAAAATACCTACTCTATACAACTAACATGGTGGTTATGAAAATAAAATAGCAAAGGGGAAATAATTTTGCCACAAAAGAAATAACTATCAGGACTTCCCTGGTGGTGCAGTGGTTAAGAATCTGCCTACCAATGCAGGGGACTTAGGTTTGAGCCCTGGTCAGGGAAGATCCCACATGCTGCGGAGGAACTAAGCCCGTGCACCACAACTACTGAGCCTGTACTCTAGAGCCTGAGAGCCACAACTACTGAGCCCACGCACCGCGACTACTGAAGCCCGTGCACCTGGAGCCCATGCTCCGCAACAAGAGAAGCCACCACAGTGAGAAGCCCACACACCACAATGAAGAGTAGCCCCCGCCTGCTACAACTAGAGAAAGCCCAGGCACAGCAGTGAAGACCCAACACAGCCAAAAATAAAAAGTAGATAAATTTTTTTTAAAATTTTTTTAAAAAGAAATAACTATGTAAATTGGGGGTATTATTAAAAAGATAGATTCTCTAGTGTTTACATAATTCTCTGCTCATATCCATAATTCCCTAAGTATCACAGAAAGGCAAAAGAACCTCTATAAGTGCTGTTGAAGAAGTTTCTTATTTTCCTAATAGACATTTTAATGTATTATTACATTTTCAATAAAACAGGAAACCTCAAAATCATAAATGTACAATCCTCAGTCCACACACCATGTCAGTTTGTTTAATTTAATTTGACTCACCACAAATCAGGTGAGTTAAGATATATAATACTATATCAAATATATTACATATGATTTTTAAAATCAGAAAATCTGTTTTGTCATCCTAGCTTTGTTACTAGCTGATTATATGGCTGTAATCAAGTCATTTAATCCCCTTGGATTTTAATTTTTTCATCTCTACAATTGAGGCTTTGAAGTAGATGTCCTCCTAGGTCCTTTCTAGATATAATAATAATTTAAAAATCTATGACTTTAAGAAGTTACATCCCCACTTTCATCTATAGCTGTGAAAACGAACAGGAGCTTTAGTTATAATTTTCTAAAACTTATGAGCTGAAGGTGATACTGTATATTTTCTTTTTGCTCAGAGCTTGCCCCTCCATCTTTGTGTGTGCGTGAGTGGGGAGATACTGTCCACATGTATATGTATTTCTCTAGTTGCCCTTTGTGACTTCTTCCTGTTAATGTCTCTTTCTCCTTCCTGTCTCTTTTCCTCTCACTTATTCTCTTCACTCCATCTCTCTTCCTTATATGGCCACATTATAGATTTGACATAAAACATATATATCATGTGCTGATGAACTGAATAGCAAACTGTAGTCGATGGCAGATCAATAATACATTTTACCAAAGGAAAACATAAGCTGCTGTTCATTTATCAGCCCTCGATTGATTTTTATCCACAATCAAAAAGAATGAAAAGGTTTGTCAACCATGTCCTAATTTACCCTCTAGTCTTCTTTAGCTGTAGTAAATACATGGAGGAATTTTTCTTAACATCTTTATTGGAGTATAATTGCTTTACAAGGGTTAGTTTCTGCTTTATAACAATGTGAATCAGCTATACATGTACATATATCCCCATATCTCCTCCCTCTTGCGTTTCCTTCCCACCCTCCCTATCCCACCCCTCTAGGTGGTCACAAAGCACCGAACTGATCCATGGGGGAATTCTGTTGTATATCTTAGTAAATTTGACACTGTGTGCACTTCAGAATTAAATAATAATAAAAAGAGTGTAGAAAAATTAAATTTGCCAAATGTGAGACAGGATAGAGTCGTAAGGCCTTCCGAGGTGTCCCAGAGCAGGTCTGAGCACGTCCTGGCGCCTGGCCTCCCAGAATATTGATTTTCTCTCTGACGTTGACTTCCCCTGCAGCTTGGGACAAGCTTTTTCATTTGCTGTGATTCAGCTTTCTCTTATCCAAAACACTATAAACCAGACCATAAAATGCTGCAAGAATTATGGAGGCTTAAAATGTACAAAGTGCTGAAACATTTAAAAGAACCAATGATTCACAGAAACAAACAGCCAACCTCCTTACCTCTGGTATAAGTTGGAAAATTGCATTTGAAAATAGAGTCCCAATAGCCAGCCCCACAAAATAGGTCAAAATCTTAGGAAAGTAAGATTTCTTTATCAACGGAGTCAAAATCAGTCCAAGGAGAGATGCCAGATTAATAACTGTCACTGACAGGAAGCCATATCCCCAAACTGTGGATCAGAGGGAAAAGAGTAGAAATTAATTAGAGCACAGGAGCCAAATGACATCTTACTGTACATTAAGTCTGAAACACATTTCATCTTTAAAAGCTTGAAACAGGTATCTTCTTTAAAACAATGAAAGCTTCTCACTGAAAATTATATAGAAAATTACTGAGAATATAAATATCAATAGTAACACTGCCTATGCTTTCCTCAGTCCTAAGTCATCATTATGGGATTACAGACTTTTATAGCTTGCAGGGAATTTGAAGAACATCTAGCAGAGCGATCATCCGAGGCCCACGGGCTCCAAGCTACCTAGCTGCATCTGTGGCTCAAAGCCCAGTTTAAAACTAGGCCTTCCAGAGGACTAACAGAGGCAGTGTGGGTTTCGGGGAGAAGGTACGGGGTGACAAGGGCAAGCATATGGGTGGGGTTGTTAGCTTCAAGATGACCATAGTTGCTGACACTGAGCTGGTCATAATCATTTGTCTGCAGGCCCTGTGGACAGCACCTCCTCGGGGAAGACAGCACCTGAGTCCCCTGCCTGGGTCTCCAGGGAGCCCCAGGGCAGTGAGCACTCAAGAAGGGAGCACATGGCAGCAGCAGAGAGTGGATACGTTGCACAACTCACCCTACCGGGCTCGGACGAAGGCAACAATATCCCATAGAGTGGAGACAGTGGTGAAAAGGGTCGTGGAACATTCTTCATGTCTCCATCCTAGGGCCTGGCCCCCTAGTGGTGCTTAATAAATGTTCCTTAAAATGAAAAGAACGGATGGCGTCCTAAGGTCAATATCTCCCCGGTTATCCTAGAGGGGATGGTTTAAAAACAACATGGGAATGCGAGTGAAACAGACTGTGTGAACCGTACAGGGGCAGGTGGCAGTGCAGGCTGAGATACAAACTGCCCCCAGAACTGTGCGATGTTGGCTTTGCCTGCAGCCCCACTGACTGACTGTGCGCTAAGGACAGTGTGCAAGATTAGAAAGCTGCCTCTGCGTTGTCACTTCTTTAAAATGCCCAGAAAACATTTTTAAATGTCGGGGCACTTTCCTCATTGACACTATCAGTGGAGTATGTAGTAACACCAAATGCTTGGAGAGTGTTTGCCATGCTAAGTGACTAACCTGTATGAATTCATTTGATCTTCACAAAACCCTGCGAAGCAGGTACTACTACTACCTCCTTCATGCAGTTGAGAAACCAAGGTACGTTGAGTTCAAATCAGCTGCCCGAGTCATGTGAAGAGAATGCAAGATTTTGAACCCAGTCTGGCTCCAGGGCCCACATTCATTAGCAATACGCTTCATTACCCCTTAGAGGTAATCTAATTTTTAAAAAGCTCAAGGGACTCAACAAAACTGTGAACATCTTATATTGTGCTTCATGGATACAGGATTGCTCACCATTATTCTAGTGATTCTAACTACAAATAAGCCATCTTAGCGAACATTTACGGAGCCTAGGTTGTAGACCAACCTGTGCTTCCTGCCAACAAGGAGTTTGGGCCTTTGGCTTGGGGACGCTAGAGGGCACACACATACACAAAGCAAAACAAGGTAGCTTGTGCTGAGTACCACATGAAAAGGACAGATAATAAACATTACACTGTTACCACAAGAACCATCACAGCACCGACCATGCCTTTATCTTCTGCAGATATTTTCCTATCAGTTCCAGACTCCAAACCATGCCCCAGAGTCATCTCATGGGACTCACAAAGGTCCACCTCATTCCCATTTCTTACCTTATCACCTAAAGCAATACTACCCACTCCCCTCAGCATTTCCACTTCGAAGAAGTTCTCAACCCCACCTCTTCCTCCATGGTATAATCTATGTGTAGTTGCCCTTAACACAAACAGTCTTCTATCCCATCACTAGCCTACATGTGTTCATTCATTCAACAAATATTTATAATCTAATTAGGTAGACAAGATATATACAAGTTGGAAACTAAAATCAAAATGCAAAGAACTTTTTGAGTACCAAACAGAGGCAAAGCCACTACGCATATTAAACTCATCAGCTTCCCCTGAGAAATCCTAGTTCACTACCCTTGTCCACTGTCTCCATAAATAGCAGAAACATCAGGATCAATTTCAATTTCTCACTCTCCACAGCCAATTCCAAAGACAATTTTTGACCAAACTCTATGAATTTTGCTTGAGATATCTCACTCCACGTTCTCCATCCCATCACCTCCCACTCCTCATCTAGTGCACCATGACAGCTTTCTGTCTGGTCTTCCTCCTCCTACCTGACACAGCCACCAATCTTATTATCCTAAAACACAATTCTGATCATCTCGTGCCCCTATTTGCAGCTGCTCTGCATCAACAGACTGCCACACAACCACTCCAACGTTATTTACCCCCTTATCAACATGGCCTTTATGCAGACACAATGTTTTCCAAATATAGAATTACCTTTGCACTGTGCTTCTTTATCTGAGAACACCTTTCCTATCTTCATTGCCTGACAAAGTCACACACGGCTCTCCAAGCCAATGCAAAGACCTCCTCCATGAAACTTGCCTGGATTTTCCAGGCAGCAATCCCTTGCTCATCAAGTTTCCCATAGTGCTTTGAAGGTATTTGGGCCCCTCACCATTTCTTGTGTGCTACCATCATTTTATCACTTATATATTCATCTACATGATAAAAATTATAAGATTTTCAAGGACAGGGGCTATGTTTTATTCTTCCTCAGAGCCTAGAATGTTGCCCAGCAAATAGCACACATATCTTGATGAATGAATGAATGCCATATTTTCAAGGTGCAGCCCAGACCACTGTCAAAAAAATACCAACTCGTTTGCTCGTCCAACATTTCTAACCTTCCTTACTATTACTGCGCACATCAGAACCACTTGGGGAACTGTGGGAGTGGGAGCCATCATGCTCCAGGGACACAGCATAGTCTCCCCTTCTTGCACTGTTAGCACATTATTCAGGAAAAAAAGATTCATTCACCCACTCAATCTGAGCACCCAAGAATGAATTAGTGTAAGAATACTCCTTGGACCTCTCCATATACACATAGGACTCCCTCTAATGATCTGTTTCAGAGAAAATCCTTTCTCTCTGCTTCTTAGTGAACTCTGAAGAATTTTATTACATTTTCAAGGAATATTAGTAACAATAGCGAACATTTATTGAATGCCCACAATGTGTTAAGATTCTTCTAAGAACTTCACCTTTTTAAACTCATTTAATTCTCCTATTTCATAGAGTTTTTAGAAGAATTGAAATAAAACCAGTTAATTCAGACCCTGTAATACAGTAATTCTTCAATAAATGCTGTTATTATTATTTTTAAGTTAGTAAGTAGACATCATGTAAATTTTAGTTCATTTGGCTCACTGTTATACAATGAAAGATCAGCAAACCAGGAGTCAGGAGCCCTGGGCTCTCACCCCACCCCAGGTATGTACCTAGAGGAAGCCATTTAACCTCTCTGGAACATAGACTTATGTCATCAACTGTATTACAGAGCTGGACAGTGTGATTTTTCAGGGATACTATGAAGGATAAGATACTATTATTCTTATCTGTTATTTGAACTGAATGGTATTCTGTGATCTTAAAAAAAATGAGGCAACTTTGGACCATTAACTTATTGCTAAAATGTAATTAATCTCCTAGAGAATTGAATTTACCATCAGTTTATTACACTCATCAATATGAGTTTATAAAGTACCTGAGAGGCAATTTCAAAATCACAAACTGTAAGGTCTCACGTAAGTGAGATTCTTTTATCTGCCCATTGAAATATCAGAGTTTGGCTTGCTTTTATTTTGGTTTTTCATTCCCTTGAATGAGCTCAAAATTGACTCTATATTAAGTGAACTATTATATAAAGAATCCAGGGCATTTCATTGTTTAAAATATCATTTCTTTGTTAGAAAAGAACGGGCTTACACAGGGGCCAGGGAATAGAGTCAACCTATGAGCATATGTATAAGAAGAACGAAGACATATTTTTCCTACTCTGTCGTAGGCACTGTTCTAGGTACCTGTGTATATTAACTCATTTGATATACCCAACAATTCTATAAGGAAAGTACAACTATTATCTCCATTTTGCAGATGAGGCACAGAAACATTAAACAAGTCACCCAAGATTACACAGCTGCACGAAAATAAAACAAGATACTACACCAAGTAATGGCCATATGCAGCCAATCATCTTAGACTAGTAATGAATACTCTACTAGTATCCCTAATTCTCCGGAAACTTTTCTGTATCTTCTCTCACTCCATCCCACCCATTCTAGCCTTTTTTCAATTCCTAAGATAACGTGCGCCCTAAGAGGCATTTCTCTCTGGGTCCTGCATCCAAATACTTGGTGCTTTCCTGACCTTGTAACTTAGGAGTGTTGATTTCTCCATTTTATGGCTTTGCAGTATTGATCCTAGAATTCTTCCCCTTATTGCTTCCCACTTTCCTGTTCCTACTTCCTGGTTTCTGAGAGGGTAACCCGGGAATTAATTGGGGTTAAAACAGTTTTGAATATCAGTAATTAACCTGCACAGAGTAGAGGATTTGCTTTCTCTGAAGCCTCACCTCCTGTCCCCAGAAGTATGTACATGTCAGACATATTTCATGTAACAGATATATATATATATATATATATAAAATCTGTGTGCCAGATAATATTCTAAATGCTCTACAAACATTAAGTTATTTAATCTTTATAGCAACCCTATGAGAAAGGAATTATTTTAGATGAGAAAATTAAGGCAGAAAGACAAAGTCAAGTGCCCAACATAGCTGGAAAGTTATAGAGCAGGGATTTGAGCCTAGGTTGGCTGACTTTAGAATCTATGCTTTTACTACACTATATTATTAGTAAATGTTAGTACAGAAAGCATTTGCTAAATTTAGTTTTGAATAGAAAGTGCAAACTATATTAAATAAACTTGTAGAAATATAAACATATTCCCATTTAGTATATCCTCTGGAAAAAATATGGAAACAATAGCTCTGAAATTATTGTTACTCACAAAATCGCTAATTATATTGATAAATTATGGTTGGTAATTTCTATTCTTTGTATATGTAAATACAGAATACAAAAGAGAACATGGGTTCTGAAGCTGAGACAGCCTGGGTTTGAACCTGGCTCTACCACGTACAAGCTGTATAAATCTTGAGCAAATGACTTTGAACTCTCTGCACCTCGGTTTCCTTGGTTGTAAAATGGGAATAGTTGTTCCATCATATAGTTGTGCAAAGATTAATTGAGTTGACATACGAAAGAACTTGGAAAAGTATCGGTTATAGAAAGGACTACGTATAAGGTGGCTGTTATCATTATTTTTGTCTTTGTTGTTATCCCTTTTATTCATATATAGTCAGATTAAAATGCTCATATATACACAAAGGAATCCAAAAGTTAGTATCGGGCTGGCCAAAAAGTTCGTTCAGGTTTTTCATGTTACAGAAAAACCCGAACAAACTTTTTGGCCAGCCCAATAAAATAAGCACTCCCTCTGTTGAGGCTTCCCTTTTCTTCTTCATCTTTCCTCTCTTTATATTCTCCATCTATATTCACGTTAGATGTGCTCACTCAGACCAGTGGCCCCAAACGCCATCTCTGAGATGACAAATCTGCAGCCTCGACTAGTCTCTGAAATCCAAATATGTGTGTGCCACTGCCTACTGGACATCTCCCCTGGTGGGTCTACATCAATGTCTCGGACTCACCATGTCAAAACTTATACTCTTGGTCCCCACCACTCGCTTCCTCTACTACAAAGTGCTCCTCCCCAGTCTTGTCCATCCCAGGATACGGTGCGACCATCTATGCAGTTTCTCTGGCTTAAACTTGGATTCATCTTTCCCTCCCACACATCCAGTGCAGAGGCGAACCACATTAGCACAGTATCCAAAATCCATCCCGAATCTGACCAGATCTCCTTACTTCTCCACTCCCACCTTAGACCAAGCCTCCATCAAGCTGAGCATCAACCCTGGCAATAGCCCCCCGACCCATCTCCTTGCTTCTACTCTTGCCCCTTAACAATTTATTCTTCAAACTGCTGGTAGAATAATCTTTCACAAATCCAAATAAAATCACATCGCTCCCCTGTTTAGAACCCTACAGTGTCTTCATACCACATTCAGAATAAAATTCAATCAGTTTACCACACATTACCAGCCCCCCCTATCGGGCCACTGGCTACCATCTCCCACTCTCCTTCCTGCTCACTGTGCTCCAGACACACACGCTTTCTCGCTGTCCCTTACACATGTCAAGCTCACCACCAAGCTTATGCTGCTGTTCCCTGGACCAAGAATGCTGTCCCCCAGAGACGATCTAGCCATGGCCCTCTCCCTCTCCTCAGTCAGGACTCTTTGCAAATGTAATCTCATCAGAGAGGCCTCCCTTGAGCCATCGAAAATCACACTCACCCACCATCTCCTATCCTTGACCTACTTTATTTTCTTCATAGCATTTATCACTCTGAAGTTATATAATATATTGGCTTGTTTGTATAAATGTTTCCTATTTCTTTTCTTCGCTATATTGTAAGCCCTAAGAGGGCAGGGAATTTTTCTTCTTGTTCACTACTGAATGCTTAATACACAGAAAATAAAGGAACCAATAAAATGAGAATTAAAATACTCATGTGGGGCCGGTAACAATTTGGGAATACCAAGAAATCGCCCCTCAGCAACTGATTTATCTCATTGGTGAAAGAACTCTTCTACCTGTTTAATTAAGTATGTGGACTATACAGTAAGAATACACTTACTTTCTTATATTTAAAAATTTCTTTACAATATCTATGGCAACACCACTATAGGCACTTAAAAGAGTCACTGGCATTTCTTTTATTTATGAAAATTAAAGCAGTAATAACTCAGTACCTTAAGATTTAATCTAGAACCACACTAGTTCCCTTATCTCTTTACTGACAATGACAGATAAACTGACAGGTTTTAAAATAACATAAGTACAACGTAATGGAAATTGATCAATTATGACCCACATAGTGAATGTGCCATCCAATATACACAACATAAAACATGTATTGCTTAAAATCAAGAACTGAATTTTATAAAATTTTCCATTGGTACCAAGTAAAATTTTGACTCCATAAATAAAAGAGCATAACTTCTGAAGCTTAAATGAGTTCTAATTATGCTTATTCTAAAGACTTCCAGAATATAAGTATTTTTTACCAAGGGATTCTATGTAGATTAATTAAGAGCAATAAAGCAGAAAAAGAAGCATCTTAATTTCACTTTAGACTAGCTCACAGAGGCTTCAAACAAATGGGAGAAAAAGCTTGCAACATACCCTCTGAAAGACTTGGTTTTGTTTTGTGTTTGGGCCGATCTTTGCAAGGGTGAAAGTTCAATTGCTGTAAGACTGCTGGACAGATGACAGAGAAGTCTGAGCTGGTGATCTGCGTAGCATTTGAAAAGCCATGAAGGGAAAAGATCTCTTCGGCTGATAAACACTGAAATAGAAGAAACAAAGTAACCATATATGTGTCAACATAGTAAAAGCCTGCAAGCAAAGATACTGTAAACAGGCACAGACTATTTCCTCTAGACACACAACACTACCACTTTTTTTAAAAAAAAATTTATTTTTGGCTGCTTTGGGTCTTTGTTGCTGCGCACGGGCTTTCTCTAGTTGCGGTGAGTGGGGGCTACTCTTGGTTGCGGTGTGCAAGCTTCTCACTGCGGTGGCTTCTCGTATTGCAGAGCACGGGCTCTAGGCATGTGGGCTCAGTAGTTGTGGCATGCGGGCTTCAGTAGTTGTGGCTCACAGGCTCTAGAGCACAGGCCCAATAGTTGTGGCGCACAGGCTTAGTTGCTCTGCAACATGTGGGATCTTCCCAGACCAGGGATGGAACCCATGTCCCCTGCATTGGCAGGCGGATTCTTAACCAATGCACCAACAGGGAAGCGCAACGCTACCTCTTCTACAAAAAGTCACTATAAAAATGTATCAACAGATGAATGGATAAAGAAGATGTGGCACATATATACAATGGAATATTACTCAGCCGTAAAAAGAAATGAAATTGAGTTATTTGTAGTGAGGTGGATGGACCTACAGTCTGTCATACAGAGTGAAGTAAGTCAGGAAGAGAAAAATAAATACAGTATGCTAACGCATATATATCGAATCTAAAAAAAAAAAAAAAAAAAGGTTCTGAAGAACCTAGCGGCAGGACAGGAATAAAGATGCAGACATAGAGAATGGATTTGAGGACATTGGGAGGGGGAAGGGTAAGCTGGGACGAAGTAAGAGAGTGGCAGGGACATACTCACACTACCAAATGTAAAATACTTAGTGGGAAGCAGCTGCATAGCACAGGGAGATCAGCTCGGTGCTCTGTGACCACCTAGAGGGGTGGGATAGGGAGGGTCGGAAGGAGACGCAAGAGGGAGGAGATATGAGGATGTATGTATATGTATAGCTGACTCACTTTGTTATAAAGCAGAAACTAACACACCATTGTAAAGCAACTATACTCCAATAAAAATGTTTAAAAATATATATTATCAGTGGACCAACAGCAATTCACACAAACAGCATTAAAACAATTCTATATCCTCAATCCCCCATCTCTGTTTTTCCTCAGTTTGAACAGGTATTTTGTGGAGGCTACTGGAGTCACTCCGTATAGCGTTTCTTGTAGACAAACACACCTGGTTCCCTTACAATTTCATGGTTAAGAAATTCATCCATCCTGGACTGCAATAATAATCTCAATACATAAAAGTTGTTTTAAAGTATGTCTTTAGAACAAATTGTTGCTTGCTAAAATATCTATTATTCTCAATGATGGAGGGTAGCTTTTCTATATTACAATATTTCTATATTATAATGGTGCTAGGCTGTTTAGAAGTTCATTTAACTGTTAATAAGGAATAGAATCTGCATTAGAAAAAAGTTCTCTGCAGAAATAACTTTTTAAAAGTACCGTTTTACTCTTGGGCATATTTTAACTGTAAACTTTCTTCTATATACTTGCATTATTAAGAAGACTATTAAAAAAATTAAATGTGTTACTATTGCTAATAAATGTTATAAGAATTATAGAGTATGAAAAATACCCATTCACTCAAAGAAAAAAGTCTACCTTTAATAACTGCAAAGAACGTTTCTTTGCATACTTCAGCCAATATTTAAACCCCACTAAGACCTTAGCTTTGTACTCTGGACTGGATTGTGTCCTCCGCAAATGTATATATTGAAGCCCTAACCCCCACTGTGATGATATTTGGTTATGGAGTATTTGGAAGGTAATTAGGGTCAGATAAAGTCATGAGGGTGAGGCCCTGCTCCAACTGGATTAGTGGCTTCATAAGAAGAGACACCTTGCCTTAAGCAGCCATCTGCAATCCAAGGAGACAGCTCTTACCAGACACCAACCCTTCTGGCACCTTGATCTTGGACTTGCAGTCTCCAGTCTGTGAGAAAATTAATTTCTCTTGTTTGAGCCACCCAGGCTCCAGTATTTTGTTATGGCAGCCCAAGGTCACTGATACACTATGAACCGTACCAAGAACTCAAAAGTTGTTGTTAACTGTTTCATAATAAAGTGATGTAATTCCCCTCACAACAGAAACAATCAAATTAAAAATGTAAGATTTGGTAAAAGGAGATCACTATTGATTATGAAGGAAAGATGAAAAAACATCAAATACATCAAATTGTATGGAGTTGTCAAAAGGTAAGACTTCAATTGCCTTAAAGAAAATGCACATGTACACATCTTTTTTGTAATATCTAAGAATGTGCCTAAAACTGTTCTTTACTGAACCTAAACTCTCCTTTGGGTTCGTGACAATGATAGCTGTGTGCCATCCCTAGAAGAGGAGACAACACTCAATGTTATGTTAACAGTCTTCCCTAAGACCAAGAATAAGGGATAATGAACCAATGGAGGGAGAAAATAGCTCGATAGCCAACTGGGGGAGAGAAAGTGGGTATAGTTTATTCATTACTGTGAAGACACCCAGGAACATAAATGCTAGGCTCAAAAATTACAGAGTCCGGGGAATTCCCTGGCGGTCCAGTGGTTAGGACTCCACGCTTTCACTGCCAAGGGCCCAGGTTCAATCTCTGGTTGGGGAGCTAAGATTCCCGCAAGCTGTGCAGCGCAGCCAAAAAAAAAAAAAAAAAAAAATTACAGAGTCCATGAGGCTTGACTGCCCCACTGCATGATTCCAGGAATACATAGATGTAGAAGTGAAAATACAAAGCGGCACTGTTTCCCTGCAAGGAAGTTCCTCCAACTCCAAAATAGGAGGAAAAGGGATGCTGCCCATAGATAATTTGCAAAAGTCTTCTCAGAATGAACAATCTAAGACTTCCTAAAACTTGATGACTGTTAAGCAGTTCCTTTTAGACTCTAATTGTGACCCATTAGTGGATCAGAAAATCCACTTACAACATCACAGAGAGCATTTTGTAAGTAAGTAAAAAACAATATAACAAGAACCACAGAGTGTATCACACATAACAGGAGTAAGTATTGCTTAGTCAAACTTTTGCTTCAGTTACACTTTATACATACCATGCACATGTATACTGGACCACAATATAAAGTTCATTTTTTACTATAAATGGCAGTCAAGAGCTTTAAAGTCACTATCCTTAAGGATGCCCAGACTGCCCACTGTACATCATTACAGACACTGTCCTACATACAGTTAGGGAAAAAAAAACCAATGCAATCAAGGAATATATACTCAATATTGAAAGATAGCTGAGAGTTTTGATGATCTGTTCAGAAAGAACAAAAAGGTAGAGAGATGACAAAACTCTGGGCCTTGCTTTATGATTTTAGAATGAGGTTGGACTACTAACAGTGTGACAAAACTGAATTAATGACAGGCCTGCCTTATTTAAATTAGCGATCTACCTTCAGAAAACAAACAATGGTTGCCAGAAAGGGGGTTGGGGGGGCGTGAATTAGGTGTAGGGGATTAAGAGGTACAAACCTCCAGTTATGAAATAAATTAGCCATGGGGTTGTAATATACAACATAAGGAACATGGTCAATAATACTGTAATAGCTTTGTGTGGGGACAGATGGTTACTACTTATCACGGTGATCATTTTACAATGTCTACAAATGTCAAATTACTACATAGGACACCTAAAACTAACATAATATTATACGCCAATTACATTTTAATTTAAAAAATAAAGGAGTGAAGTTATGAGTGAAAATTAATTAATTAATCAGTTTAATTAAATAGCTATCTACCAGCAAGTGGAATGCAAATAGTTTTATACTTCACCCTATTTGGCTTGAAACAATATTGATTTTTACTACGCTTGATTTAACAGAGTTGAACCTGACACAAAGAAAGCAGTTGTCTAAGAAAGGGCAGCGTTTCCCAGAGCAGACATAACAGGATGAGCACCCAGGATCTGAACAGTGAGGAGGGGGGAAGGTTGAATGATTAGGGCAAATTCCTCCCTCAACATTTTATACAGTGGAAATCTGCTTATAATAAATGCCAAGGAGTTAGGCAAGATTTGAGATTACACAGTGTAGGTAATTACACAGGCTCTCTACTTGACTAAACTTTAGTCAGGTTCTTCTAAGTCCTCTAGGCTTTGGCCTTGCATCCATCCTTGTAGGGCTGGCACTGCCCAGTTTTAGCAAGAATCCTGCCAAGTCTGTTTAGAGAGAACCCCCTAGCCTTAATATCTGATATTATCTTAATATCCTCAATATCTGGTCAAATTCTTCATTCCTCACCCTGATATCTGAATACCCTGGCTTCAGCAGGAATCCTGTTAGGTCTATTTAACCAAACTCCTTCCCTACCCCTGATGTTTCCTCTTAGTAATTTCCCATCCACTGACCCCCACTCTGTTCCTTGGCTATAAATCCCCACTTGTCCATGATGTATTCAGAACTGAGCCCAGTTCTATACTGAGGTCCCTTTTCCCCTATTGCAATAGTTCTTGAATAAAATCTGTTTTTATTACCTTACTGTCAGACTCTGGTTTTCTTTAACAATACCAAGTATAATAACCATGTAATTATACTACACATCACATAAATTCTTTCCTTCATTCAACAAGTATTTACTGCATCATAAAATTCTGTGTGTGACATTGATGGAAGAAGTGGAAGGTGGAGGGTGACAACAAAGAAAGAAATAGTACAAAGATAAATAAGTCGTCATACTTTCCGTCAAGAAACCAAAATAATTTCAGCAGAAAGAAATCAGATACACCAGTATCTATAAAACCAGAGAGAAAGTGATAAAGTAATTATAAAGAACTATGAGAGTTCACATAAAGCAGAAATAATATGCAGAGGAAATAGTCAGAAACGACTTTGAGGTTAGAATTCCAGGAAAGTAGAAAGAGGATATCACTACTGGTGTGATTAGAGAACCTAGGAAAAGAAAGGCATTTCGGAGGATGGTGGCAAATTTCATTTTAGACATTTAAAGTTGCAGTGGTGCCTGTGGGACACGGGATGGAAATGATGAGTGAGCTTTCTCTGAGAAAGCTAGAGGCCAGAGATAAGGATGTGGCTGTCTTCTGTAAGGAGATAACAGTTAAGTGGGAGTGGAGGAGATCATCAGGAGAGAGAGTATAGAAAGAGGAGAAAAACTTTGGGAATACACATATAATTTGTGCAAAAGCAGGAAAGGGAGCCAGAAAATAAGACAGAGCGAGATAAGCCCAAAACATAAGAAATAATTAAGGCCAGTGAATGCTTATCATTTTTGCCTGCCTGAGACTCCTTCCACATCATCCAGTAACAGACCATCTGCCTGCGATGGGAGCCTCCCTCTATGTGATTTAGTTGGGGCTGACCAGGGAACATAGGACCCACACTGGTCCACTCTCTGGTGGAGCTACTGAAGAAATCTTCTTCCACTAGCATTGCTAGAAGTCTATGGGCTCCTTAGGCCGCTTTTCCACCATGTGAAAGAAGGTGAGCTAATAAGCAGAGAAAGGCAGGTACCCAATACCATCACTAATCCCCTGGGTACACCTGTGCCTAAAGCTGCTTCTGCCCCTTGAATCTTCAGTTACCTGAGCCAATGAATTTCCTTTTTGACTTAAGCTAATTTCACTTACGTTTCCTTTACTTACAAATGAAAGAGTCCTAACTGATATATAAAGTAATTATTTAAAAGACATTTTTAAAGCTAGCAAAGGAATGTTACGTCCAGAACCTGTGTGAAAACAAAAAGATAAGCTTCTCCACCCTTCTTCCTTTTCCCAACACATGGGCTGTCTTCTCTACCTGGCTGTCTAGTCAAATGGCATCCACTAAATAATACAAAGCAATAAGACCATCTGATCCCGTACCTATTAAGCCTAGGCCTTCACACTATGCCACAAATGAAATATCATCCCACTCAAAGGTCACCCCAGAGATGGTTTCAGATTCTGTTTTGCACCGACTGTGATTCTGTGGAAGCTGGGCAGCTCACCTTCCTAATAAGGCCACTGCCACAGGTATGGCTGAGCTCTCAAGGCAGGGAGAGAGCTCTCCTGATGCATTTAGACTCAGTGACGATCAAAATTAGAATGAAATATCAAGTCCTGTCCGTTTTTCTGGGTTGTCAAGTAATTGAGCCACACAAACTTTTTTAAACCCAGTATTCTTGCATTTCAAGCAGAGAAGCCAACATGTTCCTTCATCCTTCTAGGCTACCATCATATAACCATACAACTACGAGGCCAGGAACTGGTCTCAGATTGTTAAGAGTGTGTTAGGAAGAGGAAAAGATGAAGATCCAAAATCATTATGTAATGGGAAAGAAACTTCTGGAATCCTTGAGCTCATATCCACCTTAGTATTTACCAATGCTAATACTAACAATATAATACTGTATGCCTGGCACACAGCAGGGCTTAGTAAATACATGTTGAAAGAACAAATTAGTAAATGAATGAATGAACCCCTCACTTGTCTTCCTTTGTCAGTTGCTTCATTTGCAAATATTTTCTTCGTTGCAACTCTATTTACAACAGCCAGGACGTGGAAGCAACCTAAGTGTCCATCGACAGATGAATGGATAAAGATGTGGCACATATATACAATGGAATATTACTCAGCCATAAAAAGAAACGAAATTGAATTATTTGTAGTGAGGTGGATGGACCTAGAGTCTGTCATACAGAGTGAAGTAAGTCAGAAAGAGAAAAACAAATACAGTATGCTAACACATATATATGGAATCTAAAAAAAAAAAAAAGATAGTTCTGAAGAACTTAGGGGCAAAACAGGAATAAAGATGCAGACGTGGACTTCCCTGGTGGCGCAGTGGTTTAGAGTCCGCCTGCCGATGCAGGGGACACAGGTTCGTGCCCCGGTCCAGGAAGATCCCACATGTCATGGAGCGGCTAGGCCTGTGAGCCATGGCCGCTGAGCCTGCACGTCCGGAGCCTGTGCTCCGCAACGGGAGAGGCCACAACAGTGAGAGGCCCACGTAACGCAAAAAAAAAAAAAGAGAGAGAGAGAGGAAAAAAAGATGCAGATGTAGAGAATGGGCTTGAGGACACAGGGAGGGGGAAGGGTAAGCTGGGACACAGTGAGAGAGTGGCATGGACATATATACACTACCAAATGTAAAACAGATAGCTAGTGGGAAGCAGCCACATAGCACAGGGAGATCAGCTCAGTGCTTTGTGTCCACCTACAGGGGTTGGATAGGGAGGGAGGGAGGGAGACGCAAGAGGGAGGAGATATGGGGTATATGTATGTGTATAACTGATTCACTTTGTTATACAGCAGAAACTAACACACCACTGTAAAGCAATTATACTCCAATAAAGATGTTAAAAAAAAATGTGGAGATAACATGCTTTAAAATGTTAACAGTGTTTACCTCTGGTGGTGAAATTATGGACGATTTTTTTTTTCCTTTCTGCTTCTCTATATTTGCCAAAGTTTTAGACAACATGCATGTATTCCTAATTTAATTAAGAAAATAAAGTTAAATCATGAGGGTTTTCCAATCTTTTTACAGGTTCCTCCAAACACAATTAAGACAGGCTGGAATTTTTTTTAATTTTTACTAAAGAAAAAGAAATTTTAAAAGCTGTGATACACTCTTTAAAAGAGGTTTACAAAATTTTCTGATGACCACAGCTACTGACAAGGTTCTCAGCCCTGCCCCCTCTCTACGTGCAGTTTCCAAGGCTCTCTCACACCCAGAAGCCTGGTGTGGTGTCAGAGCACAAATAATCTGGATTTTTGACTTCATGATCCTGACCTGGCTCCAGGGGCTGAGGCCACTCTGCTTTACATCACCAGCAAGATAGTCCCCTAGGCCTCCTCCCATTTGCTGCCAAGACCAAAAGGTCTTCTGGCCTTGCTTCTCGCCAAGGGCTCCCCACTAAGTCCCCTAGGAGATAAAGTGTGGAAGGCTTGCCCCTTCTCCAACTCAAGGCTGGGGCAGATGCCACAAGAAGTGAGCTCATCCTCAAAGTCATCTAACCTCTGCATATGTGGAATGACCCTGTCCATCACAGACCCAATCATATCACAACGCTTTGGCACAGTGGTTCTCAAAGTGGAGTCCAGGGACACACACACCCCCCGCCCCGCCGCCCAGGGGTTACCAAGACCATGGCAGAGAAAATGCAAGGTCAAAATGATTTTCATAATAATGCTAAAACTGCATTTTCCTTTTTCACTCTCATTCTTTCATGAGTGAACAATGGATATTCCAGAGGCTAAATAACATGTCACAACAGATTGAATACAGAAGCACATATGAGAATTCAACTACCTTCTACTAAGCCAGACATTAGAGATTTGCAAAAATGTAAGACAATGTCATTCTTCTCACTAATTTTTTGTCATGGTAAATACAGTTATCTTTCATTTAAAAAACAAGGTTAACATGGTATGGCCTTATTACTGTTATTTTTTATATGTTAAATAAATATTTTAAATTTTTCTTAACATTAATTTCTATAATGGTAGATATCAATAGATATAAACCACATGTACTTTAGTATATTGGGGTCCTCAATAATTTTTAAGAGTACAAAAGGATCCTGAGACCAACAGCTTTGGCCTAGAGCATAAGAATGACAGATGGGCCCTTACATTTAACTGACAAGTTGGGAACTTCTAACTAACCTTACCCAATACATGTCTCATCTTGTTTATCCTTACTCACCCCACACACAAGACTATTTCTACTGAAATATTGCCGTTGTCAATCTTCTGCTCAAACTGGCCCCCAACACACACACCAAAAAAAACTTTCCTTCTGCCAAGAGTCTAAAGACCTAACACCGAAGAATTATCTGTCCCTAACCTCCCTTCCTCCTTTTGCCCTCCACCAAAAGCATCCTTAAACTCTGTTTTAACCAAGCAGTTCTAATGCCTTGCATTTTACCTTCACTGTGACTTTGCATGCCCCATGAGCCCTACCTAGAATTCTGAGATACCGCCTCTCAAAGTATACCACTTCTATCTGTCCTATATTTGGCCCCCACTGCCTCTACTTAATATTGCTATGCTCTCCAGACTCCCCTACCCATAGGATTTACATGTTTAGCACTTACTGTGTGCTTCCTCGCATTACCATCTGCTCATGAAAATGGATACCTCTTTAATAAGATCATGAACATCTAGAGAGGAAGGATGATTATCTCATATCTTCCTCAACTCCTAGCAAAGCTTCAGACACGTAAGTCATTCAACTTATAACAATCACTAACATGATAGATTAAGGAAAGTGCAGGGAATGAAAGAAGATTAGAAACTAGCACATAGTGTCTGAATATAATTCTGAGAAATACAAACTGATAACCTGAGACTTATTTACTAGGAACTGAAGAATCAAATTTTCTAGTCACAAGTTGCCTTGCTCATTCTATAAAACTTACCCGGCATCAACTCAGTACAGCCCTGATACTACAAATAAACTAATACTGACATCAGTGTTTCCAAGTTGCCATAAAAATTACAGCTATGGGCTATGGAGAAAATCTGAGTCTAAATTATGACCACAGAACTCTAAAATTTTCAGAAATTAGAAGGAATAAAAACTTAATTATTTCCTTCTACTGATATGACACACAGGTTCAATTTTAACATACTGTTTCTTTTCTACTATTTTTTTATTAATGTGTCTGCATCAAATAAATGGATTGCTGGCTTACTTTGAACTAAATGAGACATCTAGGTCGACTGAAATAATTTTAAAAGTTATACTGGTATAAAACTTATTGTAAAAGGTTGAAGTTATTCATTCATTTAACAAATATTTCCTGAATACCTAGTATATGCTAGACACTATGCTAGTTACAGGAATAAAGAAGGTGACTGAGATAAACCCAGTCCCTAACCTCACAATAGATATCACAGACTAGTACAGGGTTCAGATTTTTTTAAAAAAGTAATTACAGTATGGCCCAGTAAGTGCTAGGGTAGGATCCATGAATGCGAAGAAGACAGAATAACTAACGTACCCTAAAGGAATGGGATTGTCCAAGGATTCCTGGAGAAAACAACATCTAAGATGAGATGTGAAGAAAAAAGGAGAAATAAAGTTGGAGAAATATGGGGGGTAAGGGTGGGTACTACAGGGCCTTAAATATCAGGCAAGAAGTTTAGATTTTATTTAACAGTAATTAGAAGCCATTTGAAGATGGTGAAATGATCAGATTCGTGTACTTGGGATAGAAATCTGGCAGCAATGTGAAAGATAGGACATGGGGCAGCATGGAATGCCGTGGGCAGCATAACGCCAGGCACAAACAGAATGCAAGGTCTGTATCTAATTAAATCTCACAACAATCCCATAGAGTAGATAAAATTATCCCCCCTACACTAAAGAGAACACTGGAATTTAGAGATATTAAGTAAGCAGTATTTAAGCTATTGTGACACGACTTATGCTTTGACATGGGAAGTAGAGAGAGAGAGGACTCAAGAATAATATCCAGTTTTTCAGCTGAGTCAGCGGAGTGGATGGTGACACTCATCACTGAGACTGACAAGCCAGGATTACAGTAAGTCCTCGACATACGAACCTTCAAGTTGTGAACTTTCAAAGATGCGAAAGTGCATTCGCATGTCCAATCACATAAGTTAGTTCACGTGTCTGGCGTACATGGTCATGTGTGTGCATCCTCTACAAGTGGTTGTGCTTTGTGTACTTTACTGTACAGTACTGTATAGAGTACAGTAGCACAGTATCCTTATTTCAAGCCCAGGATGTCCAGAAGAAAGTGTAAAAGCAGCAGTGATGTAGCTGGTACTGCTAAGAAGCGCCAAGCGATGACGATGGAAACAAAAGTGAAAATAATTGAGAGAGTGCAGCAAGGCTAAAAGATGGTAGATGTTGCTCACTCTAAGAACACTGAACTCCCTGCTGTGCAACACGAGGAGCTTCCTAATGAAGACCTGACGGAATCGGAGGCCCAGAGAAAGGACAGAGAGAGATGAGAGGAAGAAGAAGTAACTGAAGAACCGAAGAGATTCACAATGCAGGAAATGGCAAGGGGTTTTTCTTTATTTGAGGAGGCACTGTTAGTTTTTAAGGCACAGGACCCAAACTTAGAATGGTGCACGAAGGTTGCAGCAGCCGTTCAAAATGCAATCCAGTGCTACCGTGTCATCAACGACGAGAAAAAAAGAGCTGCTATCCAGGCATCACTGGATCGCTTTTTCAGGAGGCTAGATAGAACTGAATCCAGCAAGGAACTAGAACCTGTGGCCTCAGTGTCAGGTGTGAGTGAAATGGCAGCTTGCCTTGCATCTCCTGTTGCTGATGATCCTTCGGCTCTACCATCTCCCGCCTCCTCCCCCTCCTCCAGCCAGTCACTCTTCTTGCCTGTTCACTGGATGCCAGCCCCTGTATGTCAGCTGTGGTACTGTACTACTGTACTTTTCAAGGTACTGCAAGATTAAAAATGTTTTCTTTATTTTTTGTGTTTGTTGGTTTTTTTTATGTATTTGTGTGAAAAGTATTATAAACCTATTACAGTACCGTACCATATAGCCGATTGTGTTACTTGGGTACCTAGGCTTACGAACAAATTGGACTTACAAACGTGCTCCTGGAACAGTACTCATTCGTATGTAGGGGACTTACTGTACCAGAAGGTGTTGATGGAGAAAGGATGGAGTTGATGAGTTCCATTTGGGACAGGTTTAGACCTGCTGAGTTGGGGAGAGGAGAGAGTTAGACATCAATCGGCAACCAGGCTGTGCATAGCTAAGCCTCAGGAGAGAAATGTGAACCAAGCCAGCCTAAGCAGAAAGCACCCACAGACAGGTGATAACTGCAGCCAGAGGAGTGACTGAGGTTGCACAGAGAGAGTGTGCAAAATCAAAAGGAAGAGTGCTTAGGACAGAACCCCAAGGAACACCGATATTTAAAGGATGAGCAAAAGACACTGAAATTGAAAAGAAGCAGCCAGAGAGGTAAGAAAACCAAAGCCAGGTAGACACCGCTGTGGGCAAGGAGAGGGAGGATGTGTTTCAAGTAGGATGTGTTCAACACTGTCAAAATTAACACAGAGGTAAAGCCTGAGAATCTCTCATTGTATTTAGCAATAAGAAGGTCTGGGTGACGTCCTATAGAGCAATTTTAAGGAAGTATTGGGGGAAGAGCCATACCGCAATGTGCTGAGGAGTGTCTGGAAGGTGAGAAAATAGAATAGACTTCATACATGTCCACCACCCAGTTATATAAGGAAAGTAAGGCACGAAGACCATGGGATATTCAGGGGATTCATAGCACAGGGGCCACGCTAAGGCAGCACCTGCCTAAAACCAGCACAATGGAGAACTGAGGATTCCAAATTGGCACCTCTGTTCTCCCAGTCAAATTTGGGCACTTGGTGACTTCTGCCAAAGACTTCTTTGTGCCTCAGTTTCTGGGGAAACTGCTATGTCCCACTTCTCTCACAACACTGTTTGGAGTATCAAATGTCAATGATCAGGAAATAACATTGCAAGGTTGAAAAATAGCTTGTGAAGGAATTGATACTCTTGTTTTAGAGCTAGACCTGACTATTGCAGAGACAGCTCCAGCAGAAAAATAGTAATAATACTTTTTTTTTCTTGTTTTACTGAAACAAAAGAAATCTCAGCAGAAAACACCTTCCTGCTTTAAATGACTGTACTGTTCCCAGTGGCTTCAGGAAACTAGCATCGGTTCTACTGACACCGAGGCACTTGGATGACATATGAGGCACTAAGATTTTTGGAAAATAAACCAGTCCCTCTGTGGGACGATATTCTTCAGTATATGTGGAGCAACAGTGGAGAGAGAGCCTGGGTTTTGAAGTCTAGTCACTCTGGACTAGAATCCTCACTCGGCCACTTCTGAGCTATGACTCTGAGGGAGGTATTCAGCCTTGCTGAGACTGGGTTTCCTCATGGGCATACCTAGAGTACTACTCATCCTGTGAGATTAAGAGGCTTAATGGGATGGTATATAAGAAGGTACTGAGCACAATGCCCAGCACATGATAAGTACTCCATAAATGTTAACTATCACTACTATTAGGGTGGGACCTTCTCCTTCTGCTGGAGCGAAGGTCCTACCTGAACATTTACTTAAATCGCATTCATCCCAAGATTAGGGACAGAGCCAGTGTCTAGACTTTCTCAAAAGATGTGTAGGTAAAGTAACCAAAGAATACACATGAATTCTGAGATCCCTGCTCCTAAAGAAAGCTGCAGAGCATCATGATTTGATATTCAAACTCAAGTACCTGGGATCATCAGTAGGGTGCATCCCTTAACAGAAGGGTCTATGTGTTTTCTAGCATATGTGTTCAATATTCATTTAAAGCAGGATCTGTTACCCAACTCAGAATCGTCTTGCTGATTTTACCTCTTGTTTGAGGTTTGGACTAACTTCTCTTTCCCTGTCCCTGAAGAGATACATCCCTGACTTATCACAGTCAGACCAAAGTGGCTCCTGTTCTCTTCCCTACTTCCCAACTAATAAGGTCAGCTGAATGTGGAGGATCCTGGATTTTTTTGGCTTGCAAAACCCATACAGAGGTCCTGAGGTAAATCTAAATTTAAAAGCACAATTACATCCATCTCTACAAGTATAATATGGATTTCCAATCATTCACATTTCAGTAGTGATGTAAAATTTGGACAAATATAATAAAACAAAGCCAACTCCTAAATATAGCCTCAGAAGGCCTCTGGGAGGACCTAAGGTTTACATTTTCAGGAGTTTACATTTTTCAGGAGTTTATTACTAGTATTTGATAAAAGGGAAGAAGAGGCAAATGGTAAAAGCCTTTCTCAAGATGAGAGTCACCACTGAAACCAAAGTCAGTGGACTGATGTATTTCTCACTGAACTTTTCATTTCATTAATCCTTGCTGTCTTTTTATAGCACTGCTTTCCTCAAAGTTGAGTAACCCTGAGGTGCTCAGGCCTCCAGTGAAAGACAATTTTGTTAAGGGTAGTTAAGCTATTGTTAAGCTATATCAACTAATACTATTAGTTGATATATATTATAATAGTTATTATAATATAATAACTATGCATTGAGCATATAATTTGAGCCAGGCATGATGCTAAGTATTTTACATGCATTGTCTTTTCTGTTATTTATTTTTTTAAGTAATACAGGTAATGGGAAAAAAAAGATTATTTGTCTGAGTTACTATATGTAATACACATAGTAGTAAATATAGAAGTGCCTAAAATACAGGGATACTCAGTAATTATTATTATTGTTCTTATATTTTTGTTCACAACCATCCTATGAGTCAGGTTCATTTTTTCAATTCACAGATGTGAAAACTGAGGATTAAAGAGGTTAAGTCATTTGCCTGTGATTCCCAGCTAGTAAGTGATTAGAATTTCAGCCCAGGTCTGTTTAAACCCCAAGGACAAATTGTTAACCATTATGTTGTATTCCTACTACAGTTAGAGACCTAAGAAGCCCATTGGATATGCCAATGACAAGTGTATTATTTTTGAATAGGTTCAAAAATAGAACTAAAACAGAACTAAAGTCTTAGAGGCCTCATCAATGCTCACTTGGTTTTTTTATTTCTCTATTTAGTTAAGTATAAAAAAAGTCAAGGTATTAAATATTTGGACTTCAAAGGCATAAGACTACTTTTCAGGTTAACACCTTTGATCTAGATTCACAGATTTTTGTTTTTGTTCTCCTTAAGCTTCAGGCCAAGAAAAACAACAGAGGACCTTTGGAAGGAGAAGGAAACCAAATTAAACAAGGCTCCATTCTGAAGATTTTCTATGTTCCCACACCCCATCATCACAAAGGTAATTCAGTGACAGTTTCATTTCTTTATAAAATAAACCTCAAGACTCGGCAAACCCATCTGGCTCCTGAAACAGACAACTGGGAATAGTTTGAGAATAAATTAATTAGTTTCAATTACAAACAAGAATCCTACCATCCTCTGAAGTTGGAAATGGGAACACTCTGAAAACTACAAGTTTCTTAGGTTGTCAAGAGTTTAGTAACATTCTTTTTTTTAAAATAAATTGCATTGTAAATGATCCTAATATTAACTGTGTGCACTTAGTAATATGGACAGTCCCTTGAGGACATGCCACTCTGAATCCAACTAACTGGCAAACTCTTGTTACCAATCACATTAGGCTACCCTCATTATGGGGTTGCTTTTCTTTTCCCTGAGGAATGCCAATCCTTCTCAACTTCAGGCCTGTTTTCCATGCCTATTTATATTCCTATTTTCCTCCCCCAACCCCTACTACCACCAAAAGAAATTTAACATAGAGGTTTCAAATGTATATTGAATTTAAAGAAAAAACTCTTAAACTGCAGTCATAGTTGAGAAGCAATGGGTTTTTATGATGGGGAAATGAAGTCCCTGACCATCAGCATCTCCCAATGTGGGCATCACCTGGAAACAGAAAGATGGTGTGAACCATGGAAAGCATAGAAGCTGAAAATCTCCCACCCAGCTACTCTACTTTGAATATCTCTAGAGAGAAATAAAGATCTATCTCAATTAAGGGAAAAAGTTTACCACTCCCTCTCCTGGTAACTGTATGAGAGCTCAAACTCCCATCTAGCAGCAGTGAGATTCTAAGAGTTAGTAATTCTGTTAGAGTTAGTACCTCTGTTAGGGTTAGTAATTCTGTTAAAGTACTTTGCTCACCTACTCTTCCCTCATTGCTTCAACTCATTCCCTAGCACCAATGCACAGTCCTCCTTCTCCAGTGTTGTGCAGTCAGCAATGCAGCTGCTTCACAGGCATAAAAAAGGAGGACTTACAGGATTAAGAGGAACAAACTATTATGTATAAAATAAGCTACAAGGATGTATTGTACAACACAGGAAATACAGCCAATATTTTGTAATAACTATAAATGGAGTATAATCTTTAAAAGTTGTGAATCACTGTATTGTACACCTGTAATTTATATAATACTGCACATCAACTATACGTCAATTAAAAAAGAAAAAAGATAATTAACACGTTAAAAAAAAAAAGGATTCTCTGCCAGAGAGAAGATGGCACAATTTTTTTTTTTTTAAAAAAGGAGGACTTACATTCTAAACTGCCTGAAGAGAGAGTGAATTCATTGGCAGAATTCTTCTAGAGTAAAAGTGAGAACAGGACTGAAAAATTTAACACTAGACATGGATGTTTCTCCCATTATCCATAGAAGAAAGAAGAAGCTGATTAATATGCCTTTCTCCAGGAAAACTTTTGAAACTCAAAATTAGGAAAACTATTGTTGCCAAAATATTTTCTCCAAGAAAAATTCATTATATAACAAAGAATTAAAGAAATTTTCATTCTGTAAAAGAGAATTCATGTAATGCACGAGAAAACCCATCTTGTGATTAATAGCACAGACACATTTAGCACAAGCAGATGTTCATCCAGTAAGTATTTTAAAAACCAAAACAAACAAGCAAAATCCTCCAAAAGGAGAATTGACTGACTTGTAACTCTCCACAAGGTGTTTCCAGGAAGGCTCCCACAGAACATGTCTCCCAAAAGTATCTGTTTGGTAATTAATCACACACAGCCTAGGGATACGTCTTGTAATATTTCTTTCAGTGATTACTTAACTACTACAGTTTTGCCTTGCATACTTTTCACAAGTTTCCACCTTATTTCTTAATTAGATTATAAGCTCTCTGAGGACAAGGGCCTGTTATCATCATTGTAGTTTCTGTAGTCTTAATACTATTTCCTTAACATGACTAAGCAATGGAGCTACATAAGCGATTGATTTGTAACTTCTACCCATAGAGCCGATGCAGGGCACACGGGTTCGTGCCCCGGTCCAGGAAGATCCCACATGCCGCAGAGCGGCTGGGCCCATGAGCCATGGCCACTGAGCCTGCGCGTCCGGAGCCTGTGCTCTGCAACGGGAGAGGCCACAACAGTGAGAGGCCCGCGTACCGCAAAAAAAAAAGAAAAAAAAAAATCTGAGGTTAACAGTTGCCCTGGCTAGGGCAACTGTTATGATTTTTCTAAACTATAATTCAAAAAATCCACTATAGGATTTAGGATTGCCTGAGGTTTTACCACTTACTGTGTGATTTTGGTCAAGTACTTAATCTCTCAGCACCACATATTTCTCATGTGTAAAATTAACTTAATAATGGTATCTGTATCACAGGATTGTTGTGATTTTGAAATGCGTTAATACAGATAAAGTGGTTAAGAGCTATGTCGCACAGGAAAAAAACAATAAATCCTAGATATAATTATTTATGTTATGTACAAAAGGGTCTATGTGACTCCTAGGGTAGTGGGTAAAGATGCAAGTTTGGGAGTCAGAGATGGAAAGAATGAAGGGTACCTTCTCATATGGATCCCAATCATCCCTGGCACGAAAGCAAACTAAGCTCTTGACATCACAGTCAAATGAATTATGAGTGTATCTCATTTTCCTAAAACCTTTTGGAAACAATGATCACACTGTACACAGTCAACTTAAATGAGAGTGATGTAATATATCAAAATAGATCCATTGTCTTGAAGGAAAAGCCACCGTAGACCTAAGCACAACCTAGCCCTTCGGTCTGGCCCTTCCTGCCAGTTTCTCACCTGAACAAGCAGGTTGGAAGGCATTCCTGGAAGATTTACCCCCACCCCCATTTCTCAGAATATAAAGGAAATAAAAAAAAAAAAAAAAAGAGGGAGAGAGATGCTCTTTCTCCCCTCCATCCATGATCAGTGCTTCCCAGAACCTCCCTCATCTAATGCACGGTTACCCACCATGCCAAGAAAAAGTACACTAAGCAACAACAAGCTATGCATACAACATGTATGTAATGACCACACACGTACACCCCTTCTGTTTGCTACAGACCGCTAGCCTGGCCATCCATTGAAATAAGCCAAGAGTTACCTCACTGCCTCTCCCTCTGGCATCCTTGGGCCATAAACTAATGAAAGGAAAGATCTAACAATAGCTAAATGACTGACTGCTACAGGTAAAAGACTGAAGTAGAAAATATCTACCTTTGGGGCTTTTGCCTACTCTTCAGTCATGGCTGCTCTTCCAGAAGGCGGCAGAGCTTTTATGTACCCCCGACAGCCTCCAAGATCAAGCAATCATTACATCTCCTACAAACCACTGCAGTTTCCTCCTTAGCTCCTGTCTCGACCCACTCCGACACATTCCACACTCTCATGCAGATGAATTTCCCCAAAACACAAGTCTGATCCCATTCCACTTTTTCTGAAATTCTTTAATCAGACATATCGTTCTATCGTGCATTATAGTTACGTGTGCACATGTCACACGTCTACCTATTAACTGTAAAGTCATGTGAGGGCTCAAATTGCCTTACTCATATTAAACCATCTTCACTCATTCATTCAAAACTATATATACTGAATACATGTTATGTACCAGGCACTACACTAGCCCCTAGAGAGATGAGTCCAGATCAGTCCCTTCAATCTGTTCACAATCGTATGGGTGTGTGTGTTGGGGTCGAGGAGAAGCCATATAAACAGAAATTTATAATACGTATAAAATTATGTCCATATTATAATTGCAATATAATATGTTACGATTTCATAGGCACCAATTAATATAGGGTCTCATAAAAAGGGGCTCCTACTAAACCCCTGAGAAGGCTAAGAAAGGCTTCTCGGAAGAAGTAATGTCTAAACTGATACCTAAAACACAAGCACACATATATGGTGAATCAGGAAGTACCGGCAGTCCATGAAGACTGGAATAGTAGCAAAGGATAAAGCCTGAGAAATATACAGGAACCAGATCATAAAAAGGCTTAAGCCACATTAAAGTGTTTAAAGTTTATCTTGAAGGCATTTGTTTTAATAAAATGAGCAATATGATTAGATAGGTACTTTTAAGGGACCACTCTAATCAGAGTATAGTAGTTATTTGAAATATTTGTTGAACACATGAATAGCTAAGTGTCGTTAGCATAATAAAAAATTTCAAGAATTCAAAAAGACAGCAAATCAGTGGTGGTTGTGATGCCCCAGAAAGGTTTTATGGAGTTTAGCTGGGTTTTTTAAAATTTAAGATTTTGATAGGGCAATTCAAGGAAAAAAAGGACATTGCAGTTGGAAACAGGAAGGGTGCAAGGAAGATAATGAGGTAGAAAAGTGGTTGAGTAGAAGGAGAAGTGACTTCATAGAAGAATGAATAATTTAATTGAGTGCGTGCTAGGTCTGGGCAGGCAGGTTAACGTCTCAGGGTCAACCTTGCGGTGCAGAGCCTTAAATGCCAGGCTTCAGATTTAGACTTCACCAGCTAAGAGACAGTTCATGCAGGAGATCTGAAAGAAGAGAGGCATACTCCAAGTATTGCTTTAGGAAGATTGAAGGTGAATTGAAAGGGATTTAAAAACAAGGTTCAAGCAACCTGTGAAACATAAAAAGAAGATGCGCTGCAGGATACATATTAAATGAAAAAATAAAGTTAGGAGAGAGAAGCAAAAGTCTAAGGTTGAGTGATGGTGGGAAACAAAGGCTGCCTCACATGCCAACCTACCACACCCACACCCACATCTCCATCACCCCCACTAAGCCTCCTCAGGAGACTGAGTTATTTAAATGGAGGCATTTCCTGCAGCTTAGTGTGATAATTTAGAGGTGAGGTGTTCTGAAGGAGAAATGAAGAGAAAAGACCACTTGGAGAATGAGAAAGGAACATCTGAACAAACAAAAGGTGGTACTGAGCCTATTCTTAAATCCCCTAAATTAATCACCCAGCGTATTCACTCAGCTGGGGCTTCCCTTTGTATTTTAGAAACTCCCTGAGATAGAGCAGACTTACACTGGGGCATGGGCCCCAGAGACCCATTTAGATAAAAGAACTCCCTCCTCTCACTTGTTTGGGTTGCTTCTTCTACCTGTTCTTTGTACCCTCAGAAACCATAAGAAGCAAAACAGTAAACTCAATTATTCTATTGTTTCCAGTTTGAACTCAGGTCACTTTGATATCCCAAAGCAACAAGTTCTTTTAATAGTACTTAAGGACACTGAAAAAATATTAGAAGACCTTCCAAAATTGTCTAAATTATTAGTACAGTAGTCCTATTACATGGGAAAAGCTGACCTAAGCCCTCATCCAAAGGAAGAATGTCATCTGTAAACAGAGCTCATAGAAGATTCAATAAATCCCTGTCCCAAAGAAATAAATTCTATCTTTTCAACCTTCTTCAAAGTCAGAAAATCAAGCTTTTCACATATATTATTATTCTACTTTGCTGCAGGTAAGGAAACTAAAATTGCATTCTTTAAGGTATGGAGATATTAACAGCCCTAAATTTTCCTCCAAACTGGATGACTTCCTGCTGGAGCAGATATAAATGTGAGCAAATTAATAGATTCTTCTGGAATGGCATTTCATTCGACAACATTTAACTGATGATTGTTGTTTTCATTAGGACTTCTTAGAACGTCCAACAGATGTTCGCTAGGTCTGATTAAGTGATAAATTTCCCACGGCTTCCCTTTATTTCCAAAGTAACTATGGGCTTCTTCCCATCTCTTTTTGAAGCCCACAGAGGCCATAATGAGGGTAGTTAAATATGCAAACAGAAGAATGAGAAACAAGGTGTCAACATACTTATAATTTACCTATTGAGGTGTCCTACTTACTCATAAACTGGGACTCATACTGCTAATAAACTTAAGCAATTTTCCTAAATTATTTAGGTATATTTTCTGGTGTCTTTGCCAAGGCGTGGCTCAGCGGTCTTTTGTCCCTTTATAATTCAACACCTCCAGACATTGCAAGATAAGGAGATAATTTAAGTCAAAACAATGTGTGGGCTACAGATACGCAGCTGCAAGTCAAGTCCCCAAGCTCCTTTCCAAGCATATGACCGCCCCTACTCCTACCTAGAAATGCTTCAGTCAGGTCAGCTGTTTCCCCCACTTGAAGAGACTGCAACTAGACAGAAAATACTTGGGAAGTTGTTTGCTTCATTTTCTAAAATATCGGTATAACATGGGGTCATTTCAGTTTTTCCGATGTATCATTTTTTGACATTGAACCAACTGTAATGCCATGCCAGAACTGGATCTATAGATAGTTTACTAAAGAACATGCATAAGAGGACCACAAAACCCTTCCCGATCAAAGGGAGGTCACTTTGATCCCTCGTGACATCAGAGCCTTATAATTCTTGAATATTGCATGTTTTAAATGAGGTAAGATATTTCTAACAAAAAGAATGCCAAACTATAATGTTATTAGCAAGGACTTTATCTGATTAAAGTTTCCCTAACTGTAATCTAAGGTCAAATACATCGGGAAATGCTAGATTTCCAAGAGTGGAGTATAGTATGTAGCATTTCCCAAGCATCTTGGACCATAAAAACTTTTTGTAACAAACTAACATCACGCAGAAGTGACAAACAATACGGAAAATACTGAACACTGCCATTATTCATCAGTTGTCACTGGAACCAAAGCAGAAGCAAAAAAAAAAAAAAAATCAAAGCGCTGAGTAAACAGAGTTTTTAAAAGTACAGAGAAGTTTGGGGGAGGATGCCAAAAGCACACTTCACTTACTTCACAATTTTAAGAAATAATCATAGGATCTTTATGACGAAATAACGAAGAATCTATAATATCATCCTTTTTGAAGTTTACTAGCCGGTATGGTCTTAATTGCTCCTAGGTAACTCTTGGTGACCCTTAAATTTTAGGAATTACCAAATGCCTGTATAATACTGTGGATATGTCCTATGATAGGTTGGTTTGTTCGTTTTCGAATGAATGAATGAACATTCGAATCAAACCCTTGACCTGACAGATGACTAAAAACTATGGCTTTAAACCCAGTTGGACCCACCGACCGGATGCTTGATCTTGGTCTCAGGGCCTCCCTCGGCCTCCCTATCTCTATACAGTAGGCCCTTCAGCCCCAAATGCCTCGGGTAACGTACACCGGAAAGACAGAACTACATTACATCTCGATAGCAGTCGTTACCCACCGAGCTACTGTTAACGAGGGGGGCCTGTGAGCCACTGTCTCTGCCGGGAAGACTTCAGGACGCCATTCCTATCTAAAACGCATCTCCTAAGATGCTTCCCGCTCTCAACTACTTCATAAACTTTTGCATAAAATTTTATAACCACAAGCGTCTGAGGACGCAGTTCATCGGGCATAAAACTGCAATTTCTGGCTCCCTCGTCACCGCCAGCACTTTAACCCCGGCCAGAAAGCCAGGTCTAGTGAAAAGCAGGACCCGCCTCACACTGGAGAAACGTAACGAAATTCTTTCTCCAGCACTTTTCCCCATTAAACAGCGTTCCTGGGCAAATGGACGTCTCCGGACACCCCGGCGGGGAAGGGCGGCCGGGCCCGCGCCCTACCTGGTTGAAGTGCAGCTGCCCGGGCTCGGGGTCGCCCTCCACAGGGGCGGCTCCCAGCTGCTCCAACAAGCGCCCGAGCTGCGCCGCCGACAGGCTCAGGTTCGCGCCGAACACGCTCAGCACATCCTCGCTGAAGGCGAGCGCGGGCCCCGCCGCCTCCCCTCCGAGGCCGGCGGCCGCCAGGAGCAAGAGCCCAGCCACCGCCCGGCCCGGGGCCATCCTGGCCGGGGCTGCCCCTCGCGGGCCCGAAACGGACTGGAGCGCACAGGGAAGCGCCGGGCGCACCCGCGTCGGTGCCCAAGGGCGCGGGTCAGGCGTCGGCGCCGGTCCGAGTCAGCGGTGGCGCGGGGCGCCCTTGGTCCTCCGCCGCCTTCGAAAGAGCAGCAGCCCGCGACCTGCCGGGCATTGAAGTGGCGGTGCCGCCGGAGGTGGGGAGCGATAGACAGAGCGGGCCCCCGGGCCTCCTGGAGAGCCTGAGATAAAGAGGACAAAGGGGGACAGAGATAAAGGCCACCCGGCTACCGCCGGCCGGCCCCGGGAGCACTGCGAGGCCGGAGCCCTCGAACGCCCGGCCGGGCATGGGGCCAACTGCCCCGGAGCCGGGTTTGCAAACGTCCCAGGATTAGCGTGCAGTGTGATGACACATGCTCTTTCCGGATAGAAAGCCCTACAACCGCGCCACTTCTTAGGAAGAACTAAAAGCACATGGGCTGTAGAACCCCACCTCCTCTTCTTTCTTTCTGCTTAATTCCCTCACAGCAAACTTAGAAGGGGTGAGACGTGCAGCCCCCAGGAAGCTGCAGGAAATGGCCCCTCCGGTGTCCTGGGGTTTGAGCGTATAAACGGGACCCTCCCTCTCCCAGATCTCTTCTCTGCAATGTCACGCTAGTAAGTTAGCTAGCCTGCTATGTTCTCACCTCGTCTGTTTGTTTCTCCGTCTGTTTATGTCCACGTGAGTCAGTCTCTCTCTCTCTCTCTCTATCTCAACACTATCCCAGGCAAGTCCGCTGTGAAACTCCGAGATCCTGCCCTGCACTCTTTACTGATAACTGGAGGAGAGGGCCCTGTCCCCGCCTCCCTGCAGCACGTGGTGACACATTCCCCAGCCTGAACTCCCGCGCGCGTCCACGCCGGGGCGCACAGCCGCTGGCCTTCCCTCCTGGCTGTCGTGGCGCACTCCCACCCTCGGCAGAGCCGGCTCCCCGCCGTCCCCCCCTGGGGGTTACCTGAACGCCACCTCCTGGTCCGTATTCCTAGCCTCCTTTCTGGTCTCGGTGGTCTCTTTGTTAGCTTGTTGAAACCAACTTCCTGGAATACAGTCTGGAACCCTTTGCATTGTCTAAGAGATTAGCAGGAATTGGTTTTTTGTCTTACTTAATATCAGGAGAAAAAGGAAACCAAATCTGTAGCGGTGGTGGCGAGCTCTCTGAGCCGGCACTGCTCAAGCCGGCCCTTCCTGACGCCGCAAGGGATATCCGCAGATCAGAATGAATGTTTGTTTGTTCAGATGAGGGTTCAAGAAAAGCTGACTTAGGTGTGAGGTCAACAAGCTTGTGCAAAGTGAATGCGGTGTTTGAGGGCAAAGGTTGTGTCTAGTGGCTACAACTGTCCAGAAATAAAGTGAAACCACGAATCACTGTTACATGGCTAAGGACAGTAAGAGGAACTCAAAGCGTTGTTCTTGTCTGTCATGGGGGAGAGTGCACAGCCTCCTAAAATAGCACATTTTAAAAGAGGCACTTAGTCCAGACAAAGGGCAGGGGAAAGAATCTCATTTCCCATGAGGAACTTAGATGATGGAAGAAAGAGACAGGGAGAGAAAATTCCAGAAGGATGAACATCCAGGGGGACATAACTGCAGGGCTGTCATATGGAGAGGGTTTAACTGTGTTCTAACTACAGAGGGCAGAAGGCAGCAGTAACAGGGCAAAATTACCAAGAGGGAAGTTTCTGCAGAAAATAAGGCACAACTTCTTTGGGAGGTAGTGATTTCCCCATGATTGAAAGTGATTCAAACTCAGGGGTATGTAGGATTCCTGCCTTGGAGGGAGATCAACAAAATGATCTTGATGGTGTGTCCTTTCTAACTATAAAATCTGTGTATTTGTTGATACTAATTTACAGAATTACATTGGTGCAAAAGGGGCAAATACTTCACCCAAGGGCCAGAAATAAGTTCATGTCACACTTAAGCTCTTAAATTACACAACTGATGGGGACACTTCAAGATTTTTCTTGGATCCTTAAATATAGTTTGTTGCCTATATTTCCTTTGACCCCAGCAACTCAAGGTGATCTTGGAAATCAATGAACACTCTAGATGGTTCACCTACACCCAACAAGCTATTCTTTCCCAGGTTGAACTGCAACATTGATAAGATGTTGGACTTTCCACAAATGTAAATGGGTTTCAAATAATACAAATTTTATATTGTGGATTTTCAAAAGAAAATTTTATTTACCAGCCATTTGTGTCTCTATATATACATTTTGCCAGTCCATCAACCCCACAAGATGATAAATAGTAAAATAAATAATAATCTTCTTGCTTGGCATCTTTACCAAAAACAGTTAACATAATGTAAGCATGCAATTAAAAGAGAGTATTCAGAAAATTACAAGTTACTAACTACCAAATTGGTGAGGCTAATTTCTTCCACTCTAGTGAGATATAATCACCAAAGTACCACTTAGATAATGTTTTAGGGCCAAAAAAATATAGCATTCTACCAGCAATATCATTACTGAAGAAAAGGACTTCCAATTAAAAACATAAGGTGTAATGTAAAAACTAATTTTTCTCAGAAAATTGCCTTAAAGGTCAACTAATTTTAAATGATCATAATGAAAGGAGGGTGCCAAGAACACTGGCCAGGATGTAGAAACGTGTCCTTTTCCTTTCTGACTATGTCACCTGGGAAACCTGGGAAAGTCATTTGACCTAACCAAGACTCAATTCCCTCACCTGTGAAACAAAAATATTGGGATAGAAGCACAAATATTCATTCCAGCCTTTCCATTTCTACATGTCTAATTTAGAAGTCATCTCTCAGAACAAAACATGAAACACCTAGAAGATAAATAAAAGTTCAATTCTCCAATGGAAAGGGCATTTAACATCAAATCTTATTTTTCTAATCTCTTTCAAATTTTTCTAAGTCCAAATCTTTTTGTATTATTGCAAATAGGGAGCAAATTGGACACTTTTCAACTTTTCCATGCATTCATTTTCCTCTGGAAGGACTAAAAAGTAAACCTAGGAAATGGTATGTCTTTTCCTTTCTTCCCCTTCCTTTCTCTTTCTCTCTCTGCCAGTCCTAAAGCCATCAGGAGGAAGCATAGCATAATAAATAGTATCTGTGTGGTGGGCAGTCACAGTGGCCCAAAGAAGGGTGTTGGAACCTGAACAAGGGAAGAAGGGTATCCAAGTGGGAGGGAAATTTAGCGTGGGCTGTTAGAGCCCAAGCAGGGGGACGAAGGTGTCAAGATTGGGGGAGGAAACTTTGGAAATCAGAGGATGCATCCCTAATGAGGTAAGAGTGTATTCATGCACCCTAGCACAGAATGTCAGCACCCAAGTATGATGAGTGGAGCTTCCTTCCCGGTACAGTTTGTCAGAGGCCAAGCTGGAAAGGAGGGCATCGACACAAAGCAGTGCCCTGATGTGGGGTGTCAAGAGTCAGAGCAAGGATTGGAGGGCATCCTTGGGTCAGAGGAGAGAAAGAGAAGCAGCCGATTGTGAAGTCAGAGGCTGGATGGGTGAGGAGGGCTTCGGTGCTTGACGGTGGCCCTGCACAGAATGTCCGAGATGGACAGGGTGAGGGGGCAGACCCTGCCAAGCAGCAACACGAGGTACCAGGGTCTGTGCAGTAAGGAGGACAGCCTGACATGGGGTGTGTGCTAGTGTGATTTATAGTAAGAAAAAGCTATTTGGTCTTCATCTCTGTTTCTGGCACAGAGCTCCTAAAACCCTTGGAATTTCCTAAGTGATGCAAGTGTTAAAGGTGACTTTTGGACCGCCACCTAAGGATGGGGCTGGTTGCCAAGGAAACCAACCATGTGATAAGAAGTGTAGCACTTTCAATCCCACCCTCTTGACCTCTGGGGAGAGGACAGCAGCTGGAGGTTGAATCGATCACTAACAGTCAATGGTTTAATCAATCATGCCTATGTAATCAAGCCTTCATAAAAACCCAAAAGGACTGGGTTGGGAGAGAGTACAGGTTGGTGAACATGTAGAGATTCATGGAGAGTGGTGTGTTCAGAGAGGAAAGAAGCTCCGCCCCTTTCCCAAAACCTTACCCCTTGCATCTCTTCCATCTGGCTATTCCTGAGTTATTTTTTATAATAAACTGGGGATGGAGTAAGTAAAACATTTCTTTTGAGCTCTGTGAGTCATTGGAATCTCAAATCTATAGCCAGTTTATCAGAAGCACAGGTGGCAACCTGGACTTTGTGACTGACATGGGTGGGGGGACCCTCTTGTAGGAATGAGCCCTTAAACTGTGAGCTCTGACTCTATCTCCAGGTAGATAGTGTTAGCACTGAGTTGAATTGTAGGACACCCAGCTGGTGTCTGAGAATAACTTGGGTGTGTGTGGAAACCCATCCCCCATATTGTAGTTTGGAATTTCAGAGTTATAGAAGGAGGACCCAAGGAGGAGAAGGAGGGAGTCAGGAGAGAAGGAGATGGCATCAGAAATAAAAGATTAGTCATGTATAAAGGGATCCATTAAATAAGTAAATATATTAAAGATAATAGTAGCCAGTTTTCTCACTGTCAGAGAAGGGAGTTGCAAACATCAAGAGGGAGAAAACTAGAATGAGCCCATGATTAGGTGTTGGAGATACCAGTGTTAGTTCATGGTTTTCAGTATATAAACAAATGACAATAGATATTGCTGTAAATAACCCCTAGCTCTGTCCACCAGGAAGGGCTGGAAATGGTGATGCCCTAATAGCAATAAGCATATCCAGGGCCCTGAGCTTGGCTTCTAAGAACTATTCTCCACTAGTAGGGAATCAGAGCTCCTTAGAAAAAGGGTTGATTCCTGGACTGAGCAGGCCAAGACCAGGATGAACCTGGAATCTCTTGCTGTGCCTAAAAACAAGGAAGTGGTCAAAAAATGTAGGAAATACATGTAAAGTATTCCAAGATAATGGAGCATCAGAGCAGCAACTTACACTCAAATGGTTTGCAGGGGAAAGGTCTTTGTACTGTGCTTGCAACTCTTCTGTAAGCTTGTAATTGCATCAAATCTTTAAAAATAAAATATTGAGTATGAATAAGGGGAGGAGAACGTCCCTGCAACAAATTACACAGGAATTAATACTAAAATTTTGCTAAAATCCCAACTTGATAATATTCCGTAAAGTTAATTGACTCACTGAAGACATATTTTTGGCACCCGTATCATAGTCCATAATGTCCGGGAAAACAAAAATGAAAACATGCATTTTGTTTTACCTTTAAGAAGCCTGTAGTTAAAGTTAGACAGAAGGGAGACGGTTGCTATTACGGAGATTTTAAAGGTTGCAGTGGAGAGAGATTGGAGAACTTATGTCTGCAGAAGATGCTGAGCAAATAATTCACAGAGCAATAACCCTTGAGCTTGAAAGACAAGTAGAAGTTTGACGGAAAGACAGGAAGAAGCACATTCCAGGACAAAGAAATGCAAAGTAAAAAGCCCTAAGAGACCTGAAAGAGCAAGGAGAACTACAAAGCGTCTTTGGAACTGGAGAGTCTGGAGCAGGAACACAAAGTTCCAATGGGTCCAAGAGGTCTTCCTCTAGTGATACTCCAAAAGATTCCTTCTGATAATCTGTGGTAAAATTCTCAGCGAATTTAAACCTCCTTTTTCCCCGTATCATGAGTATCAAATAATATTCATTCATTATTATGACAAACATGCCACACATAAAATTCTCAAATGGGAGCAAGATAATGACTCTATCCAGATTGTATGACTCTTCAGCCACCAATGCTACAAACAACGGAGGTAGGAATCAGATTTCTGCAAGTCCTCTCTGACTTTAACTCTTAGTCTATAAACCGTGGATTAAAGTCATATCTGCTCAATCTATGTCACTGAATAACTGTGAAAATCAGATATGGTAAGGTGTGTGAAAACTCTTTATAAACTCTAAAACAGAATGTCGGTATTATAAGCTTTTTAAAATGGTAAGGTAATGTGACCTGTGTAATCAGCCTAGTGAACTGCTTTTGGAAAATAGACAAAAACAACCCAGAACCTTGGAACAAAGACTACTTTATATCTAACTAAATTCTTGAGGTTTTTTCCAGGAAATTAAAGTGCTAATCAGAAATGGAAAGAACCATAGATATCATTGACGCTAATCTGGTCATTTTTGAGTGAGGAAAGGAAAACTCAGGAGCGTTGAGTGACATGGTTAACTAACGCTAGGCCTGAATCTGCCTCTTTCCATTTTAACCACCAAAAGTAAACACCTGTCAGTGTTTGGAGAGCATTACACATGTGACTTTAATTTGATTGAGTTAATGAAACTGAAAATTATATCGGCCTATGTTCTTCCTAGCTCTTCTTCCTCCTAATGGACCAATATCCCTTATATTGGTCTTTTGTTCCCATTCGGCTCAGCTCACTCACCATGACCTCACCATGTTTTCTGTGCTTTATAATACCATACAATTTTTTAAAGATAGTCTTAGAATTTTTGGAAAATGTATATGCAGGCTCACGGAAAGATGTTGAATAAATTAATGAAAAAAGTAGAAGCAGAATATGTTGTAAAACAATATAAACAACGTGTGTGCATGTGTGTGTGTGTTTGTACTTACAATATCAAACGTCTGGGGGTTTATGCACCCAGCTGTTTACAACATCTTCCTCCTAAAGAGTAGGTTTGGAAGGGCTTCCCTGGTGGCAGTCCGCCTGCCAATACAGGGGACGCGGGTTTGTGACCCGGTCCGGGAGGATCCCGTGCCGCGAAGCGGCTGGGCCCGTGAGCCATGGCCGCTGCGCCTGCGCGTCCGGAGCCTGTGCTCCGCAATGGGAGGGGCCACAGCAGTGAGAGGCCCGGGAACCGCAAAAAAAAAAAAAAAAAGAGATTATTCAAAAAAAGAGAAGTTTAGGGCTTCCCTGGTGGCGCAGTGGTTGAGAATCCGCCTGCCGATGCAGGGGACACGGGTTCGTGACCCGGTCCGGGAGGATCCCACGTGCCGCGAAGCGGCTGGGCCCGTGAGCCATGGCCGCTGCGCCTCTGCGCGTCCGGAGCCTGTGCTCCGCAACAGGAGAGCCCACAGCGGTGAGAGGCCCACGTACCGCCAAAAAAAAAAAAAAAAAAAAAGAGTAGGTTTGTGGAGCAAGGATTCCGAGGGAAGAATGAGAAAAATGTATCTTCTTCTTTATACACTTCTGTGGAGTTTGAATTTCTCAAAAGGTGTGTCTTACTTTAAAAGAATTTTAAAAATGCTGAAATGTAGATGGTGGTAGAACTCTAGGCAGCCTCTAAGGTGGACACTCGAGGCGTTAGAATCAAGGTGCTTCCATGAGCCCAGGCAGGAGAGTCCTGAGCGGCGCGGAGATGCCCTGCTGTGGGGCTGACGTGCTTCTTCATCACAGAAAGCTAACAAAAATAGCATGGGTTTATAAAAATAGCCCTGAAAGGCATCCAACTCCTTTCACTCTGTGAATCCGGAACAGCCCCAAGTCTTTGATGGGGGATAGGGTCAGCTGAACCACAGGCATGAATAATTCTCCTTGGAATGAGGGCTTCCCATATCTCAACTCTCCCAACCCTTGAGGGTCAGAGGCCCAAAGCTGGAGTGAAATGGAGCTGCTAGGAAATTGCATCATGTGAGAACAGTTAAGAATTTTGTTTTCAAGATAAGATCTTAGTACAAAGCCTAGCCTCCGGGAAATTTATGAAATGAAACTGTGATAAGGAACTCTTTTCTCCTCTGAGTTCTCAACCTCTTAACACCTGGACCCACGTCCTCTTCCCTTGCCTTCCCTTCCTGCAAATCTTTTATTTTCCACTCACATTAAATATCTCCATTCACATTAAAATACAAAAGATTAAGAATTAAAAAGTGATAAGTGACCCAGGCACTATTTGCAGTATGTTTATGCCAATGTTAACACTGGCATAAAGCAGTGATAGTTCACAAAGCATTTTTAACTTAAGAGTTTAAATGAGACTATTGGAAGTAAAAAAGCAAACAGAGCAAGTGTTCTCTCTACAGTGTACGTATGCCCTATGAGGAGCTTAAATCTACCTAAGAATCCTCTTGACCGGCTCCACTTCTAGTCTTTTCCCTGAGGCTCATTCATACCACATTCTTGCTGCAGAAGAACTCTCACTATATGAAGCATTCATCTATGGCTCTTGTTTGAAAGATGTGTGTGATCTCTAAGCGTGGCACCATAGATAACCAACCCAAGGTCTGGCAGCGCAGTACTGGGGAAAGAACAATGGAATAAGAATCAGAAGACTTGAGTTCTCATTTTAACGGAAACCGTGTGAACAATTTCGTAGTCTGTGTAGTTTGAGTCCCTTAGCTCTTTGTATACCTCACAGGGTTGTTTTGATAGTTCATTGAGATAAACAAATTAAAGTATTTTATAATCTACAAAGCCAAGGAAGACTAAAATTTCAAACTAGCCAAACCAGATTGAGATATCCTTTTGAGCACAGTTGACAGCACTGTGACAACTACTTGTCTGTCTGACACATGTAACAACATCAAACAGGCCAGGCAGCTCATCCCCGCTAGACCGGAAAATTACTGGTCTGTAGGGCCACGGCGTGGTCCAGAGAGTCCATTTTCGAAAACACTGCTTTTTTTTTTAACTTGGATGGAATTTGTCATTTAATCATAAAACTTTAATGTTTCTAGTTTGATTTCTTATTCTGATGCCTTTGTTTGGTATGTTTCAGAAGGATGAAAATTATTCTTGGCATACGCAAATGAAAAATCAAGCTTTGGTACCTGCAGCTTTACACTTAAATATGATCCATTCTTATGGGAAAGTCTTAACATAGATAAATGTACTTGGAATAAAAATGTACACAAATATAAAGTAAAAGCAGGATCGATGTTACAGGGAAAGATATTAATTCGAAAACACAGGAAACAATGTTCAAAAAAAACCACCACATATCCTAATATCCTAGGAACGGTAGGGAAATGTTCAACTTGTATTTGTGAAAGAAGAAATATTCCTCAGACATAAAGTCTGATGCCACTGAGAAAATGATGGATTTACTAATGTCCAGGTTTTTTTATGTTCCAGGCACAATCTCTAGAAATGCCTCATCTGGTACATGTGTATTTCTTAAAGTCTATGGACAACTAATAGATCTTGGGTGTGTTCTAGGAACCCAGCCTAATTCTTAATTCAAGTTACCCAAAACATGTTTGTTCTCACAAGTAAAAAATCCATTTTCCACTGCAGTTTGGAAACCAAATTAGATATGAAAAAATTTCGTGTTAAAAGAAGCCTAGGGCTTCCCTGGTGGCACAGTGGTTGAGAATCCGCCTGCCGATGTAGGGGACACGGGTTCGTGCCCCGGTCTGGGAAGATCCCACATGCAGCGGGCCGTCTGGGCCCGTGAGCCATGGCCGCTGAGCCTGCGCGTCCCGAGCCTGTGCTCCGCAATGGGAGACGCCACAACAGTGAGAGGCCCGCGTACCACAAAAAAAAAAAAAAAAAAAAAAGCCTAAATATTTGCTCAAGCAAAAACACTATGAGTCTTTTTAAGGTTGATACAGGAATAAGTAATAAGGAGGAATAAGTAGTTGCTTTATTCCAAATTCCCAGGACTGTCGCCTAGGTTTCTCTCATCTAAAAAACAGAAAAGAATTGGTATAATGGAGTTAATTCCGGGAAAATACAGAGTTCAGATGGATTTTTTTTCATTTCTTTATTATCTATCATTTGTGAACTTGAGGGAAGGAAAAAGAAAGAAGGAGGGTAGAAGGAAATATTCTATGAATTTGATAGTATGTTTCATATACTGAATTAAGTTCATATTTCCTTTGACATTTCATGGTTAGTTTTATTATTAAAAATGAAATCACCTCTCCAAACTGTAATTTCCAAACTAACTTGAGGGTTTATTATATATTTGAGCTCTCACTCTCCCACTGTAGTTGTTCTTTAAATACAGTTTTCAGTGTTTTAAATGTCATGAAGAAACGTTGCTGATAAAGTCATAATTTTTTAAAGTGAGGTTGAATTCATATTTGTAAGAAATAAAATAAAGATGCATAAAGAAAAGAATTTAATAAACAAAATCATCAACTTGATCATCTCCAGATGGTTGTAATATGAAATTTTTATAATTTTTTATATTTTCTAAATCTTCTGAAAAATGATTTCACAATTAAGTTGTATTTGGGGTTTTTTTTTTTTTTTTTTCTTTTTTTTTTTTGCGGTACACGGGCCTCTCACTGTTGTGGCCTCTCCCGTCGCGGAGCACAGGCTCCAGACGCGCAGGCTCAGCGGCCATGGCTCACGGACCCAGCCGCTCCGCGGCATGTGGGATCTTCCCGGATCGGGGCACGAACCCGTGCCCCCTGCATTGGCAGGCGGATTCTTAACCACTGCGCCACCAGGGAAGCCCCGTAACGGCTAATTATTATCCAAAATACATGATAAACAAGCAATATAGAGTTCCCTAAAAGTTTTAAATGACAAGAGACTTGGTTTGGTTTGGTTTTAGGTCTCTTGGTCCTGTTACTGCTAACACAAAACTGATTATTGATAAACAGTGATATTAATAAAATGATTTAGTTTTGGGTAAATAGTCACTAATTGATCTTTAATCTATATCCCATATTTTAATCTATTAAAAATCTATATTTTAATCTATTGAATTTTTTAAACTATTCTTCTGAACTTTGTACTGATTACATTTCAAACTTCAAAGGACCTATTGACAATGTGCTCTTAGCTAACCTCTGAACTACTATGGAAACGTATTTAATACTTTAAACCTTTATGGTATGTAGAAAAAGAAGTTCTTTTGCCAGAAAATTCCTTTGTCAAATGTTGTGAGGATTAAAGTAAATAATATATGTAAAGTATCTAGCATAAAGACATAAGAATGTGTGTGTGTGTGTGTGTGTGTGTGTTTGTCTCAAGCACTGCACTGTCCTTTCACAGGGACCACAGTTCCCTAAAACAATACTAATTGTGATTATTATATTGATCTGAAGTTCAAGTCAGAAACATTTGCCTCTTTTTCACTGGGAAAATACAAGCACTCAGAAAAGAAATTTCTTTTCCCACCAACAAATCTACAGTCCACCCCTACCTGAATCCCTAAGCTCTGCCTTCTCTTCTGTTAGAGCCAATGAACTTCCCATCCTTTTTTCCAAGACCAGCCCTCCACTAGTACAATGGTTCGCATCCTCTCTTGCTTACTCAAGGTCTTTGTTCCCACAATTATACCGTCTCTCTCCTACAATATCATCAGTTTTTCCCTTGGTACTACATCATTCCCAAGGAAAAAAACATTATCTCTTATGTCTGAAAAGTTCCTTTCCCACTACGTACCTCTCAAGCTATCACTCTATTTGATGTAGGTTGAATTGTGTTCCTCAAAAGAAGATATGTTGAAGTCCTAATGCTCAGTAACTCAGAACATGACGTTGTTTGGAAATAAGATCACTGCAGATGGAATTAGCTGGAGTTGGGTGGGCCCCGATCCAATATTATTGGCGTCCTTATAAGAAGATGGACGCTTGAAGACACAGAGAAGAACACCTTGGGATGATGAAGGCTGATATTGGAGATATGCAACAGGAAGCCAAGGAATGTCAGAGATTACCCACAAACCACCAGAAGCTAGGAAGACGCAAGAAAAGGTTCCCCTAAGGGTTTCAGAGGGAGTGTAGCCCTGCCAGCAACTTGTTTTCAGACTTCTAGCTTCCAGAACTGCATAGGAGATAATAAATTTCTGTTGTTCTAAGCCACCGAATTTGTGGTACTTTGTTACAGCAGCCCTAGAAACCAATACATCATTTCCACTTCATACTAAATTATTCCCAATGAGCAGAAAACATTATCTTATCACTTAAAAATTCCCTTGACCCTAAAACTCCTTTAAGCTAGCATCCTATTCCTTTGCTTCCTTTTTATAGCAAAAATTTTTAAGAGTTACTTTCAATTGCTGTCCTCACTTACCCCCCACCCAGCATTTTCTAACGCACTTATTCTGGTCAGGATCCCCACCTCTTCCAGCACTCCTCAAAACCACTTTTGTCAAAGTAACTTATTGTACTTTGTTTTTCTTCAAAACAAATAATATTGTATGTTTATTTCTTAATTTCGCTATTGTCTATCTGCCTCACTGGACTCTAAGTTCCAAAAAGACAGGGAATTGATGTATTTTTTCACTACCAATCTCCAGGCCCTGGCACTCAGTAGGTTCTTAGTGAAATTTTGTGGAACACTACAATGCATTTGCCTTTAGATTATTAATTACATGTGATACATAAAATTTCCTCTTGGATTTAAAGCACTCTTTATTTATGGATGCAATAAATTTTGCAAGTATTTTGTAGTAACTTTTCAAGAATTTGAAGGTTACTAGTAAAAAGAGGTTTTATGTTTTGCAAGCATATGTTACCACTAATATTTTACCCTAAGGTAAACTGTTACATCTTTATTTAATATTATAACTTCCAAAGCTATTAGCAGATATGAATCTTCATATTCATCCTATGTATTAAGGAAAGGAGTTTTTTTAACTTTTACAGATTTGGAAACTAAATGACTTAAGAACCAAAAGGCCATCCTGTGACATCTAAGTGGGTAAACGATAAAATGCAAACTTGCATAAAAGCTTTTCACTATCAAATCAGTTTAATTTCCACTAAAGTCCCTCATTACTAACCCCACCTTATAATTTCATTGTCATTTAAGATTATTATCTTAAATATATTATAATTATATTAAATTATTATCTTAATTATATTAAATGAGAAAAAATAACTTCCTCCTGGATATTAAGGCAATTTATAGATGAGGAATATGAAATCAGAGATATTATGCAAATAAATGCGATTAATGAAGATTCCTCGCTCAGTTCAATGCTCTGAAGAGAAGCAGAAGTTTTACACAATGAACTGAGTTAAAACAGAAAATTAAGGCGCACCGTTAACCGTATTCATAAAGTGCATTATCTAAAATGTGAGCAGGACTCTCATCACATTAGTCCGTGATGTGACAGTTCACAGTAATCAACCATCTATATCCACATAAACTTGTGTTTCCATTTTTCCACTACCCTCATTATCAGTAGTAAAGAGTAGCTCAACAGCAAGATAAGGCGGCACATTAAACATACTGAAACTTTGCTACTGTGGACATCAGGGCTACATTGTTTCACTTCCTATCAAGGCCTCCCTAGAAGAAGAGCACTATGTATTTTACTCAAGCTATTTTTTGGAATAGAGTAATATAACAATACCATTTAATCATCCCTGTATACACAGAATGACAAAAATTCTACGATACTGTGTATCATATTTGTGTTAATGTCGTCTTTGACAAAATACATCTACTTTCTGATTTCATGATGAAAATGGATTCCAGAAATTTCAAGACCAAAAGTGATACTAGACTGAACAACATAAAAACATTTATAAAAATACACTTGCATGCGATTTTATGAAATCTTACTTCAACTCTTTGTTTAACTCTAACTATCTTCTCTCCCCCAAAACTCTGCCTTCATAACCACTCCTTACTTTCCAATCATTTTTCCCATCACTTACTCCTTCCACCCTGGACAAAGAGAAGAGGTGTCCCTACACTTATCTAAGGCCAGTCCTGTAACTGAGCTATGAATCCTTTTCTCTTCCTCCACCTCAGGCATGACTCACCTCTCTCTTCCACCCACAGCCCTTTCCTCCCTGGGGGTTCTTCCCAGTAGTAGCACTCAAACCCAGCCACCTTCTCCATGCTCCACTGGAGCCACCGCACTGTTTCACTCTTCTCTCTCAGCCAAAGTTTTGCAACTGCTTTTCAATGATCAACCCACCGGCTCAGCAACCTCCTGGCTTCCTTCCTCTGCTATGTCTCTCAGCAGCCTTTGGCACTGGCTGCCTACTCTCTTCTTGAAACAATCCGGCCCTGTCCTTCATGAAGCCACACTCTCCTGGTTTCCTCCCACTTTTCCAAACTCCTTTTCAGTCTGTTTCGTTAGTGTTAAAGTTTAGTCCTGTTAGTGTTTGTGTTAATCCTGTTAAATGATGGTTTCCCTCCAAACCCTGTTCAAGGCCCTTTTGTTCCTCATTCATATTTCTTGAAGAAGCTTATCTGTTCCCCCATGTCGATTACTACCTGTTATGGGCTGAACTGTGTCCCATCAAAATCCATATGTTGAAGTCCTAACCCCCAGTACCTCAGAATGAGACTTCATTTGGAGCTAGGGTCTTTAAAGAGGTAATTAAATTAAAATGAAATCATAGAGGTGGGCCTAATCCAATATAACTGCTGTTGTTATAGGAAGAGGAGATTCGGGCCCAGACAGACACAGAGGAAAGACCAGGTGATGACACAGGGAGAAGACGGCCAAAGGGAGAAGCCTCACAAGAAATGCTCCCTCTCAACATTGTGGTCTTGGACTTCTAGCTTCCAGAACTCTGAGAAAATAATTCCTGTTGTTTCAGCCCCTCAGTCCGGGGAACTTTGCTTTGGCAGCCCTAGCAAACTAATACACGACCTGTGATTAGGCTATGGCTCCGCAACTCATCACCGTGGTGTCAGGTCTAATCACCAAATCACATCCTACTGCCTACTGGGTCTCACCACACGGATGTCTCAAAAACATTTCAAGAATTCTACATATGCCAGTGCATCTAGTTGCCTGAACCAAAAACATGGTCACTGTAGTACACCCTACTTGAGCCGCATGTCAAATCCCCTGAGCCCATCTCTAACTCCAGTTACACCTCAAGTAGTTCTCTCAAATTTTCCGCCTCGGGGTTTTCTCCAGAGTTCTAAGAACTTGCTCAGCAGCTAGGAGTTAACTCCCCTGGAGGCAGCAAACCAAAGAGACAGGAGAGTTGTGGAATAAAGACCCGGTGTGCAGTCTTCCAGAGAGACCCTTCTGAGATATTTCAGTAGAGTTCCTCAGAAGATCCCCTAAAAGACTGTGCACTCCAGTTTCTGCAGCAATAAAGAGCTCAGTAGGGCACACTTGATTGGCTTTCCTCCTGCACAAAACTGGCTTTTCTCCTTTCCTGACTCACTCTCTCCGTTTCCTCAGTCTTACTTCCTGGGATTGCCTCTAAAATAAACTTCCTGAACCCCAGTCCTTGTCTCAGACTTGCATGTGAGGGGATCCCACTCCAAGACTGTCAATGTCATTCCCTTAGCTTTCTCCTTTATCCATTTGATCTGGCCATCAGTTATTCAGTTCTGGTGATTCTACCATGGCTTTCAAAGTAATCTACTCTCTCCAAGCCCACTGCCTTTTATCCTGGGTTCAAGCCACCATCAACTATGACCTGGATAATACTACAATCTCTAACTAATCTCTTTGCCTTGTGAATTGCCCCTGGCCAAATTGTTCTCTACAGGGAAGTCAGTGTTTGCTTTCTAAATGGACTATTTGATCCTACTTACTCATAAAGACCTTCAAATAGTTCCCATTGTCTCTAGCATCGTGTCCTCTACATGATTTGCAAGGTCTTTTAGACATAGATTTCCTCCCCAGTCTCATCTCTCACTTTTCACTTAGACTAGTCTGATTAAGCTATTTTTAGGTCTCTGACCAGCCATGCAATCTCTCACCTCAGGGCCTTTGCACACATGGCCCCTGCCTCTTGAAATGTCCTTCTCCACTCCTCATCATCACTACCACTCGTCTTTACCCTTCCTAGTTTAGCTGGCACTTACCCTTGAAAACCTCTGATGTTAATTTTTTGATTAGGCGCCTCTCCTATGTGTTCTAAAAACATATTATGCTATATTTTAATTGCCTGTTTATTTGTTCAGGTCATACAATCAATATACTTTTTGAGGGTTTTTATTCTCCACTGTGTCTAAAGAGCTTCATATATTTTAGGTATTCAATAAATATTGGTAAAATAAATGAATTAATGAATACAAGTAAAATTGTTAAATAATGTTACTAAAGGTTTTTAATAACAAAAAAACTGGCAAACATGTTTTCAAATCATATAGAAAGTGTTGAAGCAAACCAGAAGGAAGATTAATAAATAGACTCTATAAAAATCTAGGACAAAAATGCCATCTTCAGAAATCTTTGATACCATTACTGCTGTAACCATGGATACATGCCTACTCAGACTCTTTTAATCTATTACTTAGAAAGCAATTTTAAAAGTTTGTAATACAAAGCAGGCATTTTCAAATGGAAAATTAAGTCAGTCCCATAAATTGGTGAATTTTTAAATGACTTTTAATGACACGGCTTTAATGTATGACCTCACCCAATGAAACAATGAGGTGCTGAACAGAATTAGCCTCTCAGTAAGGCTGAGAAGTAAAATCTGTTCCAGGCCTTTGACTCCATGCTTTCTCCTCTTGCTGCTTCCACCTCAAGTCCTTGCTCTGAAATCAGAAGCCTTCTATGGCTGTTCACTGCCCTGCCCCTTGGTAAATCTAAGAATATTGCCAGGATATCCCGGTGAACTGCCTTTTCCAGCTGTCAACTATCTAAACAACGTGTAATCACTGCCACTCCCCACCTCTTGGCCTTGTTGGACAAGCAACTGCCAACACTTGAGAACATCAGTAAGAATTTCCGATCAGCTAAAATGGAGAGATTGGTTTCCTGGGCAATCTACAGGAATATGTGTAACCTCACCAATCACTCTGGGTAAGTGGTTCCCATCCAGGAAGTATCAAGAAGCACTTCCTAGCTGAGACCCTATCATCAGGGCATCACTGCAACCAAGTAAGAGGTGCTTCCAGCATAATCCAGGTAGAGTGGCTCTGCTCAAGACAAAGCTTTATTCCTTACCAGTCTCTTAACAATGTTTAACTGTTCTCAAGAGAAGGGATAGGGCATCACTGAAAAACCCTCAGCTGTAGATATATTGTCATCACTAACTACATGAAAAAGCCACTATAGTAAACCATTCCTTAAAAACACTATATCTGAGACTCTGCATAATTATTTTGATCCTCAATTTAGGAGGCAATAACTTTCACCACAACCAAGTGCTGGGTTGATTCTATGGAGTAGTTAATGAAATCATACAAATTTCAAAAACACAATTCTTTCATTTATTCAATGAAAGTTTTTTTTATAGTGCCTTTTATGTGCCTGCCAGACACTCTTCTATGTACTGAAGGATTGCCTATAAACAAAACAGACTAAAATCCTTACCTTCTTAGAGTTCATATTTTACTAGGAGAAGAATGAAATAACACATATAGTTCATTTTTTAAAACACTTATCATATAATGAGTCACTGTGTAGTTATTAAATACCATCTTCCCCAAAAATAAAATTTAAAGATTTGAAAATATGTACACATAATGTTAAGTGGGAAAAAACTAAGATACAAAACTATATATGCTATATATAGTAACATACATATATATAATGTATATGTATGATACCAAAGTTTTTAAAGAATTAATAGAGGCATATGTAGATGTAGATATAGATATAGGTTCTAGATATAGCTAGATATAGATTTAGGTTAAAAAAAAGAGTATGGTTATACACTAACAGTTGCTAGTATTATCTTTGGCATGAGATTACTAATAATACTTTTCTTTTTTATATTTCTTGTACTTTCTAAAGTCTCATAATGAATACTCTTTTAATAGTAGCAAATGAATATAATATTATGTATTTTTAAATGCAAAAAATAGGCTAAGATGAAACTTTATTCATAATTGTCAAAAGTTGGAGGCAGCCAAGATGTCCTTCAGTAAGTGAATGGATAAACAAACTGTGGTCCATCCAGACAATGGAATATTATCCAATAATAAAAAGAAATGAGCTATCAAGCCATAAAAGTCATGGAAGAATATTAAAGCATACTGATAAGTGAAAGAGGCCCCAATCTGAAAAGGCTACATATTATACAATTCCAACTACACAGTATTCTGGAAAGCGTAAAATAGTCTGGGGACAGTAAAAAGATCAGTGGTTGCTAGTGGCTCAGGTAGAGGGAAGGATGAATAAACAGAGCACAGAGGATTTTTAGGGTAGTGAAACTGTACTGTATGATACTATAATGGTGGATACATGTCATTATATATTGTCAAAACCCATAGAATTTGCAATACAAGTCGTGAACCCTAAAGTAAACTATGGACTTTAGCTAATAACAATGTATCAATATTGACTCATCTATTATAAGAAATGCACTCCACTAATGTAAGATGTTAATGATAGAGGAAACTGGGGGAATGGGAGGGGACTTATAGAAACCCTCTGTATTTTCCATTCATTCTTCTGTAAAACGAAAACTACTTTAAAATAAATCTATTAATTTTTTTAAGCAATAGGCTATAATGAACTCCATCTTTGACCTTCCAGTGTACAGAACACTATACAAAATTGTGGCTCCCCCAGACCTTGGAACTGCAGAGACCAGTACAATTTCCCTGACAGTCAGGAAGAAACAAAGATTTTTCCACTTTCCTTTGCCAAGTAAGCATATTAAATCTATATGTGTGTGTGCACATACACACACATTCACTCTTTCCATAATAGCCCTTAAAAAGGAAGGACATTTTATCACCCAGAATGTAAAAGCATAATCTTAAAGTAAGAAAAATTCCATTAAATGCAATAAACTTGGTCTTATGAAAAACCCACTCCATTTTGCGACTTTTCTCATTTCACCATGCCCTTGTGAACACCTGACCCACATGAGCTGGGAAACCCTGGTCTATGGCTCAATGTTTTACCCAACTGCAATCCAGGAATGGAGAGGGATGTGCTATAAAAATCAAGACTCGGGCTTCCCTGGTGGCGCAGTGGTTGAGAATCCGCCTGCCGATGCAGGGGACACGGGTCCGTGCCCCGGTCCGGGAGGATCCCACGTGCCGCGGAGCGGCTGGGCCCGTGAGCTATGGCCGCTGAGCCTGCGCGTCCGGAGCCTGTGCTCAGCAACGCGAGAGGCCACAGCGGTGAGAGGCCCGCGTACCGCAAAAAAAAAAAAAAAAAAAGGATACAATCTGTTTCAGTAAATGTTATGTGCTCTTAAAAATAATGTGTATTTGGGCTTACCTGGTGGCGCAGTGGTTGAGAGTCCGCCTGCCGATGCAGGGGACGCGGGCTCGTGCCCCGGTCCGGGAGGATCCCACGTGCCGCGGAGCGGCTGGGCCCGTGAGCCGTGGCCGCTGCGCCTGCGCGTCCGGAGCCTGTGCTCCGCGACGGGAGAGGCCACAGCAGTGAGAGGCCCGCGTACCGCAACAACAACAACAACAACAAATCAAGACTCTTCTACCTGGACTTCCTAAGGATGGAGCATCCATCTCCTGAAGTCAGCCATTCTTGAGCCGTTGGCTGGTCACATGTTCCACGCTGCTCTTTGTCATTTATCATGATTGTGAAATCATGTGAACTGTTCAAATGCTAATGTCTTGAAGACAGTGAATTAGTATTCCAAGGTGGTCATTTGACTTGTTCATGCCCTTACAGTTCTCACATCTGTTCCTGTGAAACAGAACTAAGAGTGTATGTTCACAGAGCAAATCTCCCGATAAAACCTTTAGAATACGGTTCACTGCAGAATCAATGAAGTGATGATAGCATAGTGCCAGAGGAGGCAGGTGTCGTGACCCCCCAATGATCTCAAGTAGGTACTCACTGCTCCTCGACAAGAAGAGGCTCAGAGCTTCTAGATCCATCCCATGGTCCACTGCTTCCTCTGCAGGCTCTCATCTCTGCCCCAGGCCAGTAGCATCACAAGGTGTGGCTTAGCTAGAATTTCCCTCTGTCTCTGAGAGGGAGTAGAGAGTGAGGAGCATCTGCATTGAGGGGTAGGGGTCACATCCATGTGTTAGTTCTGAGTTATTTTACACTATTACCGGAAATGACAACGTTTTCCTCAGGGCATGACATCCAGGGAGATTCCTGATCCCACCATCCAGCCAAATTCTCTTGCTTCTAGTGTAAGGCAAGTGGGGACTCCTGGAATAATGCAAGGCTTTAATATCAAAGTCACACACAACCTTCCCCTCCTCTTCAGTCTCAAGGAGGTGAGGACAGATCCACTTGCTTCCTCTTACACAACAGAGATTGCACTGGGCTTCTCCTCAGCACTTGAGTGATTGTTATTGTGGGAAGAAAGCAGTGTGGCCATACCTGTTCATCTGACTCCTTCTCTATAAACTGACAAAGAGAAAATGGATGAACTCATCTGGTTATTCCGGTTCCACAGACTTGACTCCGAATTAAGGAGAACGTTTCAGTTATAAATTTTGAGGATTGAGTTGCAAATAATACTTCATGCCTCTATTAAATAAGAGAAAATTGATCTTTCTTTTAAGGGTATTGGTCCATTCAGAGAAAAGTAGTCTCATGCAACTGGTAAAAGAGATCAGATGGGCTACAGATACAATTTAATGCAGCCATTGTGCCCTATTTAGATTATTTGACTTCACTCACTGACTACTGTTCGTGCTTAATTAACATCTCAGGTTTGAGCATGTAACTGCCATATTCTACATACTGACAAAGTGACCTGGTACAAAATAACCCTGCAGTGTTAATAAATAACCCCTCAGCCCAGACAAAATCATGGAGGTGCAGAACATACCAACACATTGAAATTCCAGCTGTCAACCTGGGACTCTCACAACAAACTAGAAAGAGTCCTTCTCCACACCTACTAATGTAGGGCTTGTGCCCTAAGCCACTTTTCTCATATGATCTTTTTTTATCAATCTTTAGATTCACCAGGAAAACACCAGCTGCCTGAACTCTTCTGTCCTCCTAACAATACCACTGATGACCTTTGAGCCAGTTTTCTTAATTCCCTCTGCATTGATTTGTTTGGACAGATAATTCCAGCGGGACTGAATTTTGGCAACAAAAGATAGAAGACCCAGACTAGGCATCTTGCCTAAATCTGAGGACCTGAGTCACTTTTATTATGGGCCATTGCCACACCTTGCTTTAAAAAAGGTAAACTCTACTGGTTAATATCTCATCTACAGAGTTAAGAAATGATTCATTACTATTCTTTTTACTAGTCCTGGCTTAACCTCCTTTCCAGATTCTTTCTTCTTCATTCAGAGAATGAACTACTAAGGTCTTATCTTAGCAATAAATATTAATTTTATTTTGTACTTATTGTGGCGCCCTCTAGGTAAAATGGTAAAGGTAAGATTTCTTTCTCAGAAATCTCTCTCACCTTTGGTCCCTTTCAGGCACACATTTCAGGCTTCTATGTTTCCTCTACGCTTCCCTCTAATATAACTGACTTTCCAGAAAAATTAATAAATCATTCACTCTAAGATATAAGGTTAGCAATATTTAGCCCCTTTCCAAAGATGTTTGCTTTAACAGAGAACCAAAATTTCAATTTCCAATTCTAGAAATGCAACATCAATAAGAGGGTTTAGGAAAAGATACCTTTAAATCATACCCCTTAGGACATAGTGTTCAACTTGGTCATAACAGCCCACTTTGTGGGTTAATACCAATTTATTTTTTTATACAATAAAAGAGAAGTAAATAGAAATATCAAGGCAAGAATCATTTAGACTAAAGGTAAATATTTCTTAGGAGTTTCATTTCTGTTTTACATACATATGTATAACATATGTATGTGTACTTACATATGAAACATATAAAGGCATTTTTTATGATGTTCATTATCAAAAAGTTTGAATTAACATGTCTGACTTACACCTTTAACTGGTGCTTCTGAAACTATCAGTGGCATAGAACCAATATTTTTAAATTTCCAGTCTGTCTCAGACCAATACTTTTAAAAAATACAGTAAAAATAAATAACTAGCAGAATGATATCAACACACATAAAATTAATCTGTTAAATATCTGTCATCTTTCTTAAACATTTTCTCTCAATTGCTATACTTATTTCATAACTGACTAGGTAAGAAACAGTTTGCAGGCTGGGACTGGTCTATGGCCCATACTTTGGGTAACACTGTTTTAGGATATATGTTCCTCAAGGATGGGGGCATGTTTTGTTCACCTTTGTACGTCCTCAGGTAGCACAGAGTGGCCACAGCTAGCACAGATTGATTGCTGATTAAGTTGGGTCAATCAGTCTACTTACAGATGGCAGCTCCAGCAATACATAAGTCAAACAACCAGTGAAGGGCTTCCCTGGCGGCGCAGTGGTTGAGAGTCCGCCTGCCGATGCAGGGGACACGGGTTCGTGCCCCGGTCCGGGAAGATCCCACGTGCCGCGGAGCGGCGGGGCCCGTGAGCCACGGCCGATGAGCCTGCGCGTCCGGAGCCTGTGCTCCGCAACGGGAGAGGCCACAACAGTGAGAGGCCCGCGTAGCACAAAAAAAAAAAAAAAAACAGTGAAAAGACTAGTGGATTCAGAACTCAGACAATCGAAACTGGCTAATATCAGCTCATCCTAATCAGTAGTGTATGGGGAGCCTTGGTTCATAATGGCACTCTTAATTATTCCTCTACATTGAATAGCAACTATGCTGTTTTCCATTTCACCAGTTTACACCTTAACCCCATTAATAGAATGACATCACTTACAAAATAAATAACATACTCAAAACAAAGCCAGAGTTAGAGACAGAACCATTTTAGCTCTGAAATACGGAAGAACTTCAGTGTTAAACTTTGATACACAATTCATAGATTATTTACAGAAAGTACTTCCTAGTGTTGCTTAAACATAGTCCTATTTTTAAGGGGGAGGGGAATTTGAAAAATATTTTTTTAAGTTCCCTTCCCTGAAATGCAAGCAATTATGCAAGTTGCTACTAGAAGTCCTTATAAGGAAGAGAATGAGAGATATCTGAGAAATGAAGTCTAAAACTGGGCTAGGGCGCCACTGGAGATTTCATAATACCTTTTAATTATTGCACAGGACATATAGAATAATGATTTTAAATCTCCACAGACCCATCAGCTAGCCTAAAGAGAGGACATCAGCTGAAAAAGCCCGGGGGACAGGATTTTCCAGACTTAGGTGTGTTCCCAATTCTATCTGAGGCTTGAAAAAAAATATGCAGCGTTTACTTAATTGCCTTTTCATCGCTGGAGAGTAAACAAAGATACCTTATGGTTGTCCCTCTTTAAAGACAAGGAGCAGTGATGTGCTGAGTGCCAAGGAGTCACCCAACCTGAACGGGAGCCACAGACACTGTGCCCAGATTAGGGCTACGATCCCATGTCCCAAAATGTCTAGCCACCAAAGGACAGCCTTTTCATGGAAGTGTGGCCCTTCTCTTTTATTTTTTGGAGGCGAAGTTATTCTACTTCCTGCATGAAAGAAATAAAGTGAGATTATATAAGTCAGATCAACTTTAGATCTTCCCATATTAACTCTTAATCAGGTAACTCCATGATTCCTAACTTTCCTTTATCCTGCAATATAATACTTTTGTGAGAAAAAATGTGTGAAGGAAGTAAAATGGCTACTTAAAATTTTTTATATAAATATAAGGACAGAAACTTCCATACAGATGGTGACGTAATGCAGTGTGTTATGTCATAGTACAAACAAACAGTGGTAATTTGTCTTGCTTTACAGATAACTTTCTGTGTAGCAAATGAGGAGTGCTAGTTGTATTAGCCAAAATACAATTATTCATTAACATTTTTATTGTGCCAGTTGTTTCTCCCATCACACACACACACAGACACACACAGACACACACACACACACACAATTACATTCACACAATATAAAACTTGACAAAACAGTCATTCCTTTTGAATGCTAGCACAATTGCTAGCATTACAGCTAAGAGAATTTTTCAAAATCTTTTTCAAACTCCCTCACCCTATACATCTATAAAACTAATCACTCACCTTCAGAGGATGTTATGGAACCAATTCCAATTTTTTACTTAAAAACAGGTGAGTAAAGAGCACTTATCAAAAATTTATCCTGCCTTTCCTATATAAATCATACTACTAGGTAACCCAACAGTAAGTGAAAGAGTCATCTCTAATAAAAGTATTTCAGCTAATAATTGAAAACCAAATGATAGAATTAGAGCATCACCCTTTTTGTGACCCCCAGTGAATGATTTGAGGCAATGAGTGTCCATGTCTGCTAACATCAGAAAAACACTCAGACATAAGGGTCCATGGAGTTAATCTGAGTCTGACCAATCTCCTGGATCCAGTTGCTAATGTTCAGGAAATACGGAGGATAAAACAGCGTGTTGAACTTCACCATGAGGATGTGATCGACAAAGTCCAGGCTGCGAAACGCTTTAGTGAAATGGCCGAGGTTCTTCAGCAAACTGTAAGGCAGGGACTAGAATGGAGGATAAGCCCATAGATCAAAAGAGACATACAAGATATCGAACTTTTAATAGGCAAAATCAACTGTAGTATCAAATGATGCATACTTAAGTGATAAAATCACAAAGGAAGTGATTACCTTTGGAAAGAGGGGCAGGTCTGTGGGACAGGTCACCTGGAGGGGCTTCTGGGATGACTGGCAAAACTTTATATTTTGGCCTGAGTGGTAGTTAAGTGTTCAGCTTATAAAAATTCAGAGTTGGGGTTTCCCTGGTGGCGCAGTGGTTGAGAGTCTGCCTGCCGATGCAGGGGACACGGGTTCGTGCCCCGGTCCGGGAAGATCCCACGTGCCGCGGAGCGGCTGGGCCCGTGAGCCATGGCCGCTGAGCCTGCGCGTCCGGAGCCTGTGCTCCGCAACGGGAGAGGCCACAACAGTGAGAGGCCCGCGTACCGAAAAAAAAAAAAAAAAAATTCAGAGCTATATAATTCCTTTGTGTGGTTTTTCTGGATCTGCTTTTATTTTGTAATAAAAAAGAAAAATTATATAAGCCTTCTGATGGGAAGAAAAAAAAAAACTAATACAGCTTTATTTGACACCTCATCACTCACCTGGAAAATGGCACAGAGGCTCACAGGAATATCTTCCCTGCGTGATTTACGAGGATTACCATCTCTAAAATGAAGGACTCTTTGCCGTAAGTAGGACTTGAGTTTTAAATTCCTTACATATTTCCAAAGTACACAGCTGAGACTGGCCCTGTGGTTAGTTATCACATTCTGAGTCTGATATCAGCTTTACTAACAATGAAAAATCATACAAATATTTTACAGAAATTCTGCATAAAACCTACACCTAGGTTCTGGCTATCAGCTATGACATTACTCTGGCTTCCCAGCTTCTATTCCTGTATTCTTACAATCCTCTCCACATTGCAACCAATACGGTCATTTTTTTTTTTTTTTTTTTTTTCCCCTGGTATGCGGGCCTCTCACTGCTGTGGCCTCTCCCATTGCGGAACACAGGCTCCGGATGCGCAGGCCCAGTGGCCATGGCCCACGGCCCCAGCCGCTCCGCGGCATGTGGGATCCTCCCGGACCAGGGCACGAACCCGTGTCCCCCGCATCGACAGGCGGACTCTCAACCACTGCGCCACCAGGGAAGCGCAATACGGTCATTTTTTAAAACTAAATGAGAATGGTATGAGCACTTAAGGAAGAGGTCTGCTAGTGTCTTGTAAAGCAAAACACACCTGGTCTGAGACCCATCAATTCCATTTCCAGGGATTTGCACAAGAGAAATGAAAGTACAGTCAGCCCTCCCTACCCATGGCTGTGGGACGTGCAGGTGCAGAGGACTGACTGTTCTACACCATTGTACATAAGGGTCTTGAGAATCTGCAGATTTTGGAATCCACAGGGGTCCTAGATCCAATCTCCTGGGATACGAAGGGACAGCTGTATATGATTACAAAAACATTTGTACATGAATTCTCTTCACAACTTTATTCATAATTGTTAAACACTGCAGACAGCCCAAATGTCCATCATAAACTGTGGTATGTTTATACAGTAGAATATGACTCCAGAATAAAAAGGAATAAGTTACTGATACATGTAATCACATGGGTGAATTTCATAGAGTATCTTGAATGAAAAGACACTTTACACAAAAGAGCACATACTGTATGAATATATTTATGGGAACTTCTACAACAGGCTACTTTAATCTATGGTGGGAAAAAATGCATATAGTAGTTTTCTCTGGGACAGTGGGTATGAATATTAATTGGAAAAGAGCACAAGGTTTCTGGTGTGATGGTAAAGGTCTATATTTCAACAGGGACTTGAGTTGCACAGGTGGAAGTATTTGTCGAAGTCAGCAAATTTATGCATTTCATTTTATGTAAAATTTTCATTAAAATAAACAGAACTAAAAACTCTGTCATCTGGGTAGATTTCCTTTGTCTTCTATTGCTAACTGATTTAATTGTGCCTAATGTTCTTTTGCAGTGAAAGGCTGAGAAGTTCTTCAACATTGTGTTCAATACTGCATGTAATCCTACCTTTTTGCAAGATGTGGAATTTCACTTTGCAATTGATTTGCCTTTTATCCTGGCATCCAAAAATCAGTCAGGGGCTGATAGAGAAGGCACTCTGTAGGCTTCATAATGTCTAGTGGTGTTAAAGGGAAGGGATGAGTAAGTGGAGATTAATTTTGTAAGTAGAAGTTCATTAGTAAACGTTTTCATGTTATGAGGACTTTTGCTTCTCTATGCACATAACTGTACTTTGGGGACTCCCTTAATGGAAACTCGGAGAGCAAGTAAGGACTCGCTACATGCTTATCTCAAGCTCCTTCAGCGAGTGTTATTAAGACTAATTGATCCACTTGGCAGAATGTTGAACTGTGACTCTACTTGAGTAACAAAAGTATGAACCTCCTTTAACAAACGTGTCTTTTATTATCAAATAATTGAAACTCTTTACTCAAAGTCTACTGATTTACATGTTAATCTCATCTAAAAAACACCTTCACAGAAACTTTTAGAAAAATGTTTGACCAAATATCTGGGTATAGTGCCTTAGCCAAGTTGACACATAAAATTAACCATCATCACTACCACGTGAAATTTAGTACTGTTTGGAGGATCAAAGGAACTTACCTTGAGAATCAGGTAAACTTCAGTAGAAATCCACCTCCTATAATTGTGTGATCTTGGACACCATGTTACTGATTTCTTAACCTCCAAAAATAGAAATAAAATTTGCTCAGCTTAGTGGGATTATTGTGAGCATTAAATGAGTTAATTAATAATGTCTAACATATCATAGGTGCTGAATAAATATTATCATCATTAATTTACTTAAAATATATTAAGCTTTCTTTATCTATATTTTATAATTGAGATATTAAACAACAGTTGTCTAACTGGGAAGGAAACTGGAAAAAGAAGGGATATATGTATACATATGGCTTGCTGTGCAGCAGAAACTGACACAGCAGTGTAAAGCAACTATACTCCAATTTAAAAAATTAAAATTAAAAAAATAAATATATAAACAATAGTTGTAAGTGTATGTTTTATAATCAAATCACATTAATAAATGAGCATGCATTCTTTAAACTATTTTACTAGAAGAAATGTTATCATATATAAAACTGTCTCATAAGTTGGCTGCCTTGTTTCTTTTAGGTCCCAGGCTTCTATTAATAAGCAAACTTGGAGTATAATTGGTTTTGTATGTGTCACTCCACCATTAACATCCTACCCATGTTTCCCTGAATCAGCTACCTAGTTTGGAACAACTTTAAGGAGGATGAACACCCTGAAAATTGAACAGTCCATCAACCATTCCTGTTAAGAATATTTCTATTTTAAACTGAGATAAATGAATCACCATTGTTTCACAATAGCAATCATATGTTTAGAGAGGCTATTAAAAGCAAAGATAAATTCTGTTGAAAAATGATGTGGTTTACACTGGTGATCTATGTGGTTAAGTAATAATCTTCACCACTTAGGAACTTCAAATAGGTGAAATTGGGGTTATTTAACTAAGCAAAGAGACTGGTTGTCTTCCTGATAGACCAGGCACTCAACAAATACTTCTCATTCCTTTCTCCTGTATCAAAGTATTAAGGAATAAACTTCCTGACATCAATTTAACAGAAAATAAATTTAGCTATGCTTTTACTGCTTCACAGATTTAGAAATTAAGATTTTAAGGGGAACATATTACTCTTTTGGTTTCAAGTAACAGAAGCCCAGTTCAAATTGCCTTAGACAAACAAAAGAATTTACTAGACCACACAACAGTGAAGTTCAGAGATGCAACATGGTTTCACGCACAAATTGATCCAGGGCTTAAGGATGTCTTCAGGAAACTCTTCATGTCTTGGCTACATTAATAGGCAGACTTTTCCTAAACTGTAATCAAGCCCATCTTTGGGCTGTATTTGCCCACAGCAGTGTCAGGCTTACCTCCTACCAGTCTAACAGTCCCAGCAGAGACTAAGACTCCTTCTTGATGGCTCCACAGATGCCCCCAGGGACTCTTATTAGCTAGTCGTGAGTCCATGACCACCCCTGGAGCCAGAGAGTAGAGCTGGTCCCACACTTGGTGATGGCTGAGGGTGAACTAAGAGTGACAATGGGATGTCTTCCAAAAGGAAGAAATGGTATACTGAGGAGGCAAAAGTAACAAAATCTCCACTGTAATAAGGAAATTCAATTTGATACTTTAAAAAATAAACCATTTTCTAATGCACCAGAAAGACCCAGTGAAGACAGAACCTTCCAGGGACTCAGATACCTTGACTTCTTGTTCAGACTGTGGCTTCTGATTAAGTGACCTTTCCAAGCAACTTATCCTCTCTGGATATCTATTGCATATATGTGAAATGAGAGAATGTGATTAGAAACTCTTTAACTTTTCCTTCAGGCTTCAATGCAATGATTCTATAATAATGGCTATAAAGCAATGTGATCTATAGCTTGAGTTTTCAAAAAGACAATTACTATATAAGTATTTCTTCAGATTGATTCCTTTCTTTCTTCTTTCTTTCCTTCCTTCCTTGATGGCAGCCCAGTTGTGGCCATGGCCCGAATGAGGTTCCCAGAGGACAAGAAAGCATCGCAGCATAAGTTAGAAGTTAGAATCCAAATAAGAAGGGTGGCTGAGTGAGTCAGGATGCACGCAAGGAGGGTGTACAAATGGGGTAGAAACCTAGAGAGGTCAAGAGATTAATGATATTCAGAGATTTAAAAAAATAAGTAAATATGATGAGGATAATGACAGCAATAGTTTTCAGTGTCAGAGAAAAGAGGTACAAATATAGCAAGGAGAGAAGCTAGAATGTATCTTGTGGTGCTGAACTGGAATAGGAGGCATAAATGTGAACTCACATATTTCAATATATGTAGATAGACACAGAAATAAATACAGATATTAATGAGGGTATACATATATTTTTTAATAATTCTGTTCACTGAAAGGGTGTGGGATATCAATATCTCAGTAGCAATAAGCACACTTATCAACCAGGTCTTTGGCTTCTAAATAGCACTCTACATTAAATGGAACCAAGGCACTTGGAAATAGTGCCTAATTCCAGGACTTGAAGAGGGAGAGAACAAGATGAACCTAGAACATGTCCAAAAAATGACAGTGACATGTCAAAAAAACTCAGTAACTGGTTTGAAAGAGCTCTTACTGGCCGAATCTGGAGCAATTTGAGTATCAAAATAAGTAATAAGAGTAAAAAATTATAACCCATTTGATAAAATAAGGATCCAAGGGACCATGAATATAAATAAATATATGAATAAATAAATGAGAGAAAAGAAAGTTCTTCCTTAGCATAGAATGCCAACTAATAAGTGTAGAATGAATGATGAAATTAGAAAAATCACAATTTGTCAATCATCATGGTAATAATAAATTTACACAAGTATTATCAATAGATGCTAAAATTGATGGGTGAAGGTGGGATAAGGAACAAGGTTTTACCTGATCTCAAGGTGTCTCCCCACAAATATTTATTAATTAAAATGAAAAAGCAACATTACAATAGAAAACCCAGGCAGACACATCTTGATAAAGTGATCAATGTTAACTCCACCAGTAAAGGGACAATTAGCCATGGTGTGTCACCTGATAGTATACAATGAGAATTACTTGCAATAGAATTACTGTTTGGGGGACTTCCCTGGTGGCCCAGTGGTAAAGAATCTGCCTTACAATGCAGGGGACCCGGGTTTGATCCCTGGTCAGGGAACTAAGATCCCACATGCTGCAGGGCAACTAAGCCTGCGCACCACAACTACTGAGCTCATGCGCCTCAACTAGAAAGCCTGTGAGCCGCAAACTACAGAGCCCAAGTGCTCTGGAGCCTGCGTGCCACAACTAGAGAAGAGAAAACCCACATACCACCGCTAGAGAGAAGCCTACATGCTGAAACGAAGATCCTGTGTGCTGCAACTAAGACCTGACACAGACAAAAATAAATAAAATAAATAATAAATAAATCTTAAAAAAAAAGAATTACTGTTTTGCCTTGTTTATGTATACAATGTTTCTATATACGAGTAGTATCAATTGCAAATTTGTCCAAGTATCACTGAGCATTTTAGAGGTAAAAAGATAAATTAATGAGTGACACGTTCATATGAATTTTTCTTATTTTAAAATTAAGAAATCAGTCTCTACCCCCCATTCCCATACCCCAGAACCTTAAATTGGAAGTTGCAACTAGAAGACCCAAGGTATCAAATATATCAGATATAAAGTTGAGTTATGAGACAGACCACCAAGATGCAAATTTCAAAGGAAATATTCAAGAATTACATATACAACACTTGGCCTCCTTCCTGGATCAGAAAGAGTAGAAGTTGAGAGAAATGTGTGAGGAAGTTTCCTTTGGGGAGACCTTCTCAGACAAGAGGCCATAGTGAGTCCAGGAGCAAAGGTCCAGAGCCCTGGACCTGCATCAGTCACTATATCTTCAGGCACATTGAAAGCCCACAAGTAATTATGATCCATAATTAGATCCCAACACCAAATCCCTGGATTTAGTACCTCCTTCAGTTGAACAGCATGTCTGGGCCAGACTAAAAAATGGTAACAACCTCACAGTGACAGCTAATCAGACACTCACTATTTCACGAGTTCTGCTTCTGTAATGTTTAATCCCCATGGAGATAAATCATGTATTGTCTGGTATGGGATTTTGCTTTTGTTTGTTGTGTTTTACTTGGTTTGGCTTTCGTTTTTGTAGTGTGATGTGGGGAAAAGAGAAACATATTAGGCCAAACTTCTTTCCCTGATTAAGCAGGACTGACAGACCTCTGACAAAACTCTGAGCTGGGGTCCACACTCGTGTGCTGGCCTACAGCAGAGAAATGTGTGTGATACTTTGTGCTTTACATAACTCAAGTGTCACTCTGACTATCTTTGTCTGCTCATGCACTATTTTTTCCATCCTGTAAAAAGGGGAATTGAAATAGTCTCCTGCAAGAACCAAAGAAAGAAGCAAGAGTCTTTATTGAAATCTTCTCCCGGAAGGTTCAGCTTCCAATTCACTCCGCAGTGGAAATTCCTGGCATATATTTACAGTACATTTAACTACTCAACACCTAAACCAGGGTTCATTACCTGCCTTGCTTTTCTTTAACTATTGATTACTTTTTCTTTCTAGTTTGACCCTATAGTTCAAAGTTCTCTTCAAAGAGAATATCAGTCAGCACACCACCTCAGAATAATCAGAGCTAGACTATTAGGTAGGTATGGTCAAAGATTTTTCAGAGATTAGATGCCCATCAACATTATTGGGTTGCTAAGTCACCCCACTGACCCTTAGGAATCTTGCCTTATTACCATTTCCCTACAGAGTATGCCCTTTCTTCAAATCAAAAATCTTGCCACATCAATAAGACTATGGCCTCCAAGTCCAAGGACTATGGTCCTTATGATGAAACTTTCATCTCACAGCAGACTGTTGAGGCCTTGTCCTGCAACACTCAGCTTATTTTGAACTCCCCAATGATGAGGCTTTTCACATCAGCCACTTTCTGCCTCTCTTTGAACCCCACGAAAGAAGCCCTTGGCCTGCCTCTTTACATATTGGACATGGTGCCACAGTTTCCATTTTACATATGTTTCTTCCCCTAACCCCCCAATTTTTAGGCCTCCTGTTATATCTATGCCCAAAGTACAATAAAAAATAGAAACTTATTGTCCCTTAAATAAATGAAAACAAAATGATCCAGAGCTGAGCACCTTTTTCAAGATTGATTAATCATTGGGGGTACTGCACTAACACGTGCATTTTATTAAGAACACCCCCATCTCATATATGCATATACATACACACACACACACACACACACACACACACACATGCACACGCACACATCTTGAAGATGGAAATAATTTTGATAAGGGCAGGGTTTTGGCACTTGAAGTTAAGGGAAAAGGAACTAACATTTGAAAAATACCTACAGTGTGCCAACTTTACAAATGGCATGCCACTCTTGAATCCTCACGCCAGCACTAGGAGACAGCGCAGCGTTATCAAGGCCAGGACAGTGGAACAAGAACAGGCTGTCCAGTCCTATAAGTCTGCTTTGAATCTTTACACCCTTTCCAGCAGTTTGTAACCCAGTCATGACTACAGTAGTTTATTTGGTATGTGGAGCTTCCACTATTGCTTAATTGCCACACCCTTTTCAAATTCCTCAGAGATCTGCAAATCTGAAACCAATCAGAGATGGTTAATTTATTTTGTTCAGTCCCAAGTGCCATCCCCCCAATTTTTTTTTCCTTCTTGGGACATTCAATCTAGACTAGGTCAACACAATAATCAACACCCAACACATACATACTTGACGGTCGGTCATCCATGGCCTGCCGACCTGCTTTACCAGATGCGTCCTCTGCTTCCTCCTCTAGTTCCCAGAAGTCTCTGCATTAACTGTGACATCTGTCTCCTCAGAATACAAAAAGCACCACTTGTAAAAGATAATAGAAGCCTGACTTAGTGGGAAATTAACATAAAAGATTTATCAATTCTAGAGCTAGATCCCAATTTGGGAACAGCTGTGGCAATTAAAACACAAAGATTGGGGGCTTCCCTGGTGGCGCAGTGGTTGGGAGTCTGCCTGCCAATGCAGGGGAAGCGGGTTTGTGCCCTGGTCTGGGGGGGGTCCCGCGTGCCGCGGAGCGGCTGGGCCCGTGAGTCATGGCCACTGAGCCTGCGCGTCCGGAGCCTGTGCTCCGCAAAGGAAGAGGCCACAGCAGTGAGAGGCCCGCGTACCGCAAAAAAAAAAAAAAAAAAAAAAAAAAAAAAAAAAAAAAAAAAAAAAAAACACAAAGATTGGTACAAATGCCGCTTGTCCCCAAGGTTCTCAGTACTCCTCCCTCTCCCTCTCCACCACTCCTCTCTTCCCTCCCTTGTATCCACAGCCCCTGCACTTCATGCCCACGCAGAAGAAGCAACCAAATCTGAAATATCAGATCGACTCGTAGAGCACTGAGGCTCATGGATGTAAAATGCTCAAGGTCAAATATGTAGGTAGTTGCAGAATCAAGATTTTAAACCCTGATCAGTCTACCTTCAAATCTTATGCTCTTTCCATAACACATTGATAAGAAGTGGGCCAAGAAGGAAGGAACGGACAGGAAGTCTGCTCTGTGTCTGGACACACTTAGGACCATATCGTTCCAAGTTAGAGAAGCAACTGCTGGTTACTTACAAGACTCCAGCAAATTACCTATGCTCTTTTAATATTCTACCTGTATTAGATTTGGACCCTGGGGTGTTAAAAATTTCACCCATCCACCAGTCAACAATTATGATAAAGAAAAATAATGGCTCACACTGGAGGTGATAATTTAGTCTGGGTATTAAAAGTGAGTCAACATTTACCAGGCAGTTGGGGAAAGGACATTTCAGACATAGCATCTTCAGTTGGTAAAACACTTTCTGAATATTATTGCATTTAATACCGAGAAGAGGAAAAGAAAAAAAATCCCATTGTGAGATAGGTGGGACTGTTATTCTTATCCCCATTTTAAAGATTAGGAAACTGAGGATCAGGTAGGCTGAGTTGTCACATTTCACATTCTCACAACACACTCAGACAATAGTGTACCTGGAAGACATTGGAGAGAAAAAACTCTTTTTTGGAGTGTTAAAAATGATTGAAGAAAATTTAGGTGATACAAACAAACTAGAGAACTGCAAAATGGAGCAGAAGGCAAGAAAATTTTATAGGATAAAAAAGAAGGAACAAGGGAGAGAAAAATAGAAACTGAATAAGAAATGAGGAAATAGGTGTAGAGCCCAGAGTTGGCTTAGCGTTTGGGGATTGGCTGGCTGGATATACTGTGTTTCTGTTCAAACAGAGGGTTTACAGGGACATGAAAGTTTTCTAAGTTTCAATGTGCTGACTTGGCACCCCAGGCAGGAGCAGTTCCATCTTGAGCCTAAAAATTTATTTCGACAGTGAGGTCCTATGGGTGGACGTCTTAACTTGGTAGGACAGGTGTCCTTATAAGAAGAGAGAGAGGGCTTCCCTGGTGGTGCAGTGGTTGAGAGTCCGCCTGCCGATGCAAGGGACACGGGTTCGTGCCCCGGTCCGGGAAGATCCCACATGCCGCGTAGTGGTTGGGCCCGTGAGTCATGGCCGCTGAGCCTGCGCGTCCGGAGCCTGTGCTCCGCAACGGGAGAGGCCACAACAGTGAGAGGCCCGCATACCGCAAAAAAAAAAAAAAGAGAGAGAGAGAGAGAGAGAGAGAGACACACACACCAGGGTTGCAAGGCACAGAGAAAAGGCCATATAAAGACACAGCAAGAATGCAGCCATCTACAAGCCAGGAAGAGAGGTCTCACTAGAAACCAACCCTGACAGCATCTTGATCTTGGACTCCCAGCCTCTATAACTGTGAGCAAATAAATTTCTGTTGTTTAAGCCACCCAGTCTATGGTATTTTGTTGTGGCAGCCCTAGAAGACTAAAACCCTGTCTAACAGTAACCAAAGCTAGCCTAGGATATGGAGCATCAGATCAATTACAGATACATGATCCATGGAGTAACCAGAGAAACTTCCCAATGGAAAGTAAATGTTTCCATAAACTATGGAAACAAATAACATTTGGGCAAAAGTCTTCTCTTGCAGTCAGCTTGTATATTTGTTTGATGAGGAAAGAGAAAATTCTTACCACTTCCTTGGGGAGGACGTTTTTAGAACAATTTGAAATATTTTCCAGTATAAAATTGCATAACATGCCAACTCAAAAACATCTCCAAGGACTTCCCTGGTGGTGCAGTGGTTAAGAATCTGCCTGCCAATGCAGGGGACACGGGTTCAAGCCCTGGTCCGGGAAGATCCCACATGGTACGGAGCAACTAAGCCCGTGTGCCACAACTACCGAGCCTACACTCTACAGCCCGCGAGCCACAACTACTGAGGCCCGTGCACCTAGACCCCGTGCTCTGCAACAAAGAGAAGCCACTGCAATGAGAAGCCCACACGCTGCAACGAAGAGTAGCCTCCGCTTGCCACAACTAGAGAAAGCCCGCGCGTAGCAACAAAGATCCAACACAGCCAAAAAAATAAAAATAAAAATCTCTAGTACAATAAAAAACAAAAGTGATATTCAACCAAATGCATCAGGCAGATGAAATTCAGGCACAGAAATGGAGAAGCTGGTTTAGAGTTAAAGCTAAAGTGCTATTATCTCCCAAGAGGTAGATTATATCTCCCATGTTTTTCAACTTTTGGAAAGTAGTGTACCAAGTTTCTAGGATCCTCTTCTCGGGAGTGAGACCAGCCTGGGAAGTGTTCTAACTCTATTCTGACTCCTGACTGGCAAGAACCTAGAGAGAGGGCCCCAAACCACATAGGATATCACCTTTGGTACAACTGTCAGTGGCAACGTCCTAAGCAGCAGAGCCAACAACTGTTCCTTATTACACCTTCATCATCACATGTGCCAATACTTGACCCAGGCACCCAAAGAGCTTTGGTCAAGCAACACCAATCATCTATCTGACTTTTCCTCCCTTCCAGGAGGCTGATCTTTGCTGCTTCTCCTCCTTATTCACTGATTCCATAACCTTTGTTGACTTTTTTTCTTCTTTCTCAAATATTTGTTTAACTTTCTGTTCATTTGCCTCTCTTACAGCCTCCAAAAAATTGGGTCTCCAGCCCATCTTCTCTCCCTCTTCAGATTCAGATCAAAGTCTCCAGCTGCCTCCTAAACATCTTCACTTGAATAGCCAAGTATCCAAAACAAAACTTGGTGTTACCTTACATACCAAATCTGCTCCTCTTCCCTCTTTTTCCGCCTTAGACTCATGATCTTACCATCCATCAAGTGTTCTACTGAGTTGCCAAGTGGTCTTGATTCCACCTGAAAACCCAATTGCAGAATTAACCTCTGTCCCCTCTTTTGATCTCTTCACTCAGGCGCTCACACGTTCTCATCTAGGCTAATACAATAATCTCCTAACTGGCCTTCCTGCTACTTGTCTTTTTTCCACTCTTGCAACCATCCTGCTGGGTTTATCGTCTTAAAGAACAACAAATATAATTTTGTCATGATCCTGCTTCTAAATGTTTGCTGACTCTCCCTTTCCTACAGGATTAAATCCAAATTTAACCAGAAGGGCCATTCAAGGCCTTTCCCAATATGGCCCCAACCTATTTCTCTAGCTTCAATCTCTGATATGCCTCACTACACCCTCAAATGAATTTATCTCCCAGATTGACCATGCCTTGCCTGTTTTTTATGTGTTATGCCCTCTGCGTGAAATGTCTGGCCTTCCCCTACTCCACCTCTACCCCAAGCTGGAAAACTTCTATTTTTTCATTAGAAAATAATAATAATAATAGATCAAATGTCACCTGGCTAGAAACGTTTCCCTGAGTTTCTCCGGGTCTAACCCACCCCACATTTGACTAGCCCAGACTCCTAATTCCAAGAGTCTAGGAGGCATCCTACTAGAAGTAAGCTCCTTGCAACAGACAGGAACTCTAACTGGCTGGCCACTGTATCCCCAGCATCTAACATTTTGCCCAGCATAGAATCACTGTTCAACTTATATATTTTAATGAATGAATCTCTTACCTTCAGCCTTTAGAGCACAGAGACCAAAAAAAACAGGGTTTAGACAAAGTATTGCAGGGAGGAGGAATATTAGGACAAAAGACAAATATCCAAGTCGGTCATGAAAGCAAAAAAGCTAGGCAGAGGGGTAAACCAGGTTTAAAGTCTATCAAAGTGACATCCTAGTAGGCCAGGCAAGAGAGAAGGTTCAAAGGCTCAGGTGTGGACAGAGATGGAGTAGTTATAGGTGCTAATCCAGTGTGAACACCCAGGCAGGTAGATCTTCTCCCTCTGAGATCACATGGTTGGTTCATTTACAAGTAATGTCTTATGTTGCAATTTATCTGTTCACATGCCTGAAACACCCACTAGACTGTGTGTTCTTTGAAGGCAGCCACCCTACCTTATTCATTGTTATATCTGGGCACCTAGTACCATGGCCACCACTTAGTCATGGTTTTACTATAAATTTTTGCTGCACTATAAAACCTTAGGTACAATAAATGATTGTGCAGGGCCTGAGTTTCGCTTTTGGAACCACTAATGAAGGCAGACTTGGAGATGGAAAATCCAATAGTATTATTGTGTCCTGTGAGATCATGGAAGTCACACATGACACCTGAGAAGCTTGCTTTTCTCAGCTCTATTTTTAGGGCAATGACCCTAAACTTTATGACCCAGGCCTATTTCTACCTCACTCTCAGGAAAGTTTGCACCTTTAGAAGAGCTGATTAACAGCTTAAGCTAAATAAAGTATCTAATAAAGAATTCTTGCCATGATTTAGTCAAGGTCTTCTCCGACAGGCTGACTTTGACACTTATAATCTCTATTGGCAGTCTATTGGTCTTGCCTGGTTAGACTCAGAATACAGCCAGGCCTATTTTTAAAACAGCAACTTTTAAAGGAGCAAAACAAATTATCAGCCTATTACCTTTTCCATATTCTACTTTGATACAATGCAAATATTAGCTTCTCAGATAAATATTTCACAGGATAACTCTTAGGGAGTGGCCACAAATTCTGTACCCATCATCCCATCAAGAGGTAAGCACATGTGCCCATCCCCTGGATCTCAATGGGCTTGTGACTCTGTCCACCAATAGGGTACAGAGGAGGCAATACCATATGATTTCTTTCTTTTTTTTTGGTAATTGAAAAATGCTTTATTTTTAGAGATGTCATCTTTGGAATTTAAAATAAGCAGTACATTCACTAAAGAAATTGTTTTATAATACAGGTAGTTTAAAAATTTTTTGGCTGTGATATGTTTTTTATTTAAAAATATTTTAATAATTCTAAAAAATAATTTTGGAAGGTATGGGGAAAAGATGGAGGAGCTGAATTATTTCAGGATCTCTGATTAGTGCTTTTTGTCCAGCCCAGTCAGATAAGTAAAGATTTATAAGAATATAAAAAATATATATATATAATGTATAAAACTGAATCACTTTGCTGTACACCTGAAACTAACACAGTATTGTAAATCAACTGCACTTCAATTTAAAATTTTTAATTAAACAACAAAAGATTTATAAGAGAAACTATGTTTTAGGAAATCAAGGTGATAAAAATAACATTCAGCCCAGGATTATACCATTCAAGGAAAAGAAAGATTGAGAAAACCGCTTGTAAAAGTCAAGATGATCTAATCAAATTCTATTCATATGATCCTACTCTTAGTAGCAGAAATACTTAGTATAAGCATTATAAAAATAATTCTTACCACTTATTCAACACTTATCATTTGCCAGGCACAGTGCTAGGTGCTTTAAAGTCATGATTTTTAATTTTAAAAACTATTCTTAGGAAGACGGTTAAGCTGTTTTTTTAAACAGAAGAAGGAAATGAAAATTATTAAAGTTTAATGACTCATCTAAGGCCATACAGCTGGTAGATGTGAGAACTGGAGTTTGAATCCAAGTTCTTCGTCCACACCCACAGCACCTACCATATAGAAAATCAGCAGAGTAAACTTATCTTACTATTTTATCCAAATTTCATGTGTAAAATCCAAGACATGGCCTATTACTCTGATATGGCAATATCTATCTTTCATAGTATTAATAAATAATTAAGAAAATCCATTATGTTCTTATCATGTGTTTGGAAAACAGTGTGATCACAGATAACAATAAGATATTCTTTTTCTCTGTTCCAACAGTTTAGACTGTTACTCAAAACAAGAAGCCCTCTGACTCAAATATCAAACACAGTATTCTATTTAGCCACAATCACAACGATCTGAAACTCCATTTTTGAGCCATTTCTGCATTAGCCTACATTTGTCTGTAATAGAGAGAATATTAAACTAAGAAGTCCCTGAAATGGTCACAGTGTTGACAAAATTCAACATGACGGTGGAGCCTACGCAGACAAAGGAAACAAAGCTAGGCCCTTCCACACAGCCCTAAGTCCTCGCAATGACTTTTTTTTTTTTTTTTTTTTTCCTGGTACGCGGGCCTCTCATTGTTGTGGCCTCTCGCGTTGCGGAGCACAGGCTCCGGACACGCAGGCTCAGCGGCCATGGCTCACGGGCCCCGCCGCTCCGCGGCATGTGGGATCTTCCCGGACCGGGGCACGAACCCGTGTCCCCTGCATCGGCAGGCGGATTCTCAACCACTGCGCCACCAGGGAAGCCCGATGACTTTGTTTTAAATCAATGTCTCTTTGTGCCGCACATATTCCCCAGTGCTTGCTTGATGAAATACCGCAATCACCATGGGGTCTACTTTCCTGAAGTCTTGTGTAGACTTTGCTGCCACCCCAAAGCCCAAAGGGATGTCTGCCATGGAGTACACCATGACTCCCTGGTACTGAGAAGTATTTTCAATGATTCGACCAAGTCCAGATTTCAGCACATGGTTAGCATACAAGAAGGGCTGCTCTGCTCCAGGCTTTATCCGCGCTTTATACTTGGCATAGGGTGCTAGGTAATCCAGAGCTGTGATGTTCAACCAAAACTTATGGGTCTGAGCGAATTTTCCTAAGAACGTTCCCAAAGACAGCAGCTTGTCACCGATGATACTGGCAGCCAACTTCAAGATCTTCTCACTCACGTAATACAGCCAGTCGTTGTGCAGCCTGAAACAGTAGGTGTCATCGGGCTTGTCGACCAGCAGCTGAAGATTTTGCTATCATCTCAAACATTACACGGGTCTCCTCTTCAGTCAGAGGCCGCATTTTCCCACTCGTTTGGAACACGGGATCCTTGTGCCTCAGTCACTGGAAACAGAAGGTCAGCCGCCAGCCGCTCCTTGGCAACTTCAAACCCTGCCTCTCTAGCCGCTTTCCAGTCGTTCCCCACGCTAACACTCTGTAGCCTGGAGGACCATCGGGGAAAGAAAGCCGGCCTAGTGAGAACCATAGAGACCGGAAGCGCACCCCGGATGCGTCCCATCTGAGATTCGGAGCTGGTGCACTGGGTGAGCAGGAGGGGAAGAGTTGCTGTTGCTGAGAAGATGGTGGAGAGGGCCATAATCGCGTCTCAGCTACGGCCTCAGCCACAGTGACGGCCACCACCGCTGCTCTTGGGGAGGTGGAGGATGAAGGGCTCCTGGCGTCGCTGTTCCGGGACCGCTTCCCAGAGGCCCAGTGGCGGGAGTGACCCGACGTGGGCCGCTACCTCAGGGAGTTGAGCTGCTTGGGGCTGTAACACTAGCTGGAGCACCTGGCCAAGGAGCGAGCACAGCTCGCCATCTGATTTCTAAGTTGAGGTCATAAAGAGCCGTGGAGCTTCTGTTCTGCTCATCCTTGAAACCACCTGAGACACCACAGAAGTCTGACTACCCTGAGACCGCTGTGTCGTAGCAGCACACACAGACACTCCACCAGCAATCGCAACTGAGCTGGTTCTTCAGCCATCTCCACCGAGGAGAGATGTGCAGAAGCCGTCCTAGAATTATATCTCCAGCCCTAGTCAGACAAGTCATCCACAGCCATCTGAGTCATACTAGCTGAGCTCCCAGAGCCATCTGTGTTGCACTCTTTGACGTTTCTTAACACACCTCATTTCATAATCCAGGCTGTTACAGCAACTGCTTGGTGTCCAGAAGGAAACACAGAGTCCAAGACCAGATCCGTGGAGAAAATGGAGCAGCTGAATTCAAGACCCATGGAATTTAATATGTACCAGTCGTTTTGTGAATGAATGCGCCTGTAGAAATGTGTGAAAGGATATACGCCAGGTTGGTGGCTGGGAGAGGAGGTGAGAAAAAATATTAATCGCTCATTTTGTTCTTTATCTTTATTCTATTTCACTCTCACTAAACTCATATTATTTTTGCAATTTCTGAGGAGAAGTTAAAGGGAAAATGTTATTTTTTTAAAGCCTTAGAACATGCCAACTTTCTTTTTCCTTCCTCCATACCCCCAGCCTCCCATGGTAATGTCTGTTGATCTACTTCTAGAATCCTACATACTATATAGCACATGAGTTAAATTAGAAATGTTAATAAAGGAGGTGTGAGGTCATTGGTAGAGAAAAGGAGCCATTTTGTGTGACCAAGTATGATATATACACAAGTTCAGTCAACTGAGAGCACCTCTAAAACGTAAAGTTTTGGTGCATGGTAGTAAGTGGAAATTCAGAAGGCCTCTGAGTACTTATTTTAATTATCCACCTTTCTTGGCAGTTGTATGGAAAATTGTGACATTTACAGTTTGTTAACTCATAGAAAAATACCCAGTTAACAGCAGTCTTATTAAGACTGTTAGAAATGGAAAGAAACCAAGCTCAATTTTATAACCCGAGTATAATTCCCCTTGGGGGTGGGGGGGACTAAAAAGAGAAATATTCTGTGGTAGTACTGGGCTCAATACACAATATTCCTACCATGTAATAGAATGAGTTCATTTAAGGTCAATTATCTGTAAACTCAAATTCATATTTCTGGCAGATGTCTTCCAAGGTTTAACTGGTTTATATCCAACAATTCTAAACAGCATGTCAATCATTTTTATTAGTATGAGGTACATTTCACAAGTCATTTTCCCCAGAAGGATCACTAGAAAGCTGTCAAACTTAGACATTTCACAAATGGATTTCTGAAATTGTTCTATGGGTAATTCTGCTTTGAAAATTTTCCAGGCTAAAATTGTCCAAGCCATGGTCTAGAGCATAGAACTTTGGAACTTTGTTTATTGATTTGCCCTTATCCTGGAGCAGACTCAGAATTGTTTTCTGAGAAAGATCTTCATACTGTCTACAGTCATCCCAGACCTCCTCTATGCAAAGGTAGATCAATTCCAACTCAAGACAAAGTCTAAGTTAGGCATCTTAATTTTCATCAGGTGACATTCACTTGTATGTCTTTGCTCAGTTGATTTTTAAAATACATACTTTTTGAAGTATATGAGTTTTAAAAATACATGTATTTCAATTAGTAAAACCAAATAATTATTCCAAAACATTTGTCAAATAATCAGTTGTCCATCACTGGCCAACTTTTATCAAAAGTCAAAGTGCAAGATAAGTGAAGTAAGTCAGAAAGAGAAAGACAAATACCATATGATATCACTTATATGTGGAATCTAAAATATGACACAAATGAGCCTATTTACAAAGCAGAAACAGACTCACAGACAAAGAGAACAGACTTCTGGTTGCCAAGGGGGAGGGCGGTGGGGAGGGATGGACTGGGGGTTTGGGGTTAGTAGATGCAAATTATTACATATAGAATGGATGGACAAGAGGATCCTGCTATATAGCACAGGAAACTGTATTCAACGTCATGGGATAAACCATAATGGAAAAGAATATAAAAAAGAATATATATATATATATATATGTATATATACGCACATACACACACATATATGAATAACTGAGTCTCTTTGCTCTACACCAGAAATTAACACAACATTATAAATCAGCTATACTTCAATTTTTTAAAAAGCCAAAGTGCAAGAAATAATATTCATGAAGGACTAATTAAAGGGCATAAAGTTCACCCAGCCTAATAAATAGTTTTGATATTTATCCCTGGACCAATCTAGACATTAAGAAAGCTTATTTCATAGTTTTGGTTTTTTGTACTACCTACTTACAGAGAATTGCATTTACTGCATTGTGCTTTGGCCTTAGGCTCTCAATTTACATTGAAGGATACTATAGGCAACAGCTATACAAAACTAGTTGTTTTGATCTTAAGAATATTGTTGATAATATTTCCACTCCATGACTCTATGTCCTATTCTTAAGGATGCCATGTCCTACTCTTAAGCATCCAAAATACTAAATTTGAGGAGAAAATATTCTCAAATTTCATAACCAGAAAAATATTAGCTTATTTAGTTTTATCTACATTTATTAATATTTTTGTTACTATTACTATGCTTCTATTATTATTACTATTATTGTTAAGACACTATTTCTCTTTATGTGATAATATTGTCCTTTTTAGCTTTGGCTTATCTGAAGTTTAGAACTAAGTATAAATATGTAGTTGTCTTTGAAGAGTTGTGTGGGACCTTGTGGCATATATTTATGTGTATTAACTTTTTTCTTTAGTTATATCTCAACATTCTAAATTTCTTTTCCCTGTAAATAAGTGTCTTTAATTTTCATGTTATGTGTGCAATCCAGTAAGATATCTCAAATCTTTTTTGAAAGGAAGTAGGTTATAATTTAGTAAATAATCATAATCCTGTGATAAGAAATCTTTCTAAGTATGTGTGGTAGGTAGGATTTGGTAAGAAGCAGAATAGAGACAGCTGGTAAAGAACTGCTGGATTGTTCATAATAGAAATCCCTGAAGGTATCACATATTTTTAAATAAATGAAAAATTACTAAAAGCCATGATCTGATTTATATAAAAACAGTAATATAAGATCTTAAAAGGAAGCCAGCTTACAATTTTAAAAAAATGTTTCTATTGAAACATTCTGAATAATAATCTTAAAAAATCCTGAAAACTCGAGGATTTCTTGCTCAGAATTGTTGTTTCATTAACAGAAATGTGACAAAGAAACATTAATCCTAAATGAGTTTCTAAGCTATAAAAAGTAGAAATGGAGATGTATAGTCAAATTGCAAATTTCATTTACACTATAGTGTATCTCAGTTATTTTGCCTCAATTTAAAATGGTCTTGTTTCCCAGTACCACTGAAGATGATACAAACAGATGGAATGATATTCTGTGCTCATAAATTGGAAAAATAAATATTGTTAAAATGACCATACTACCCAAGGCAATGTACAGATTCAGTGCAATCCCTATCAAAACACCAATGGCATTTTTTACAGAACTAGGACATATAATCCTAAAAATTGTATGATAACACAGAAGACCTGAAAGATTAAAAACAATCTTGAGAAAGAAGAACAAACCTGAAGGTATCATGCCCCTTGATTCTAAACTATACTGCAGAGTTACAGTTATCAAAAACAGCATGGTACTGGCGCAAAAACAGACATAGATCAATGAAATGGAATAGAGGGTCCAGAAATGAACCCACACTTACATGGTCAATTAGTCTACAACAAAGGAGGCAACACTATACAATGGGGAAAAGACTGTCTTTTCAGTAAATCATGTTGGGAAAACTGGACAACTACATGCAAAATAATCAAACTGGGCTACTTTCTCATACCATATATAAAAATTAATTCAAAATGTTTTAAAGACCTAAATGTAGGGACTTCCCTAGTGTCACAGTGTTTAAGAATCTGCCTGCCAATGCAGGGGACACATGTTCGACCCCTAGTCCAGGAAGATCCCACATGCCACGGAGTAACGAAGCCCATGTGCCACAACTACTGAGCCTGGGCTCTAGAGCCCATGAGCCACAACTACTGAAGCCTGCATGCCTAGAGCCTGGCGTGCCACAACTACTGAAGCCCATGCACCTAGAGCCCATGGTCCACAACAAGAAAAGCCACCACAATGAGAAGTCTGCACACCACAACAAAGAGTAGCCCCCGCTCTCCGCAACTAGAGAAAGCCTGCACACAGCAACGAAGACCCAATGCAACCAAAAATAAATAAATAAAATTGATTCTTTTTTTTTTTTTTTTGCAGTACGCGGGCCTCTCACTGTTGTGGCCTCTCCCGTTGTGGAGCACAGGCTCCGGACGCGCAGGCTCAGCAGCCATGACTCACGGGCCCAGCCGCTCCACGGCATGTGGAATCTTCCCGGACCGGGGCATGAACCCGTGTCCCCTGCATCGGCAGGCGTATTCTCAACCACTGCACCACCAGGGAAGCCCAATAAAATTGATTCTTAAAAAAAAAACAAAAAAAGACCTAAATGTAAGACCTGGAATCATGAAACTCCTAGAAGAAAACAGAGGCAGAACACTCTTTGACATAAATTGTACCAACATTTTTTTTTAATGTCTCCTCAGGCAAGAGAAACAAGCAAAAATAAATGCTACCTCATCAAACTTAAAAGCTTTCGCACAGCAAAGGAGACCGTAAACAAAATGAAAAGGCAACCAACTGAATGAGAAGATATTTGCAAATCATATTTTTGATAAGGGATTAGTATCCAAAATATACAAAGAACTCACACAATAACAACAAAAAATAAACCAGATTTTAAAATGCGCAGAGGACCTGAACAGGCATTTTTCTGAAGACATACAGATAGCCGACAGACGCACAAAAAGATGCTCATCACTAATCATCAGAGAAATGCAAATCAAAACTACTGTGAGATGTCACTTCATGCCTGTCAGAATCAAAGAGACAAGAAATAACAAGTGTTGGTGAGGATGTGAAGAAAAGGAAACCCTTTTGCATTACTGGTGGGAATGTAAATTGGTACAGCCACTATGGAAAACATTATGGAGGTTCATCAAAAAATTGAAAATAGAACTACCGTATGATCCAGCAATTCCACTCCTGGGCATTTTCCCAAAGAAAACAAAAACAGTAGCTCAGAAAGATATATGCACCCTTATGTTCATTGCAGCATTATTTATAATAACCAAGGTATGGAGGCAACCAAAGTGCCCATCTATAGATAAATGGATTAAAAAGATGTGAATGTTGCTCAGTCATGAAAAGAATGAAATGTTGCCATTTGCAACAACATGGATGGACCAGGAGGATATAATGCTTAGTAAGTCAGACAAAGGAAGATAAATACTGTATGATTTCACTTATATGTGGAATCTAAAAAAACAAATGAACAAACATAACAAAAGAGGCTCATAGTACAGAGAACAAACAGGAGGCTGCCAGAGGGGAGGGGGTGTGTGGGATGAGTGGAATAAGTGAGGGAAATTAAGAGGTACAAACTTCCATTTACAAAATAAATGAGTCACAAGGGTGAAACGTACAGCAAGGGTAATGTAGTCAATAATAACATAATAACTTTGGTGCCAGATGGTAACTAGACTTATGATGATCATTTGTAGTGTATAAATATATTGAATCACTACATTGTACACCTGAAACTAATATAAGTCAATTAAACTTCAATTTAAAATTTTAATAAAATCCAGGAAATAGGGGGAAAAAAATTTTTTTTCTACCTTGGAGACCCTATCATAAAAATAAAACCACCAAAATCCACCAAACTTTTCATATCTTCATATCTGTACATGATTTCAATTGTCTAAAAGTGATGCTCAAGCAATCTTTTCTGAAATTTTAGAAGAAAATAATGGAAAGGAAAATAAGAGACAACAAATGCTTCTTATTATATTTTAAGAATAATACAACACTACCAACTATTTATCTATTTTTGGCTGCGCTGGGTGTTTGATACTGCTCACAGGCTTTCTCTAGTTGCATCAACTAGGGGCTACTCTTTGTAGTGGTGTGCGGGCTTCTCATTGCAGTGGTTTCTCCTGTTGTGGAGCACAGGCTCTGCCTAGAGCTTCAGTAATTGTGGCACGCTGGCTCAGTAGTCGTGACACGGGGGCTCTAGAGCGTAGGCTCAGTATCGTGGTGCACGGGCTTAGTTGCTCCGAGGCACGTGGGATCTTCCCAGACCAGGGCTCAAACCCGTGTTCCCTGCACTGGCAGGCGGATTCTTAACCACTACGCCACAGGGAAGCCCCCCAACACTACCAACTTTTAACAATACTAAATTAATACTGAGATGGCAAATGTTATTTGGTTTTTTTTAACCACATTGATTTTAAAAGCCATTTAACTTTTTGTTAATAACAAAATGTCATAGAATGATACAATGTATGAACTGGAACTTCAGAAAAACATAATCATGTAGAAGTAGAAGTACTTATGACTAGGTTGCTGAAAACAATTTTAAGGATGAAATCCTCCTCAGAAAATAAATAACACTTAGAAAAACTAGTAAAGCTTTAAGAAATGTATCGTGTCACATCTCCTTAAACTAGATGTAATGGATTTTTAATGCTTTGAGTATCAGTTGGTGCTCATATCTTATTCAGTGAAAGAAATATTTTTAAATTTCCATTAACAAGACACTCCATATTACAATATTCTATAATCTTCTGATCCCAAAGTTTAATAAGAATTTAAAATTAGAGGGAAAAACAATTAAGTGCCTGGGAAGGAGCCCATTATATGATATAAAACTGGCCAAGATCATTAAGCTTTAGGCAGCTATTTATGCCTTATCCTGCATTAACCTCTGGAATTGTGTGATAGCACATCACAGCTGCATTCTATTTAAGCCTTTCAATCACTTAAACACAGATTATCTTATTTGATTCTCATAATAACCCTGTTAGATAATTAAGGTAAAGATTAGTATCCCCATTTTTCAGATGGGAAAACTGATATATGTGGTAATTAAATCTCTGGAATCCAAATTAAAGGAGTGATTTAAACAATCGAGTTAAAGCAGAAGAATACATATAACAATATTTATTGAGCAGCCTTCATGGTTACAGTTTTTCTGCTTTTGTGTTGGAGCTAAAAGGCAGCCTAAAATCTTAGCCAGAAGGTGAAAAAGTAATTTGCTGCCTGTAAAGTTTAGCTCCCTATCTAGTAAGAGATAATAGAAAAACCTGCTTTTCTTCACCTATAAAATAGTGTTGAACTACTTGATCAGAGGTTATGACCTGTCAGGATAATGAACAGATTCAGGACAGATTTCATCTGACCTGCCGAATCTTGGCTCACAGAAAATCTTACATTAAAAAAGCCAAAGAGGGCTTCCCTGGTGGCACAGTGGTTGAGAATCTGCCTGCTAATGCAGGGGACACGCGTTCGAGCCCTGGTCTGGGAAGATCCCACATGCCGCGGAGCAACTAGGCCCGTGAGCCACAACTACTGAGCTTGCGTGTCTGGAGCCTGTGCTCTGCAACAAGAGAGGCCGCGATAGTGAGAGGCCCATGCACCGTGATGAAGAGAGGCCCCCGCTTGCCACAACTAGAGAAAGCCCTCGCACAGAAATGAAGACCCAACACCGGCAAAAATAAATAAATAAAAATAAATATGGGGTTAAAAAAAATCGTTTAAAAAAACAAAAGCTTCCCCTGACCCCTTCTTTAAAAAAAAAAAAAAGCCTAAGATTTCCAGCTTCTCTTGAAATCAGAAAACTTGGCTGCCTTTGACCCACATTGTGCATGGTAGCAATCAAATGGAGTTAAGTCCAGGTTTCCCCCTTTCGCCAAAGCTTGTAGTTTTCAAATTCCCATGATCTGTACCACTCCCTATTACTTACACTGAAGATGCTTCTTTTACCTGCATTATTGCTTGAGTCCTGTAGATATTTGACTTGGTGACCTCTGTTTAATATCACCCATTTTAGCTCATCCATCAATTCATTCATTTGTTTTATTCAAAAAGCATTTACTAAGCAAAGTTTATACATGCAATATTATACAAGGTACTTAAAAGGAAAAGGTAACTAAAACAGCCCAGGAGCACCATGATCTCATTCGGTGGGGACACATACCATAAACAGATTATTACTACACAGATGCCTTGGGACTCAGTCTTTGGGTCTATTCTCCTCTGTCTTTGTTCATTCCCTTGTTACTCTCACTCAGTCTCATGACTTTAAGTACCATCTCTGTGCTGATGTACATCTCAGTCTGGCCCTGAATTCATCTCATCTAGCTGAACGTCTAATCAGTAACTTCACTCAGGGGCTTCCCTGGTGGTGCAGTGGTTGAGAGTCTGCCTGCCGATGCAGGGGATGCAGGTTCGTGTCCTGGTCCAGGAGGATCCCACATGCCGTGGAGCAGCTGGGCCCATGAGCCATGGCTGCTGGGCCTGCGCATCTGGAGCCTGTGCTCTGCAACGGGAGAGGCCACAACAGTGAGAGGCCCGCGTACAGCAAAAAAAACCCCACTTCACTCAAATCTGTCATTCAAACTCCAAATGTCCAAAACCAGATCATGATTTTAGCCCATGAAGCCTCAGTCTTTCCTATCTCAAAGAATGACAATCCCATTTTTCTAGTTGCTGTGGCCAGAACCTTGAAGTCATCTTCATTTCTTTTCCTTCTCATCCATCCTGTCAGCAAATCATGTTAGCCCAGGGAAGGAGGCCTTCAAGTCTTCATGAAGTGACACCTGAGGATGAATAGGACTTAGCTGTATGAAAAAGGAAGTGAAGTGCATTCCAGACAGAGGAGACAACATGAGCACAGGCATACAAGTGAGAAATAACAGGACATCTAGGAGGAGCACCAAGTAATTCAGTGTAACTGAAGGGTAGCTTATGGGAAGGGAGAGGCTGGAGATGGTTGTAGAGAGGTAGGTAGGGTTTGGATCATGGGAGGCCTTATATCCCATTTATTCTGTCACCACACAATGCTATGTCATCAAAGCATTTTAGGCAGGTAGGACGCTGATACATAAAGCCAGATGATTGGGACCTGAACTGAAGCAGCAATAATTTCCATTTAAATTCGGTAGGATTGAAGATTGGTCCAATGTAGGAGAGCAAAGGAAACAGTGAAGATGACTCCGTAACATGGCCCCTGAATGGAGAATACAGGAGAAATGGATCAGGGAAAGAAGATAATAATTCAGTGTCAGAAATGTTGAGCTTGACAGCCCATGGAGCATCCACAGAAATGACTTAATGAGTTATCTAAGCTTGGGAGATGTAGGCTGGAAATGTGAGTTTGAAAATCATCAGCAAATAAATGGGAGTTAAAACCATGACAACTACCAACTGTGTCTCCTTAGTCTGTAAAGTGGGAATTATCACACCTACTTTATACAACTGTTTTGAAAGTAACTTAAGATAATTATTATACTTGCATTTAGGTAGGACTTCGTGTATACTAGTTGTTTAAATACTAAGTTAATTGCTAAGATTACCTTGGAAAACCATGTAGAATGGTGGTTACTAACCTTTTGGAGAGACCTGAATGCCTTTGAGAAAGCTTTCTCACTAAAAAGTTACACATAACCAAACACCTCAAATTCTGCACACCATTTCAGGAGGTCGCTGGACCCCTAAAGAACCCTAGGCTTAAAAATTCTTGATGCAGAGTTAGAAGAGAGAAAATTTGAGAATCAAACAAAGGAAAATCAATTTCAGGAATGTTCAGGGCAAGAGAAGACCAAGAAGGGATTACAAAAAAGCTACAAAGAGAACATGGGATAGTTTCAAGAAGAAGGCTGTGATAAATTCTCTCAAATTTGGCAAATAGGTCCAATTAGAGTTAAAATGATCACTGGCAACTTTCACAAATCACAGGTCTAGTGGTGGGAGAAGAAACAAGAATTTAGTAAGTTGAGTGAAATGAGGGCAAAAAGTGGAGAAAACTTCTGGACAAAGAGGGAGGGACAGGAGACCTTCAAGATGGCGGGGGAGTAAGACGTGGAGATCACCTTCCTCCCCAAATACATCAGAAATACACCTACATGTGGAACAACTCCTACAGAACACCTACTGAATGCTGGCAGAAGACCTCAGGCTTCCCAAAAGGCAAGAAACTCCCCCATGTACCTGGGTAAGACAAAAGAAAAAAGAAAAAACAGAGACAAAAGAATAGGGACGGGACCTGCACCAGTGGGAGGGAGCTGTGAAGCTTTCCACACACTAGGAAGTCCCTTCATGGGTGGAGACTGAAGGGGGCAAAGGGGGAAAGCTTCGGAACCACGGAGGAGAGCACAGCCACCGGGGTGCGGAGGGCAAAACGGAGATTCCCGCACAGAGGATCGGTGCTGACCAGCACTCACCAGCCTGAGAGGCTTGTCTGCTCACCCGCCGGGGCGGGCAGGGGCTGGGAGCTGAGGCTCGGGTTTTGGAGGTAGGATCCCAGGTAGAAGACTGGGGTTGGCGGCATGAACACGGCCTGAAGGGTGGTAGTGCGCCACAGCTAGGCAGGAGGGAGTCCGGGAAAAGTCTGGAGCTGCCGAACAGGCAAGAGACGTTTTCTTGCCTCTTTGTTTCCTGGTGCGCGAGGAGAGGGGATTAAGAGCGCCGCTTAAAGGAGCTCCAGAGATGGGCGTGAGCCACGGCGATCAGCGCGGATCCCAGAGACGGGCATGAGACGCTAAGGCTGCTGCTGCAGCACCAAGAAGCCTGTGTGCAAGCACAGGTCACTCTCCCCACCTCCCCTCCCGGGGGCCTGTGCAGCCTGCCACTACCAGGGTCCCGTGATCCAGGGACAACTTACCCGGGAGAACACATGGCATGCATCAGGCTGGTGCAACGTCACGCCGGCCTCTGCCACCGCAGGCTCGCCCCGCATCCATACACCTCCCTCCCAGCAGGCTGAGTGAGCCAGAGCCCCCGAATCAGCTGCTCCTTTAACCCCGTCCTGTCTGAGCGAAGAACAGAGGCCCTCAGGCGACCTACACTCAGAGGCAGGGCCAATCCAAAGCTGAACCCTAGGAGCTGTGCGAACAAAGAAGAGAAAGGGAAATTTCTCCCAGCAGCCTAAGAAACAGCAGATTAAATCTCCACAGTCAACTTCATGTACCCCGCATCTGTGGAATACCTGAATAGACAACGAATCATCCCAAATTGAGGAGGTGGACTTTAGGAGCAACTATATATATATATTTTCCCCCTTTTTCTCTTTTTCTGAGTGAGTATGTATATGCTTCTGTCTGTGATTTTTGTCTGTATAGATTTATTTTTACCATTTCTCTTAGGGATATGTCTGTCCGTTGTTTTGTTTTGGGTTTGTTTTTTTTTTTTCTTAAAAAGTTTTTTTCCTCATATTTTTTATTTTAATAACTATTTTATTTTACTTTATTTTATTTTATCTTTTTCTATCTTTCTTTTTTCTCTCCCTTTTATTCTGAGCCGTGTGGAGGACAGGCTTTCGGTGCTCCATCCAGGCGTCAGGGCTGTGCCACTGAGGTGGGAGAGCCAAGTTCAGCACACTGGTCCACAAGAGACCTCCCAGCTCCACATAATATCAAATAGCAAAAATCTCCCAGAGATGTCCATCTCAGTGCCAAGACCCAGCTCCACTCAACAACCAGCAAGTTACAAAGCTGGACACCCTATGCCAAACAACTAGCAAGACAGGAACAAAACACCATCCATTAGCACAGAGGCTGCCTAAAATCATAATAAGCCCACAGACACCCCAAAACACACCACCAGACGTGGACCTGCCCACCAGAAAGACAAGATCCAGCCTCATCCACCAGAACACAGGCACTAGTCCCCTCCACCAGGAAGCCTATACAACCCACTGAACCAACCTTAGCCACTGGGGACAGACACCAAAACAACGGAAGCTACTAACCTACAGCCTGCAAAAAGGAGACCCTAAACACAGTAAATTAAGCAAAATGAGAAGACAGAGAAACACACAGCAGATGAAGGAGCAAGGCAAAAGCCCACCAGACCTTACAAATGAAGAGGAAATAGGCAGTCTACCTGAAAAAGAATTCAGAATAATGATAGTAAAGATGATCCAAAATATTGGAAATAGAATGGAGAAAATACAAGAAACGTTTAACAAGGACCTAGAAGAACTAAAGAGCAAACAAACAGTGATGAACAACACAATAAATGAAATTAAAAATTCTCTAGAAGGAATCAATAGCAGAATAACTGAGGCAGAAGAACGGATAAGTGACCTGGAAGATAAAATAGTGGAAATAACTACTGCAGAACAGAATAAAGAAAAAAGAATGAAAAAAATTGAGGACAGTCTCAGAGACCTCTGGGACAACATTAAATGCACCAACATTCGAATTATAGGGGTCCCAGAAGAAGAAGAAAGAAAGAAAGGGACGGAGAAACTATTTGAAGAGATTATAGTTGAAAAATTCCCTAATATGGGAAAGAGAATAGTTAAGTCCAGGAAGCACAGAGAGTCCCATTCAGGATAAATCCAAGGAGAAACATGCCAAGACACATATTAATCAAATTATCAAAAATTGAATACATAGAACAAATATTAAAAGCAGCATGGGGAAAACAACAAATTACACATAAGGGAATCCCCATAAGGTTAACAGCTGATCTTTCAACAGAAACTCAAGCCAGAAGGGAGTGGCAGGACCTGTTTAAAGTGGTGAAGGAGAAAAACCTACAACCAAGATTACTCTACCCATCAAGGATCTCATTCAGATTTGATGGAGATATTAAAAGCTTTACAGACAAGCAAAAGATAAGAGAATTCAGCACCACCAAACCAGCTTTCCGACAAATGCTAAAGGAACTTCTCTAGGCAGGAAACACAAGAGAAGGAAAAGACCTACGATAACAAACCCAAAACAATTAAGAAAATGGTAATAGGAACATACATATCGATAATTACCTTAAATGTAAACGGATTAAATGCTCCAACCAAAACACGTAGACTGGCTGAATGGATACAAAAACAAGACCCGTATATATGCTGTCTACAAGAGACGCACTTCAGACCTAGGGACACATACGGACTGAAAGTGAGGGGATGGAAAGATATTCCATGCAAATGGAAATCAAAAGAAAGCTGGAGTAGCAATTCTCGTATCAGACAAAATAGACTTTAAAACAGAGACTATTACAAGAGGCAAAGAAGGACACTACATAATGATCAAGGGATTGATCCAAGAAGAAGATATAACAATTGTAAATATTTATGCACCCAACATAGCAGCACTTCAATACATAAGGCAAATACTAACACCCAGAAAAGGGGAAATCGACAGTAACACAATCATAGTAGGGGACTTTAATACCCCACTTTCACCAATGGACAGATCACCCAAAATGAAAATAAATAAGGAAACACAAGCTTTAAATGCTACATTAAACAAGATGGACTTAATTGATATTTATAGGACATTCCATCCAAAAACAACAGAATACACATTCTTCTCAAGTGCTCATGGAACATTCTCTAGGATAGATCATATCTTGGGTCACAAATCAAGCCTTGGTAAATTTAAGAAAATTGAAATCATACCAAGTATCCTTTCCAACCACAATGCTATGAGACTAAATATCAATTACAGGAAAAAATTTGTAAGATATACAAACACATGGAGGCTAAACAATACACTGCTTAATAACCAAGAGATCACTGAGGAAATCAAAGAGAAAATCAAAAAATACCTGGAAACAACTGACAATGAAAACAGAACGACCCAAAACCTATGGGATGCAGCAAACGCAGTTCTAAGAGGGAAGTTTATAGCAATACAGTCCTACCTTAAGAAACAAGAAACATCTCAAATAAGCAACCTAACCTTACACCTAAAGCAATTAGAGAAATAAGAACAAAAAACCCCAAAGTTAGCAGAAGGAAAGAAATCAGAAAGATAAGATCAGAAATAAATGAAAAAGAAATGAAGGAAACAATAGCAAAGATCAATAAAACTAAAAGCTGGTTCTTTGAGAAGATAAACAAAATTGATAAACCATTAGGCAGACTCATCAAGAAAAAAAGGGAGAAGACTCAAATCAAAAAACTAGAAATGATAAAGGAGAAGTAACAACTGACACTGCAGAAATACCAAGGATCATGAGAGATTACTACAAGCAACTCTATGCCAATAAAATGGACAACCTGGAAGAAATGGACAAATTCTTAGAAATGTACAATCTTCCATGACTGAACCAGGAAGAAATAGAAAATATAAACAGACCAATCAAAAACACTGAAGTTGAAACTGTGATTAAAAATCTTCCAACAAACAAAAGCCTGGACCAGATTCCTTCACAGGTGAATTCTATCAAACATTTAGAGAAGAGCTAACACTCATCCTTCTCAAACTCTTCCAAAATACAGCAAAGGGAAGAACACTCCCAAACTCAATCTACGAAGCCACCATCACTGTGATACCAAAACCAGACAAAGATGTCATGAAAAAAGAAAACTACAGGCCAATATCACCGTTGAACATATGCAAAAATCCTCAACAAAACACTACCAAACAGAATCCAACAGCACATTAAAAGGATCATACACTACGATCAAGTGGGGTTTATCCCAGGAATGCAAGGATTCTTCAATATACGCAAATCAATCAACGTGATACACCATATTAACAAATTGAAGGAGAAAAACCATATGATCATCTCAATAGAAGCAGAGAAAGCTTTCAACAAAATTCAACACCCATTTTGATAAAAACCCACCAGAAAGTAGGCATAGAAGGAACTTACCTCAACATAATAAAGGCCATATATGAAAAGCTCACACCAACATCATCCTCAATGATAAATACCTGAAAACATTTCCATGAAGATCAGGAACAAGACAAGGTTGCCCACTCTCACCACTGTTATTCAACATAATGTTGGAATTTTTAGCGACAGCAATCAGAGAAGAAAAAGAAATAAAAGGAATCCAAATCGGAAAAGCAGAAGTAAAGCTGTCACTGTTTGCAGATGACATACTATACATAGAGAATCCTAAAGATGCTACCAGAAAACTACTAGAGCTAATCAATGAATTTGGTAAAGTAGCAGGATACAAAATTAATGCACAGAAATCTCTGGCATTCTTATACACTCATGATGAAAAATCTGAAGGTGAAATTAAGAAAACACTCCCATTTACCACTGCAACAAAAAGAATAAAATACCTAGGAATAAACCTACCTAAGGAGACAAAAGACCTGTATGCAGAAAACTAGAAGACACTGATGCAAGAAATTAAAGATGATACAAACAGATGGAGAAACATACCATGTTCTTGGATTGGAAGAATCCACATTGTGAACATGACTGTACTACCCAAAGCAATCTACAGATTCAATGCAATCCCTATCAAACTACCAATGGCATTTTTCACAGAACTAGAACAAAAAATTTCACAATTTGTATGGAAACACAAAAGACCCTGAATAGCCAAAGCAATCTTGAGAAAGAAAAATGGAGCTGGAGGAATCAGGCTCCCAGACTTCAGACTAGACTACAAAGCTACAGTAATCAAGACAGTATGGTACTGACACAAAAACAGAAATATACATCAATGGAACAGAATAGAAAGCCCAGAGATAAACCCACACACATATGGTCACCTTATCTTTGATAAAGGAGGCAAGAATATACAATGGAGAAAGGACAGTCTCTTCAATAAGTGATGCGGGGGAAACTGGACATGTAAAAACTGAAATTAGAACACTCCCTAACACCATACACAAAAATAAACTCAAAATGGATTAAAGATCTAAATGTAAGTCCAGACACTATAAAACTCTTAGAGGAAAACATAAGCAGAACACTCTATGACATAAATCACAGCAAGATCCTTTTTGACCCACCTCCTAGAGAAATGGAAATAAAAAGAAAAATAAATGGTACCTAATGAAACTTAAAAGCTTTTGCACAGCAAAGGAAACCATAAAGAAACGAAAAGACAGCCCTCAGAATGAGAGAAAAATATTTGCAAATGAACCAACCAACAAAGGATTAATCTCCAGAATTTACAAGAAGCTCATGCAGCTCAATATCAAAAAAACAAGCAACCCAATCCAAAAATGGGCCGAAGACCTAAATAGACATTTCTCCAAAGAAAGCATAGAGATTGCCAACAAACACATGGAAGGATGCTCAACATCATTAATCATTAGAGAAATGAAAATCAAAACTACAATGAGATATCACCTCACACCAGTCAGAATGGCCATCATCTTAAACCTACAAACAATAAATGCTGGAGAGGGTGTGGAGAAAAAGGAACCCTCCTGCACTGTTGATGGGAATGTAAATTGTTACAGCCACTATGGCAAACAGTATGGAGGTTCCTTAAAAAACTAAAAATAGAACTACATACGACCCGGCAATCCCACTACTGGGCACATACCCTGAGAAAACTATAATTCAATAAGAGTCATGTACCACAATGTTCATTGCCGCTCTATTTACAATAGGCAGGATATGGAAGCAACCTAAGTGTCCATCGACAGATGAATGGATAAAGAAGATGTGGCACATATATACAATTGAATATTACTCAGCCATAAAAAGAAACAAAATTGAGTTAGTTTTAGTGAGGTGGATGGATCTAGAGTCTGTCATACAGGTATAAAGATGCAGATGTAGAGAATGTACGTAGAGAAGGGGAGTAGGAAGGATAGGCTGGGGCGAAGTGAGAGAGTGGCATGGACATATATACACTACCAAATATAAAATAGATAGCTAGTGGGAAGCAGCCACATAGCACAGGGAGATCAGCTCGGTGGTTTTTGACCACCTAGTGGGGTGGGATAGGGAGGGTCGGAGGGAGACGCAAGAGGGAGTAGATATGGGGATATATGTATATGTATAGCTGATTCACTTTGACATAAAGTGGAACTGACATACATATACACACAGAAAAAAAGAAAAGGAGGGAAAAGATGGAATGCAAGGTAAAGGGGAATTTCAGGTTACAGAAGGGTAGTTTTTTATTGTTGTTGTTTGTAGTGTCTGTTTTGGTTTTGGTTTCTGAGAATTTTTTATTATTATTTTGGTGGGTTTTTTGGTCTTTCTTTCTGAAGGAAGAGGAAGACTTTGGGTTTGTGGTGGGCCCAGGATCAGAGCCAACAGAAAGATTAAGGTGGAAGATGGGGAACAGTGTGGGAATGATTAAAGAAGCAATGTTCACCCAATGGAGATGGGGAAGGAAAAAGAGACTGAGGGCTCCAGGAGAGGGTTTGGTATTGGGCAGGAAGAGGAGTACATTGTCCTCAGTGTATGAAGGAAGGAAGGAGGGAAATGCTTTACATATTAGTAAGTGTGGGGTAGGGCTGACAATTGACAGATGATCACAACTTTCTCAGTTAAGTAACAAACAAGGCTTGGAGAACACTGTGAATTAAATGTTGAGGAGAATGATGGTGATTTAGAATAGAGACCAAAAGGGATGATAAAGAAATCTAATCAAACAAGTAAAAAGCTCTTGCTCTGTGATAAGCTATGAGAACTCATTTCTCATAAGCCTTTAAAATTTTAATAATCATTATTACCAGAACATACCGAAAAAGTATGTTGGCAGTTAGTCTTCCTGTTTCACTAGCAACAGTATTTAGATGAGATCATTGTAATTATGTCTTTACCTGTAATATATTAGACTTACAGAATTGCAAAAGCAATAGTAGACCTTATGGATGTATGTTATATCTATATGATGGATAGATGCATGAATACATATATATTACGTGATACTAAGTACCAAAATTTTATTTGATGTTTTCATGTGCTTGAGGTACAATGTTTATTTTAACCAGGTGTTATGTTTTCAAACATTGATTTGTTTTATCCTTCTCTTCCTTGTGTAACCATGAAGAAAGCTTATTAGACTAATTTCTTCAAGAATCTGCCTATTATAGGAAATGGAATTAATTTCATTTCCCATTGCTACTACTACCAAATTTGATGGCATCAGAAAAAAAATAATAATAAGATGGGAAGTACGCTCACATAATAAATTACAAAAATTTTCATGGTAGAATTCTTGATTTTTCTGCATCCAAGCTATGTGTCACTTTATAATGAATCATCATCTCAGGCAGATGTTCTTGTTAGGAGGTAAATTTTTCCCACTAGATTTAATGCTTAAAACAGAAGTTATCCACACACCCACCAACACACTTTCTAAATACAAAGAGCCCTTGTTATCAAATAGTTTTATTTGAGTTATTTTTCTTCCTTCTTTTGGATTATCTGGGAAATTTCTTTCATATTTTCATTTAATATTTGCACAAATGTTTTAAACCTCTCTCTCTGTGTTGAAATTGGTTTGTACTACATTTGTACGGCTAAAAGGGGAGAACAGAGAGGAAAAGAAAATCTAGTCTGAACTATTTAAAGCCTTAAATCTTCGAAAATCAAAAATTAAATCTGGAGACTTCCCTGGCGGTCCAGTAGTTAAGACTTCGCCTTCCAATGCAGAGGGTGCATGTTTAATCCCTAGTTGGGGAGCTAAGATCCCACATGCCTCGTGGCCAAAAAAACCAAAAAACATAAAACAGAAGCAATGTTGTAACAAAAATTCAATAAAGACTTAAAAAATGGTCCACATCAAAAAAAAAAATCTTAAAAAAAATTAAATCTGAAGATGTTCAGGTTTCTTATCACTTATAAGGGTTTAGTTCCAAAGATATGCCAGATTTTCTTAGAAAATATAACACTGATAATCTGTAAAAGAAGCCAATGTATTTGTCACATTTAACCAACTCTTATGAACAGAGATAGAACAACTAGTCCATAAATTGGAAGTTGTACCTTTAATGTACTTGTCCATAGTGCCACCAAGCGGTTCTATCAATTTTTAAAAATACTTCTAAGCAGAGTAATTCAGTTATTCTAGGAGTTAGACACTAGGTGGCAGTGGATTTCTCTTTAAAGAGGCTTTGAGAACTTTGATGAAGAAAGAGAAATAGTTTACTCTCATTCGAGGGCAATTATTCATCCATTAAAAAAAAAAAAAAAAAGATTCTATAACCTACTCCAAAAGAAAGGAAAGATACTTCAGGGTTGGGTTTTTTTTTTACAATATTCTGTGCAACCTAGGTTGATTACATTAAAAAATGACCCATTTCTTTTTTTAAATTACAATTTTATTGAGATAAATTCACAGAGCATAAAAGTCTTCCTTCAAAGTGTATAATTCAGTGTTTTTAGTATATTCATATAGATGGGCCACCATCACATGACCTAATTCCAGAATCTATGGACCACTACACAAAGAAACCTCATAACCATTTGCAGTCAATTCTTATTCCCTCCTCTCCCTAATTCCTGGCAACCATGAATCTACTTTCCATATGTATTTCCCTATTCTGGAAATTTCAAATAAATGGAATTGTACAATCGTGTTCTTTGGTAATTGGCTTCTTTAACTTAACATAATGTTTTGAAAGTTCATCCATGATGTAGCATTTATTAGTACTTCATTTTTATTGTCAAATAGTATTCCATTGTACGGCTATGCCACTTCATTTATCCATTCATCAGCTGAGGGACATTTGGGTTGTACAATATCTTCTTTTGTACCATTATGAATAGTGCTGCCATGAATATCCTTGTAAAAGTTGTTGTGCAAGTGTATGCTCTAATTTCTCTTGGGTTTATACCTAGGAGTAGAATTGCTGGGTCATGTAGTAAAGCTATGCTTAACATTTGGAGGAACTGCCAAACTTTCCCAAGGTAGCTGCATCATTTTACATCTAATTAACAATTTTGAAGGTTCTGATTTCTCTGCTTCCTCCATAATGCTTCTTCATCCTTTTCTCCTTCTGTTCCTCAGACTGGCTATCACAATGACCTGTCTCCAAGTTTGCCAATTCTTTATTTTGGACAGCTCAACTCATTTCAGTTATGGTAGTTTTCAACTCCAGAATTTTTTTTTGCTTTTTTTTTTTTTAAATGAATTTATTTATTTATTTTTGTCTGCATTGGGTCTTCATTGCTGTGCCCAGGCTTTCTCTAGTTGGGGCGAGCGGGGGCTACTCTTCATTGCGCTGCACGGGCTTTTCATTGCAGTGGCTTCTCTCGTTGCAGAGCACAGGCTCTAGGCATGCAGGCTTCAGTAGTTGTGGCTCATGGGCTCTAGAGTGCAGGCTCAGTAGTTGTGGCATGCGGGCTTAGTTGCTCCTTGACATGTGGGATCTTCCCGGACCAGGGCTCAAATCCGTGTCCCCTGCACTGGCAGGCGTATTCTTAACCACTGCGCCACCTGGGAAGGCCTTGCTTGTTTTTTTTAAATAATTTTTATCTCTTTACTGATATTCTTTATTTGTGAGATGTTCTCATACTTTCCGTTTATTCTTTTAGATGTAGTTTTCTTAGTTCTTTAGACATATTTATAGTATCTGCTTTAAAGTCTTTAGTTAATTTCTATATACTTTCTTATATTTTAATCATTTCATTCTCAAAAAGAGGCAAAATATTAAAATAACTGTTTGTTTCCTATATTAATATGCCCAGCCTAGTCAACAGAATCTCACCAATTTTCTCTCTGCTTCTACTTATGATTAGCACACACACAAAAATCTTTATATATAGTCACTAATTAATAAAACTTTACTAAGTCAAGATTTAGAGGCAGAAAACCAATGAGAAATTTATGCAGCTGACTTATGTTCATTTATATACTGTCTTGACAAATAAAAAAAGAAATGAGAGCTGGAAAGGGGCATGGAACCCTGTGATTATCACTCCATTTCCCTTCCATCCTGCTTCTGAGGCTAAGAATTCTTCCTAATTTCTCCTGCCAATCAGAAAGAAACACTGTGCCACCTTGGGACACAGCCCCAAGGTGCATGGTTTAGGAGGTTTCCCTAGTTGCAAACAATAAGTGCCACATAATGCATAGGAATCCAACACAGCTGTAGCATTTTGTATAGAAATTTTTCTTCTCATTAATATACATAAAATCCAGATCTTCCTAAACTGTCAAAGGATTGTCACACAAAAAAAGGATAGCAGGGACATGAAGCCCCATCTCTAGTTGACAGATTAATTTCTCCTTAGGTATCTTACTTCTGACACCTACTAGGTTGGTTTAAGATGAGGAAAAATGGAGTGACCTTTCATGTTTAACCTCCTGGCCTATTTTTGGACACAGAGCCTTTCTTTAATGCCAACAAGTAAAACTACAAAAGGGCTAACATATTAAACAAGTCTTGACCAAATAAAAAGAAATAACTAAAGGGAGCTTGATGGAAACAAAATTATACTAGCTCCATCAGGGTAAATAGGTGAAAGTATTTAACTAATCCCTTGGGTTTTGAATAGTCAACAGGAGAAAATTAAACCAAACCATCGTTATCCCTTCCCCGCCCTTATTTTAATTCTCCAGTAGAAAAGACTAGACCTTGGTAATCTTGGGGCCTGAAGAAATCCTAATGGATTCCCTTGGAGATAGCATTGGGGGGTGGAGTGTAGCAAGGAACTGACCTTTTTGTGTTTGGGAACTAAAATGAAGTAGAACTGATCCTCACTAATAACCCTCCCCTAACCCCCTCCCCCCAAAAAAAGTCAGGCCTTTATTTGGAAGGTGTATCAGGTAATTAGGCTAAATTGCTCAAAAAGAATGCTGCTACTCTGGGTAGAAAGAAAAATTGGCTGAGCCCTGGTAAGTGAGTCCCCCGAGAGCAAGAGGGAGAGCCAGGCTGCATGTTCCCACAGAACCCTGCACAGTTGGAAACCGAGACCCCACCCAGACGCAGCCCCCCAGATGTGTCAGAGCCTCATATACAGCACATGCTGTGGCAGCCTGGGCCCTGTTATTGGGCTTTGGAGGTCTCAGCAGGGTACCTGTCACTGAGTTAAGCACAAGAGAGGAAATCACAGGTAGAGCCTCCCCACTTTGAATGCACCGTAGGACCAGGCAATGAAAAGGGATTACGACAACAATGCAGATTGAAACTGCAGCCTTCCCTGAATTTCCGGACTGAATAAATATTGATTTTCTTGTCCACACTCAGGAATGGAGGGATGAACCAGATAGAAAGTGGGAAAATACAGCATTTTTATTTTATTTTTTTTTTGCGGTATGGGGGCCTCTCACTGTTGTGGCCTCTCCCGTTGCGGAGCACAGGCTCCGGACATGCAGGCTCAGCGGCCATGGCTCACGGGCCTAGCTGCTTCACGGCATGTGGGATCTTCCTAGACCGCGGGGCACGAACCCACGTCCCCTGCATCGGCAGGCGGACGCTCAACCACTGTGCCACCAGGGAAGCCCCAATACAGCATTTTTAAATACCAAGTGGGGGACTTCCCTGGCGGTCCAGTGGTTAAGAATACGTGCATGTCCAATGCAGCAGGCATGGGTTCGATCCCTGGTCAGGGAACTAAGATCCCACATGCCACAGGGCAATAAATAAATAAATAACCAAGTGGAAGCAGAGCAAAGTCAATCCTTTACATAGATTATAAAGCTTGCAAACTGTGATGTGCACTTCTGAAGCCTGGCTTGACCTAGATTCCAGGGTCTGAGTGCCTGTGCACTGTCTCGGAACCCGCCACCTACAAGCACAGACCAATGTCTCCTAATTTATTTAGACTAAGAGATGAAGACCTAGAAGAGGAGGAGAATCCTTTCCTCCAACCAATATCAGTCCAGTTCCAGTCTGAAAACCTCCTCTACCCAGAGGGACTGACCTCAGTGATTACCACCTCTTTGACAGGAGATCAAGTCCACCCACAGCGTGTGGCCTGCCAGCCTCCACAAGACCTCACAATAAAACAGACTCACCACCTTTGTTCACCTTTATTCACACAGAAGACATACAAAACCAATATGCAAATGTATGCTTTGTTACATTAGAAAATCACATTGGTACTGTGTGACACAGCATGGTGATGACAAAATGTCTTTCTTTTCAGATGAATACTTCTGTTCCTAATCTTTAGTTCATCTGACAGTGATGTTGAGGAACAGCAGTGGAAAGAGGAAATTAAGTTCCTGTCCCCCTCTTCAGCACTATTAAGTGTTTACGGGTTTGTCAATTTCTGGAGGTGTGTTCTCAACACAGTTTCACAAAGTGCTCTTTTTTCAGATCTTAGGATCAATACTTCTTGAATTTAACACAGAAACACAGGCAGGTATCCTGGAAATACAACAGCCCCAGATGACTGACTAAGCCTTGGAAGCTTATGACAAAGCACTTTGATCTCCCCATGCGTGCCAGGGCCTTTCCAGAGAGTGGCCTTCCCACAAATTGAGTTTGGTTACTATTTCCTTTGGGTAATTTGAACACTGCACTATAAAAGATGCCCTGTTCTCCTCATAAGAGGCAGGTCCTAAAGCCTTTTGTATACGTGGGGAGTGATTTATTACTTCTGTGAGTTCTGGCTTAATTATAACAATTATTTTGTTATTTGACATATAAAATGTCAAATGTCATCTATCTGCTTAATCAGCATTTCAGGAAGTAAAAAGCCATTGCCTGTGTCAGAAAGACTGACCTGATGAAATATCTTGGAGACATTCCTCAGTACTAATTAAAATAATACACATTGTTCCACGGTACAATTATTTTCCAGAAAACAGCTGACGTGTACACACTATGCTTGGCAAAAATCCTGGCCAATTTCGCAAGAATGTTTATTCCAGACTGAGATCATCTTTAAAAAAAAAAGAAAGAGACAGATGGACAGACGGACAGACAGAGGAAGTAGGGAGGAAAGAAGGATGGAAGGAAGGAAGAGAGGAAGGAGGAAGATTTCTTAATAATCAAAAGAGGATTTTAGATTTTTAAGTTGCCTTTTCACATTCTGACTAGATACCTACATAATTCTATAATAAAACCTTATTACAGAAAGGGCATTTTAGCACAAATAAACTTTATTAACAGCTTGAAAAATCTGTAAAGTAGTTCAAAGAGTTATCAATAAATCACTTATTTTACTTTATTTTTTATTGAAGTATAGTTGATTTACAATATTAGTTTCAGGTGTACAACATAATGATTCAATATTTTTACAGATTATACTCCATTTAAAGGTATTATAAAATATTGACAATATTCCCTGTGCTATACATTACATCCTTGTATCTTATTTATTTTATACATAGTAGTTTTTACCTTTTAATCCCATACCTTGCCCCTCCCCCATCTCTCTCCCCACTGTTAACCACTAGTTTGTTCTCTATATCTATGAACTTGTTTCTGTTTTGTTATGTTAATTCATTTGCTTTCTAATATGTCATTTATTTTAAACTCAAAGTACAATGTTTTGCTACTTATATTTAAACAAATATTTTTAAAGCTTCAACAATCTCAGGAAGAATAATATGAAATCATGAAAATAATTACCTGTAGAACAAATGGTCTGGGAGGTGAAATATTTCATTTTTACCAGAGAGATTCATTAATTTAAAATATTCTAAGCTCAAATTCACATTGAAGAATCATAGCATTGTATTTTTTTCAGATTTTAATAATTTCATAAGTGAAATTAACATAAGTGACTTTAAGGAAAATTAATTAAGAAGAAGCTATATTCAAAGGGTTCATGGAAGGGAAAACATAGAGTGAACATTTGCAAATAAAGACAAGCATTATGGAAATGCAGACTCATGATTTACTCATTCCAGTTTTGCAGATGGCTAGAATACATCTGTGTATCATTTGCTTAGCCTTCAGACTGACCACATACACCAACACGGCCACTCACACACTCAGAAAGAACTGGGCATTGTCAAGTTTAGAGGAAGCCAGTGCTGACATGTTGATCCCTTATCTGGAAAGAAGGAATTATAAAGTTCTCTTTCTATCAGAGTTAATTTACTCCTGATTTCTGAATCCTACTAAAAGGCAAGGAGGATGAATTTTTTTTCCTTCCCTTTTGATTCAGTCTAGAATTTTGACTGAAAAAGAAATTTTTTTTATTCTTGCCATTAGTCTAGGAGGGAAGGTTTATTTTAGGATTAAAATTTATTAGCAGTTAATGGTTTGGCTTAATGAAAATATTGGGACTCGGGGTTCTAAAGGGAAAGAATTTGTAGCTTGCTTCAAAAGTTATTGTGGTCCCTCATAATATCATTACTAACATATATCCTTTTTGTTTATCTGCATTGTTTTTCTGAATGTTGGCTTGTAGAGAACTATGTTTGAATAGCACTTGATACTTCCATGAGTTTCTTGCCAACAGTACAGTTATATAGTGAAAATCTCATATAATGGCTTCACAGTTTGATTTGGAAGATCATATATAATTTTAAGATTTCATGGGTAGAGATTGCTTTAAATTCTCATTCAACCAGCCATGTGCAAGAAATTCAGAGAGAATGATGAATGGCTAGATAAAATCGTGGGCTTCCTGAATTTCCACTTTATAGCTTCTCTTTCAGAAAGCTTTTAAATTGACAGGAAAGAGTTAATACTGTCCCTATAAGGGAATTTAGTGGGTTATAAAATAAGCTTTTCTTTTGTGAGTTTCTACTCAATAGGATCATAATTGCTCATGGGAACTCTCTTTTAGGACTAAGCAAAATAAAATATTATCAACATCATGGCATTTTCTCTTTGCCATATTTTCATTTTACATAGAAATTTTGCCCTTACCAAAAAAACAAGCAGAAAAAAATCTTTCCATTATGTTACAGTTTAAAACAATCAATTGTAACTAGACCTTTATTAATCTTTTAGCTCTATTATATTTAAAAAGAAAAAAATGGTCTGTGAAGATGTACTTTTGATGGAATAGTTTTAAATAATGTGAATTCTTCCATCTAACCATCCTTTTCTTTCTGGGTGAATCTATTTCATCATATTTGCTTGTAAATTTTCATCTGTTTTTCTTCTCTGCACTTACATTCTTTAAGAAAGCATTAATGAGAGGTAGGAGAAATGGGTGAAGGAGGTCAAAAAGAAAAAAAATTTAATACTAAAAACCTATTTGAAACCACAGCTGTATGGCTCATCTTGATGGATATAAAATAAAATTATTGCTTGTATGAAATAATATTAAAGAGAAAAAAAAGAATATAAAATTGTATTTTAAGACAAAGCAATAGATTATTATAACTATGCAGAATGCTTATATGCACATTAGTAGATAATTTTAAATAATAAAAATGGTTTAATATTTTTAAAAGCATTGATTAAACTAGAAAGGATCAATATTATAGATGAAAAATTAATATTACAAATATATTACTTCAATCCAGCATGTCCTGAACTTCTACTATATGCCAGGTGCTCTCTTAGATGCTGGAGATACAAGTGGAACAAGATGCATGGGACCTGACCTCAGAAGGTGACAACCTATGGGAGAAGACACAAAAAAGCAACCAAAATACAATGTGATCTCTGTTACTGTGAATTATAGCAGTTGGAACTCTTTAACTGCAAGTGACAGAAAACATGATTCAAACTGGCTTAAGCCATAAGTTAACTGGTTCACATAACCAAAATTGAAGGAGGTAAAGTGGTCCATAGAGCTGACACATCGCACATTCCAATCAGGGATGGAGTGATGTCACCACAGTGGTGTGTGTTCCTCTCTTAGCTCTACCCTCCTCTGCCTTGGATTTGTTCTCAAGCTCCAATGATGGCTCCTGGCAACTCCCAGCTCATTTCTTACTATGCATTATTTAGATAAATTGCTCTTTTATTACCCAGTATTAATGAAAGAGTAAGATTTGTGGATTTAATAATACACCCATATTTTGTCTTTTTCTCCTTCCCTATGGGCCCTATATTCCTGCTTTCTGGGGTCATATTTCTGAGTAAACTTAATGTACATAAATCTTTGTCTTAGGCTCTGCTTTGGAGAGACCCAGGCTATCAGCTCAGCACACACTGACACTAATTGCCTCTGACTCATTACAGCAGACTTCCAATCACTATGCTTCCTTCTATCAATACTACGTAGCCATGGTCCATTGGTCACAGTTGATAAAACTAGGGACAGAAACCTGACAGACAAGCTGGGCCACTAAGAATTTCCCCAGGAGTTTGGAAATGGACTGAGAGAAAGTTGTTCCCTCGATGTGGCAAATCCTATCTGGTGAAGCTTGATGGCTTCCTTCCTTCCTGGGGTGCGCTGGAGCACACTTGTAAGAGCTGATAGTTAAACACTCAGGAATTTTGCCCAACAGCCCATTGGGAGCTGGAAATATGCCATGGTGAGCGCATTGCATTATAAAAGTCAACAATTCCTACAATCTGGCCTTCTTCCCCCCAGAGAGCCAGTTTATCAGCACACCACAGCTTCCTTCCCTCTCTTTTCTAAAACCTAAGAAATATTCATAAGGATCCAATCAGAGAAAAGAAGTACAGACCAAGCATTAGAGGCCAGGCAAAAGCAAATAATCCCAAAACAAAGAATTTTGATAGCTTGTGTTGAGAAACACAATTTTCAGCTGACGGCTCTCCTGGAATGAAGACCCCTGGTCCCACAGAGCAGCTCCACTTGATATTCTCACCCATTAGCATGCTTACAAGTAAACTGGACCTGCCAGAGACAACCCTTAGTCTGGCCCAGTTGCTACCAGGAGACAAAGGACAGGTGGCAACACAGGCCCACCAATTAACAAGCAACAATAGAGACAGGCGACTGTGCTGCCCACATTCTGAAGCCTGACCTCACCGCTGGTTAACAGTGTGTACATGTCATTGCCCAGTGTTACCAGTAAGATAAGCCAGTCCTCCTTCTGTGAGGAGGAACACGCCACAGGAATAGAACGAAGGATAGAACTGTTTCCTCCAATATTACTCCCTTCTAGGGAGAAAATGAGAGGGGTCTGCTCCACAATAAGAAGGTGAGCAGTGGTGCAGAAGCCATGGTTTCTGCCATGAGGTCTAAGGAGCAGAGGAAGCCACTGAAGAGAAGAATGGAGCAAAGAATGGAGAAGCTGCACCCTTAGGCTCCTGCTGACTCAGTTCCTTTTGGAAGTCTGGCAGATAAAGCACCTATACAAAGCAGATAACAGTATCTTGTTAATGTTGGCCACTATCTATTTATTAATGCCAGCGTGCTATTTCAAAGATTATGTTTTAAAATTTATTTAAAACAACCCCCTACTAATAAATATTTAGGCTGATTTCAATTCTCCACTCTAGCAAAGATGGATAGACAGAGTTAAAGAAAAATTATCTGACACTTGTTAAAGCAGTAAGGAAAAATTTATCCAAGTCTGTTGCAGTAGGGAAGACATACTGTGCTCAACTCTGAATACAATAAGGACAAGTGGGGATTTATGGCCAAGAAGCAGGGTGAGGGGTCAATGGATGGAAAAATTGCTAAGAGGAGACTTCAAGGGTAGGGGGATTCTTGCTAAACTCATCTCACAGATTTTTCCCTAAAGGCAGATCAAGGACTTATACATCAAAGGTGAGGAATATGGGAACTTGATCAGATACCAAGAATGATTAGATATCAAGGGTGAGGGGATTCTTGCTAAACTAGGCTATGCAGGCCCAGGAGGGACAGGACAGACATGGAAGGCCAAGGTCAAAGCCTAGTTGAAAAGAGGGCTCAGAGGAGCCTGACTAAAGTTTGATCAAACACAGAGTATTTGGGGGCTTCCCTGGTGGCGCAGTGGTTGGGCGTCTGACTGCTAATGTGGGGGACACGGGTTCGAGCCCTGGTCCGGGAGGATCCCACATGCTGCGGAGCAACTAAACCCATGCACCACAGCTACTGAGCCCGTGCACCACAACTACTGAGCCTGTGCTCTAGAGCCTGAGAGCCACAACTGCTGAAGCCCACGTGCCTAGAGCCCGTGCTCCACAAAAAGAGAAGCCACCGCAATGAGAAGCCTGTGCACTGCAATGAAGAGTAGCCCCCACTCGCTACAACTAGAGAAAGCCCGTGCGCAGCAACGAAGACCCAATGCAGTCAAAAATAAATAAATAAATAATTTTTTTTTTTTTAAAAGAGAGAGTATTTGGCAGGGGAATTTTTTGATTAAAACAAATTCCCAATAATGGACTTCAGTCAAAATGCATGAATTGTTTTATGGTTCTTGTTACACAGTATCAATGGCTCTTTGAAAAAACTGAACCCACTTACAACACAACTACATGAGTGTTCAAGTTTCTCAAATTTTTTAACAGCGTTTTGTTTTGACCAATTCTTAATATGTGTAATTATCTAAAATCCTTCAGTCATCCTGAAAAACAAATACCTATGCACAATCATCTAATTTTGTGTTTTATTACCAAAATTGAATGTTTTTCTTGTTAAGCCTGCCTTTTGGGGATTGTGGCTGGCATCTCTACGACAGAGGTCATACTTGTACTTTCAGGTGTGTACTTTCTTTCTGAAGTACACACTGGAATTTATTGCAGATGAGATGGTTTCTACTTTCTAATCACTTGTTCCATTAAAAGCTAGACCACTGCTACACGAAAAAGAATTAGCCTCCTAGTATCAGTACTTGTATGACTTTTTTTCTCTCTGAGTCAAGGAACTTCTCAGCCACAGTCCACTGTTCATGGGAGTTTTCTGCCCACTTATTGAACCATTCACTAGGTATTTACCTGGTCATTTTCTTCATTGAGCTCCCTTCCCACATGCCTTATATATAATCAACTTGAAGCAGCACAGAAGATTCAGGTTTAATAAGAGAGTTCTTAGTATCTTTGTGAGACATAATGTCTTCGAATCTTCTCTGTTAGAAAATACAAACAGTTGGAAACAGTAATGACAATGCACCCTACCCTACACAGACGAATCCAGCATACCACTAGAGGGTTCCACAGTGAAGTTCTGCAATGTGGGAGAATAATATATCCTGTTCTTTTACTGAAATACCTCTGCATTATCTTCTTACAACTGAGGACTACTGACTGGGACAAAGAGCAGGTAGTTCATCCTAAAAGCTAATGACATTAGCTAATATTTATTGAACCTTGTCACTATACCAGTCTCTGTTTTATTTTTTTATCTTTTTTTTTCCCTCTTTACTGGAGTATAATTGCTTTACAATGTTGTGTTAGTTTCTGCTGTACAACAAAGTGACTCAGCTATACGTATACATATATCCCCATATCCCCTCCCTCTTGCGTCTCCCTCCCACCCTCCCTATCCCACCCGTCTAGGTGGTCACAAAGCATTGAGCTGATCTCCCAGTCTCTGTTTTAAGTCCTTTTCATGTGTTGAAATTCAATGAGTTTACTGCAATTCAAAATAAAATCAATTAATGATCTCTAAATCTATGAAGTGAGGATCATTAGTGTCCCACTGTACAAATATGGAAAATGAGGAACCAAGAGGTTTAAAATATTGCCCAAGGTCACATAACAAGTAAGAGGCAGAATTGAGATTCAAGCCCCGGCCTGTGTGATTCCAGATGCCAATCTCTTGGATGTCTAACTCAAAGATAATAGATAATAAAGCCAAATTGTCCTCAATGCCATGTTAGGAATATATGTCCACTGACTTATTTATACCTTTAAAAGCACATTCATATATTCATCCAAATTGGTTTAGGTACTTCCTTTAGTTTAGAATCCAATGTCTAAAACTTTTTATTTAGACTAAATGGTAAAAATTTTAATTCCTTAAGCTTCAATGGTATCTTAGGTTTGTTTTAAAATTCAGTCAGGGACTTCCCTGGTGGTGCAGTGGTTAAGAATCGCCTGCCAATGCAGGGGACACGGTTCGAGCCCTGGTCCAGGAAGATCCCACAGGCTGTGGAGCATCTAAGGCCATGCGCCACAAGTACTGAGCCTGTGCCCTAGAGCCCGCGTGCCACAACTGCTGAAGCCTGTGCACCTAGAGCCCGTGCTCCGCAACAAGAAGCCACCACAATGAGAAGCCCTCACACTGCAACAAAGAGTAGCCCCCACTCGGCACAACTAGAGAAAGCCCATGCGCAGCAACGAAGACCCAACACAGCCAAAAATTAAAATAAATAAATAAAAATTAATTAATTTTTAAAAATTCAGTCATATATTTTATAATTTTTAGATGTAAGGCAAACCCATTGTCAGTTTTGTTTTCCTCGATTGAAGCACCCTCATTTCCTAATATGCACTCACACAGCAGTTCTGCCATCCCTTTTCTATGTAATCCTTGGACTTTCCGCAACATCTTTACATATTTTTCTTAAAGTATATTGACTAGAGCCACAAAGAATATTACAGGTTTATACCTAAAAAGGCTTTGCTGAAATGCAGGGGAGTTTTGTTTTTACTGTGCCTCTTATGATGAACCTTTTTGACCTTTATGGCAATGGGAATACATATTAGCTCTTCTTGGAAATCCCTGTCTCCAGGGTCATAATGAAACATCTAGAATTGTGGTGTAGTGGAAAGAACCCTAGCCTATAGGTAGGCAACTCACATCCAATTCCTTGCTTTGGTAATTTATAGAACTGCAATTAGGGGTAAACTAGGTACAGTTGACCCTCAATGCAGAGGGTTAGGGGTGCTGACCCTCCACGGAGTCAGAAATTGATGAATAATTTATAGCCTGCCCTGCCCTCCCTATCCTCTGTTCAACCATCTCCGTGGTTCCACATCAGCGGGTTCAACCAACATCAGATTGTGTAGTGCTGTGTATTTATCGTTGAAAAAAATCCGTGTATAAGTGGACCCACGCTGTTAAAACCCATGTTGTTCAACGGTGAGCTGTATTATAATCTCAACTTCCTCACTCACAAAATGGGACAATTGATGAGCAACTTTATTTTGGTGGTTAAGAGCACAGATATTGGAGCCAAACCACCTCTTTCTAAACCTAGATTGGTTCTCTATGAGCATGACCTTGGGCAACTTACTTCACCCTTCTGTTGTCTGAGTTTTCTCATGAGGAAATGAAAATTATAACAGTAATACCTACTTTCAAGTATCAAATGGTTGTCACAAACATCAGATGAGAGAATAAATGTAAAGAACTTTGATCCTAGAACATTGTCGAGGCTAATATATGCTAGTTACTGTTACATCACAAGGATATCGTAAGGATTAAGTGAGAGAATATGAATGGGTAGTGCCTGGACTGTTAGCAAGCACCTAGACACTATTTCATTCCTGCCCTCACTTGTAATGAGTGCTCACTAGGTGCAAGGCATCATATGAGGCCAAGGCATACAGACCAACGAAAAAATCAAGTCACTGTCCTTACTAATCATGTTCCATGAGAAAATGAAACAATAAACCAGTAAATAAATACACCACAAAATGAAAACAAACATTTATTGGACACCTGCTGTGTGCTGGCCCTCTTCTAAGCCAGGGAAATATACACTTTAAAGACCAGCTGCTGCCCTCAAGGAGCTCTCAATCTAGGATAGCAAAGAGCACATTCTTTCCATTAAACTAGAGCTCAAACCTAGCAGTTAATTTTTTTTTAAAAGTGATCCAGAGGTCTGAGGAGACCCGTGATGTCACAGGACTTGAGTCTGTCTGACTCCACAAGGTCCCAGTCCCATTCCCAGGCTCTTTCTAGGATCCTATACAAACTGCTAATAAACAGATCTTTTTTTTTTTTTTTGGCCGCCCAGCGCGGTTTGTGGCATCTTCGTTCCCAGACCGGGGAACAAACCCAGGCCCATGACAATGAAAGCACGGAGTCTTAACCACTGGACCACCAGGGAATTCCCCAAACAGATCATTTCTACAAAGAGTGATTCCCACCACGATGAGACCTGCACATGGACCTCTTCTCAAGCAAAGGATGGCCTCACCCGGAGCATATCTCCAGCTGGCACTGGCCCAGGCTGCTTTGTATCCTGAAACTGACTCTGAAACTACACACTTAAGCAACTCATTAAATTGAAAATTAAAATAACCACTATTGTAACTACTTTTCTATACTGAAAACCTTAATAACTTTAAGCAAGCTAAAAATGGCCAAAGTTGTGTTCTAATAAAAACTAAGCTGTTGAGTTAATTAAGTGAAAAGCAAATAACAAATTAACAAGTAAGTTATCCAACCCTGTCTATAAATTCATACATGGACAATCTTAGAAAACAACAACAACAACAACAACAACTTTAAAATAAAGACCTGACTTGTGATAATTAGTTTCTCTTTCAGGAGCTGTTACAAATATTTTGTGGCAGGAAGTCTTCCCTTAAATCTGTGCTGCTCTGCAGCACACTGAACCAACATTCTTTTAAAAGAAGAAATCCCATGTAAGTAGCTCTATCTTAATAGCCAACTATCAGTTCATTAAGTTAAAATTTTCAATCAGATGGCCCTAGAAGGGAGTTTCCCTTATAGAAAGCCCCCTGATTCACAGTTCAGGAGAAGGACTTCACACCGTTTCTAAGCTTGAGCAACGCTTAGAAAAGAAAGAGGGAAATAAAAATGTGAAAACTTATTTTGCATAAGACTCAATTAGAAAGCAGTGCAAAATCTAGTCATAGAATAATTTTATTTAGGAAAACAGAAATCTATGGAAGAAAATGGATTCTATCACTACATGGAAATAATAATGGCAACTAAAATGCTTTGAAACAGTGCTTCTCAGACTCTAATGTACATCTCAAGCACCTGGGGAGTCTTGTTTAAATGCAGATTCTGATTCCTCGGGTCTGGGGTGGAGTCTGATATTCAGCATTTCTCACAAGCTCCTTGGTGATGCTCTCCGTGCTAATCTCCGAAGCACGCTTCAACCAGCAATATGTACAGAGTATGAATCTGCTTATTGTAAAGGCCATATCCGCTGTTGAGTTTAAACAGAATCTCATAAATTAATCTGAAGAATTCAGGCACTTGTACAAATAAAAAGGCTAGGCATTAATCATTTATTCAATCAGCATTATTGAGCTTTCTATGTCCTAGGCCTTATGGTAGGTCCCAGGCATTCAACAGTAACTAAATCAAGTGCCTTTGAAATAATATATTTTCAGCAGATTGACTGCAAAAGCAGATATAAGCATCCAGTCATCCGCATTAAGCAAGACATTAAAGAAACAGCAAACCTGTAAAATAATGCCACTTTTCTCACTAAATGTTGTTTCGTTTGGAAAAAAATGTGTTTGGAAAATATAGTTATTTTACATAAATATGTTATTTATGTTGTGTAATGGGTTCATTTTTTAAATAAACATATTTTTTAAATTGTAAGCATCTTGATAAATGTACTTTTGACTGTTCCCCCGAAATAACCATAGGAACATGGATTAAAATGACCTTTCATAATTCACAAGTCAAAACGAATCCATCATGGTCCTTGTGTTAACTTTTCCTTGACATAATATTTTTAGGAATCCTGCCAGATTGTTTAGATGTCAGATGTTGAAAATAATTGGCAGTTTAATCCCATGAACTAGCATTTCTCTGTTTCGTATGAACAAGTAATAAAAATTTAAAGGTTTTGGTATGCATGACACAGTTTACTAGCAACAACATTATTACAAGCGTTGGTGGATCATATCCATCAAAATTAAAGCAAATATATATAGTTATGTGGCAAGAAAGTTTTCACCTAATTTTGGGTTAATATGCTCAAGTGCTCCAGGGTAAAGTCCTGGCCTCTACCTCAAACTTCTGTGTATAGTATAAACAGTAGGAAGGCTTGTACTCATCAAAGATTTTACCATTTTTTCATGAGCATCAAGTACTGTCCCTGCTGCATGTTAAATGGCAAAATAGAATCACCAAGTAGGTTTTCAAATTCCATCAAGTTGAACATATTAGAAGAGATGACCTACCCAAGCTCTTTCTGTTCTCTCACAAGCAGCCAAAACTGGATGGCTCTAAGCAATAAGAGAATGAATGTGTAAAGAGCCATGTCTGAGGAGGGGAGTGGCAAATAGCATGGGAACCAAGGGCAAGTCTTTGCTTACCAGGTTTCACCTCTTCAAAAGCTGCCAGGAGGTGGCAGCATTGGTTACAGCTGGTTGGATTGCATGAATTAAAGCATAATGTCTCAGAGGGAACCTATTCTACTGCATTAGATTGGAAGGGGCAGGGTGGTGACAAGGATAAGGTGGCAGCGGTCTGTTTAGATTGAACAGGCATTGGGACAGGACGATAATGTAATTTTGTACTTGAAAGTGAAACAAACCCAGTGTCATGGGGTGTTTTTTTTTTAAATGAAGTATAGTTGGTTTACAACGTTGAAGGTGTACAGCAAAGTGATTCGGTTATACATCTATCTATATCTATATCTATATCTATATCTATATAAATATACGTTTTCAGATTCTTTACCATTATAGGTTATTACAAATATTGAATATGGTTCCCTGTGCTATACAGTAGGTCCTTGTTGTTTATCTAGTTTATATATACTAGTGTGTATCTGTTAATCCCAAATTCCTAATTTATCCCTCCCCCCTACACATTCCCTTTGGTAACCATAAGTTGTTTTCTATGACTGTGAGTCTATTTCTGTGTTGTAAGTAAGTTCATTTGTATCATTTTTTAGATTCCACATATAAGTGATGTCATATGATATCTGTCTTTCACAGGGTGTTCTTTAGCAAAAATCTTGGCTGGTGGGAATAAGCAGAAGTTATTGCAATTTTCAGAGGACAGGAATAGGGACCCTGGGAGAGAATAGATTTCAACTGAAAGACATATGACTAAAGCGTAGTCCCAGTACTGTCTCCATGAACAATTTGCTTCACGCATTATATATGTGGAGGATTTGTCATGGTGCCAAAGTACAGACTAAAAAAACTCAGCAAATACTCATTTCCTTTTCCTAATCCATTCTCACTACTGCAGGAGATTTGTCCAAGGATCCTGTTCCTTCACCAACCCTTAGGAGCTCTATTTTTGTTTCTCATACTTTTCCCATAGGAAAATCATTACAAATGTAATAGCCATGCATGTCTGGCAAATAGTAGCAGACAAATCTGGCAGACAGATAGTCAGAAATGAAGTGCTTCTTTCTGAGCAAGGTTTCAGGTCAACAGTAATTCTACAGAAGAATCACAATTATAACCATCATAAATGTGATTATTCTAGCTGCCACAGCCCCAGATTGATGCTCAGTTTTAAAGGCTTCCCTTCTTATCGTTAATTGGCCTCTTAAACTATGCTTCTATGCAGAAAGGTATTCACCATATGTATTATTGCTTTCATCTATAAACAGAGTAACTTAGAAAAAAGAAATTCTTTCTTAGCTTAAAAAAGTGACCTGTGTTTATCTTGTTGAGATACACTCTTAAGACTTGAGAATATGTTAGATTAAAGGCCTTACTATTCTTCTTTCCCTACAAAATTCTACCTCATCATCAATGTGTAATACTTTTATTCTCATAAAACAGACATCAAAACTTTAAAGACTAAAATTTATTCTGGGGTAATGTCCCCTTTTTTTGCAAGTTGTGAATCCTTCATCTAGATTGAACTAAAAATGAACAAACAAGTGAATCATGCATGGTTTGGAATGACTCAAAATTCTAAAGAATAGACAGATTAATTCTTTTATTTATTTTTTTTTTTCATTTAAGACAGGGAATACTTTACTCAAACCTATCAGAGAAATGGATAGCTTGGGTCTATAACAAAGTGTCGTGTTTTAAAGCATAGGTCAGTAATTGTACACGAGAGTATACACTGCTACATACAAATTAACTGATCAGATCACAACTTTTCAATATTTAAAACAGAACCAGCTTCCCTGTAAAAGCAGCACCTTTGTGACATTTTCACTTTATTATTCCTCTCCTTCTTCCTCTCCCTCTCCTTCAACAGAATCCACACCAACCTCCTCATAATCCTTCTCAAGGGCAGCCATGTCCTCACGGGCCTCAGAAAACTCTCCTTCCTCCATGCCCTCACCCACGTACCAGTGAACAAAAGCATGCTTGGCATACATCAGGTCAAACTTGTGGTCCAGGCAAGCCCAGGCCTCAGTGATGGCTGTGGTGTTGCTCAGCATGCACACAGCTCACTGTACTTTGGCCAGGTCTCCACCAGGCACCATAGTGGGAAGCTGGTAATTAATGCCAACTTTGAAGCCAGTGGGGCACCAGTCCACAAACTGGATGGTACGCTTGGTCTTGATGGTGGCAATGGCAGCATTGACATCCTTGGGAACCACATTACCACGGTACAACAGGCAACAAGCCATGTATTTACAAGTTAATTCTTATATATTATTATATATATAATGTTAGACAGGTTAATTCTTATATATTATTTCCCAGAACAAAAATGTGCAAGTTTGTGACCCAAGCTGTTTTTATTTATTTGTTTGTTTGTTTTTGGCTGTGTTGGGTCTTCATTGCTGCGCACGGGCTTTCTTTAGTTGCGGCAAGCAGGGGCTACTCTTCATTGCAGTGCACGGGCTTCTCATTGCAGTGGCTTCTCTTGTTGCAAAGCACGGGCTCTAGGTGCTTGGGCTTCAGTAGTTGTGGCTCGCGAGCTGTAGAGCGCAGGCTCAGTAGTTGTGGCACACGGGCCCAGTTGCTACGCGGCATGTGGGATCTTCCCGGACCAGGGATAGAACCCGTGTCCCCTGTATTGGCAGTCGGATTCTTAACCACTGTGCCATCACGGAAGCCCCCCCAAACTGTTCTATAAAAATCCACTAAATTCTACTTAACACTAAGGTTTCAAAAGGGAACTTTTGAGCTAGAGGGGATATGTAGAGATAATGTAATCCAACATTTTTACATGCAGGTGAGACATTTTAAAACATGTAATCAAGAATATTTATATTTTTAAAATTTAAGAATCTTATTTTGAAATAGTCATGACTATGTATATATGAAATTAAAGTATTCGGTTTTGAAGCCTTCCATCTTTTTAGGAAAAAAACCTTTATTGCTAATCATGTAAACTATGAATTGCAAGCAGCCATATGTTTCATTACACGAAACAGCTGTTTCATGAGATTCTAACTAGCTCAGCCTGGCATACACTTAACAATAACAAGCTTAAAAAGAGATAATACTAACATCTATGTACCTGTGTAGTTTAAAAACAGGATAAAATGCTTAGAGTGGCACAAATATTTGGAAAAGCAAGAAAAAAAAATGAAGATAGAATAATACATTTTTTGTGGCAACATGAAATGCAAACAAAGCCCTCCTTCATCACTTATTAGAAATTAGAATACCAATTCTAGATATTCAATATTAGAAATGCCAATGGCATTTTTTGCAGAACTAAAACAAATAATTCTAAAATTTGTATGGAAACACAAAAGACCCCAAATAGCCAAAACAATCTTGAGAAAGAACAACAAAGCTGGAGGTATCATTCTCCCTGATTTCAAACTATACTACATCAGTGTGGTACTGGCACAAAACCAGACACATGGATCAATGGAACAGAATAGAGAGCCCAGAAATGAACCCACACTTATATGGACAACTCACCTATGACAAAGGATGCAAGAATGTACAGTGGGGAAAAGACAGCCTCTTCAGTAAATGGTATTGGGGAAACTGGGCAGCTACACACAAGAAAGTCAAACTGGACTACTTTCTCACACTATATACAAAAATAAACCAAAATGGATTAAAAACTTAAATGTAAGACTTGAAACCATAAAACTCCTATAAGAACACATAAGCAGTATGCTCATTGACATCAGTCTTAGCAATAATTTTTTGGATCTGTATCCCTAGGCAATGGAAATAAAAACAAAAATAAACAAATGAGACCACATCAAACTAAAAAGCTTTTTCACAATGAAGGAAACCATCACCAAAATGAAAAGGCAGCCTGCTTAATGGGAGAAGATATTTGCAAATGACACATCTGATAAGAAGTTAATATCCAAAATATAGGAAGAACTCATACAACTCAACATGAAAAAAAACAAACAGTCTGATTAAAAAATGGGCACAGGACCTGAACAGAACTTTTTCCAAAGAAGACATACAGATGGCCAACTGACACGTGAAAAGATCCTAAACATCACTAATCATTAGAGAAATGCAAATCAAAACTACACTGAGTCCCTCCCCCAGTGCCCCGCTCCCTCCAGGAAGGCCTTGGGGGAGAGCTGTCCCAACCCCTGCACCCAGAATGGAGCCTGCATTTCCGCAGAGCTGGAACTCCTGGCTCAGGGTCTCTTCCCTCCACCATCACTGAACTGCCCCGGAGGCCGAGGGGAGGATGGCCTCACTGAGCCTGCTGGCTATGGAAGGGCCCCACCAGCTGAAACTGTGATAGTCCTCGGGACCGCAGGCAGGCCGTGTGGATGAAAGGCTCTAAGTACTCCAGCCAGGCATCGGGGCTGTGCCTCTGAGGTGGGAGAGCCAAGTTCAGGACACAAGAGACCTCCCAGCTTCACGTAATATCAAATGGCGAAAATTTCCCAGAGATCTCCATCTCAACGCCAAGACACAGCTTCACTCAATGACCAGCAAGATACAGTGCTGGACACCCTATACCAAACAACTAGCAAGACAGGAACAAAACACCATCCATTAGCACAGAGGCTGCCTAAAATCATAATAAGGCCACAGACACCCCAAAACACACCACCAGACGTGGACCTGCCCACCAGAAAGACAAGATCCAGCCTCATCCACCAGAACACAGGCACTAGTCCCCTCCACCAGGAAACCTACACAACCCACTGAACAAACCTTAGCCACTTGGGACAGACACCAAAAACAACGGGAACTACGAACGTGCAGGCTGTGAAAAGGAGACCCCAAACACAGTAAGTTAAGCAAAATGAGAAGACAGAAAAACACACAGAACATGAAGGAGCAAAGCAAAAACCCACCAGACCTAACAAATGAAGAGGAAATAGGCAGTCTACCTGAAAAAGAATTCAGAATAATGATAGTAAATATGATCCAAAATATTGGAAATAGAATAAATACAAGAAATGATTAACAAGAACCTAGAAGAGCTAAAGAGCAAACAAACAATGATGAACAACACAATAAATGAAATTAAAAATTCTCTAGAAGGGATCAATAGCAGAATAACTGAGGCAGAAGAAAGGATAAGTGACCTGGAAGATAAAATAGTGGAAATAACTACTGCAGAGCCAAATAAAGAAAAAAGAAAGAAAAGAATTGAGGACAGTCTCAGAGACCTCTGGGACAACATTAAATGCACCAACATTCGAATTATAGGGGTCCCAGAAGAAGAAGAAAGAAAGAAAGGGACTGAGAAAATATTGGAAGAGATTATAGTTGAAAATTTCCCTAATATGGGAAAGGGAATAGTTAATCAAGTCCAGGAAGCACAGAGAGTCCCATACAGGATAAATCCAAGGAGAAACACACCAAGACACATACCAATCAAACTATCAAAAAATAAATACAAAGAAAAAATGTTGAAAGCAGAAAGGGAAAAACAACAAATAACATACAAAGGAATCCTCATAAAATTAACAGTTGATATTTCAGCAGAAACTCTGCAAGCCAGAGGGAGTGGCAGGACATATTTAAAGTGATGAAGGAGAAAAACCTACAACCATGATTACTCTACACAGCAAGGATCTCATTCAGATTTGATGGAGAAATTAAAACCTTTACAGACAAGCAAAAGATAAGAGAATTCAGCACCACAAAAAACAGCTTTACAACAAATGCTAAAAGAACTTCTCTAGGCAGGAAACACAAGAGAAGGAAAAGACCTACAATAACAAACCCCAAACAATTAGGAAAATGGTAATAGGAACATAGACATGAATAACTACCTTAAATGTGAATGGATTAAATGCTCCAACCAAAACACATAGACTGGCTGAATGGATACAAAAACAAGACCTGTATATATGCTGTCTACAAGAGACGCACTTCAGACATAGGGACACATACAGACCGAAAGTGAGGGGATAGAAGAAGATATTCCATGCAAATGGAAATCAAAAGAAAGCTGGAGTAGCAATTCTCATATCAGACAAAATAGACTTTAAAATAAAGACTATTACAAGAGACAAGAAGGACGCTACATAATGATCAAGGGATCGATCCAAGAAGAAGATATAACAATTTTAAATATTTATGCACCCAACATAGGAGCACCTCAACACATAAAGCAAATGCTAACAGCCATAAAAGGGGATATCGACAGTAACACAATCATAGTAGGGGACTTTAATACCCCACTTTCACCAATGGACAGATCACCCAAAATGAAAATAAATAAGGAAACACAAGCTTTACATGATACATTAAACACGATGGACTTAATTGATATTTATAGGACATTCCATCCAAAAACAACAGAATACACATTCTTCTCAAGTGCTCATGGAACATTCTCCAGGATAGATCATATCTTGGGTCACAAATCAAGCCTTGGTAAATTTAAGAAAATTGAAATCATACCAAGTATCTTTTCCAACCACAATGCTATGAGACTAGATATCAATTACAGGAAAAAATCTGTAAAAAATACAAACACATGGAGGCTAAACAATACCCTACTTAATAACCAAGGAGTCACTGAAGAAATAAAAGAGGAAATCAAAAAATACCGAGAGGGCTTCCCTAGTGGCGCGGTGGCTGAGAGTCTGCCTGCCAATGCAGAGGACACGGGTTCATGCCCTGGTCCGGGAAGATCCTACATGCCACGGAGCGGCTAGGCTGGTGAGCCATGGCTGTTGGGCCTGCGCATCTGGAGCCTGTGCTCCACAACGGGAGAGGCCACAATGGTGAGAGGCCTGAGTACCACAAAAAATAAAAAAAAAAATCTAGAAACAAATGACAATGAAAACAAGATGACCCAAAACCTATGGGATGCAGCAAAAGCAGTTCTAAGAGGGAAGTTTGTAGCAATACAATCCTACCTTAAGAAACAAGAAACATCTCAAATAAACAACCTAACCTTACACCTAAAGCAATTAGAGGAAGAAGAACAAAAATCCCCCAAAGTTAGCAGAAGGAAAGAAATCATCAAGATCAGATCAGAAATAAGTGAAAAAGAAATGAAGGAAATGATAGCAAAGATCAATAAAACTAAAAGCTGGTTCTTTGAGAAGATAAACAAAATTGATAAACCATTAGGCAGACTCATCAAGAAAAAAAGGGAGAAGACTCAAATCAGTAGAATTAGAAATGAAAAAGGAGAAGTAACAACTGACACTGCAGAAATACAAAGGATCATGAGACGTTACTACAAGCAACTCTATGCCAGTAAAATGGACAACCTGGAAGAAATTAACAACTTCGTAGAAATGCACAACCTTTGGCGACTGAACCAGGCAGAAATAGAAAATATGAACAGACCAATCACAAGCACTGAAATTGAAACTGTGATTTAAAATCTTCCAACAAAAAAAACCCAGGACCAGATGGATTTACAGGCGAATTCTATCAAACATTTAGAGAAGAGCTAACACTTATCCTTCTCAAACTTTTCCAAAATATAGCAGAGGGAGGAACACCCCAAACTCATTCTATGAGGCCACCATCACCCTGATACCAAAACCAGACAAAGATGTCACAAAGAAAGAAAACTAGAGGCCAATATCACTGATGAACATAGATGCAAAAATCCTCAACAAAATACTACCAAACAGGATCCAGCAGCACATTAAAAGGATCATACACCATGATCAAGTGGAGTTTATCCCAGGAATGCAAGGATTCTTCAATATACAGAAATCAATCAATGTGATACACCATATTAACAGATTGAAGGATAAAAACCATATTATTTTCAGAAAAAGCTTTTGACAAAATTCAACACCTATTTTTGATAAAAACTCTCCAGAAAGTAGGCATAGAGGGAATCTACCTCAACATAATGAAGGCCATATATGACAAATCCACAGCCAACATCATTCTCTATGGTGAAAAACTGAAACCATTTCCACTAAGATCAGGAACAAGGCAAGGTTGCCCACTCTCACTGCTGTTATTCAACACAATTTTGGGAGTTTTAGCCACAGCAGTCGGAGAAGAAAGAGAAATGAATTCAAATTGGAAAAGAAGTAAAACCATCACTGTTTGCAGATGACATGATACTATACATAGAGAATCCTAAAGATGCTACCAGAAAACTACTAGAGCTAATGAATGAATTTGGTAAAATTAATGCACAGAAATCTCTAGCATTCCTATACACTATTGATGAAAAATCTGAAAGTGAAATTACAGACACACTCCCATTTACCATTGCAACAAAAAGAATAAAATATCTAGGAATAAACCTACCTAAGGAGACAAAAGACCTGTATGCAGAAGATCATAAGACACTGACGAAAGAAGTTAAAGATGATACAAATAGATGGAGAAATATACCATGTTCTTGGATTGGAAGAATCAACATAGTGAAAATGACTCTACTACCCAAAGCAATCTACAGATTCAATGTAATCCCTATCAAACTACCACTGGCCTTTTTCACAGAACTAGAACAAAAAATTTCACAATTTGTATGGAAACCCAAAACACCCCAAATAGCCAAAGCAATCTTGAGGAAGAAAAACGGAGCTGGAGGAATCAGGCTCCCAGACTTCAGACTAGACTACAAAGCTACAGTGATCAAGACAGTATGGTACTGGAACAAAAACAGAAATATAGATCAGTGGAACAGGATAGAAAGCCCAGATATAAACCCACACACATATGGTCACCTTATCTTTGATAAAGGATGCAAGAATATACAGTGGAGAAAAGACAGCCTCTTCAATACGTGGTGCTGGGAAAACTGGACAGCTACATGTAAAAGTGTGAAATTAGAACACTCCCTAACACCATACACAAAAATAAACTGTAAGTGGATTAAAGACCTAAATGTAAGGCCAGACACTATAAAACTCTTAGAGGAAAACATAGGCAGAACACTCTGTGACATAAATCACAGCAAGATCCTTTTTGACCCACTTCTAGAGAAATGGAAATAAAAACAAAAATAAACAAATAAGACCTAATGAAACTTTAAAACTTTTGCACAGCAAAGGAAACCATAAACAAGACAAAAAGACAACCCTCAAAATGGGAGAAAGTATTTGCAAATGAAGCAACTGACAAAGGATTAATCTCCAAAATTTACAAGCAGCTCATACAGCTCAATATCAAAAAACAAGCAACCCAATCCAAAAATGGGCAGAAGACCTGAATAGACATTTCTCCAAAGAAGATATACAGATTGCCAACAAACACATGAAAGAATGCCCAACATCATTAATCATTAGAGAAATGCAGATCAAAACTACAATGAGATATCATCTCACACTGGTCAGAATGGCCATCATCAAAAAATCTACAAACATTCCGCAGACCTACTATAGAATGGACTTGAGGATGTGGGGAGGGGAAAGGGTAGACTGTGACAAAGTGAGAGAGTGGCATGGACATATATACACTACCAAACGTAGAATAGATAGCTAGTGGGAAGCAGCCGCATAGCACAGGGAGATCAGCCCGGTGCTTTGTGACCACCTAGAGGGGTGGGATAGGGAGGGTGGTAGGAAGGGAGACGCAAGAGGGAAGAGATATGGGAACATGTGTATATGTATAACTGATTCACTTTGTTATAAAGCAGAAACTAACAAACTATTGTAAAGCAATTATACTCCAATAAAGATGTTAAGAAAAAAAATCTACAAACAATAAATGCTGGAGTGTGTGTGAAGAAAAGGGAACCCTCCCACACTGTTGGTGGGAATGTAAATTGATACAGCCACTATGGAGAACAGTATGGAGGTTCCTTAAAAAACTACAAATAGAACTACCATATGACCCAGCAATCCCACTACTGGGCGTATACCCTGAGGAAACCATAATTCAATAAGAGTCATGTACCACAATGTTCATTGCAGCTCTATTTACAATAGCCAGGACATGGAAGCAACCTAAGTGTCCATCAACAGATGAATGGATAAAGAAGATGTGGCACATATATACAATGGAATATACTAAACCATAAAAAGAAACGAAATTGAGTTATTTGTAGTGAGGTGGATGGACCTAGAGTCTGTCATACAGAGTGAAGTAAGTCAGAAAGAGAAAAACAAATACCGTATGCTAACACATACATATGGAATCTAAGAAAAAAAAATGGTCATGAAGAACCTAGGGGCAAGATGGGAATAAAGATACAGACCTACTAGAGAATGGACTTGAGGATATGGGGAAGGGGAAGGGGAAGCTGTGACAAAGTGAGAGAGTGGCATGGACATACATACACTACCAAACGTAAAATAGGTAGCTAGTGGGAAGCAGCTGCATAGCACAGGGAGATCAGCCCAGTGCTTTGTGACCACCTAGAGGGGTGGGATAGGGAGGGTGGGAGGGAGGGAGATGTAAGAGGGAAGAGATATGGGAACATATGTATATGTATAACTGATTCACTTTGTTATAAAGCAGAAACAAACACATCATTGTAAAGCAATTATACTCCCAAAGAGATGTTAAAAAAAAAACTACAATGAAAAATCATTTCACACCTGTTAGAATATCAAAAAGACAAGAAACATCAAGTGCTGGCAACGATGTGGAAAAAAGGGGACATTTGTGCAGAGTTGGTAGGAATGCAAATTGATACAGCCACTATGGAAAACAGTATGGAGGGTCCTTAAAAAATTAAAAATAGAACTACCATAGGATCCAGCAATTACAGTCCTGGGTATTTATCCAAAGAAAACAAAAACACTAATTAGAAAAGATATATGCACCCCTATGTTTATTGCAGCATTATTTACAATAGCCAAGATATGGGAACAAACTAAGTGCCCATCGATAGATGAATGTATAAAGGAGATATGGTCTGTATTTATATACAATGAAATATTACTCAGCCATAAAAGAGAATGAAATCTTGCCACTGTGACAACATGGATGGACCTAGAGGGTATTATACAAAGTGAAATAAGTCAGAGAAATAAAGACAAATGCCATATGATTTCACTTACATGTGGAATCTAAAAATCAAAACAAATGAATAAATATAACAAGAACAAAAATAAACAGTCATAGATACAGAGAGCAAGCATGTGGTCTCTGGGGGTGGGGGAAGAAGAGTGATATAGGTGAGGGAGATTAAGAAATGCAAACTTCCAGTTACAAAATAAATGAGTCACAGGCATAAAATGTACAATGTGGGGAATACAGTCAATAATAATGTAATATCTTTTTATGGTGACCCATGATAACTAGACTTATAGTGGTGATCATTTTGTGATATATAGAAATAGGAAATCACTGTGTTGTGTACCACGAGGTAACATAGTATTGTAGTTCAATTATACTTCAAAAACCAACCAACCAACCAACCAACTCATAGAAGAAGAGATCAGATTTGTGATGACCAGAGGAGGAGGTGGGGGGATGGGGAATGGGATGAAGGCAGTCAAAAGGTATTGATACAAACTCCCAGTTATAAGGTAAATAAGCATTAGTGATATAAGGGACAACATGACAAATATAATGAACACTGCTGTATGTTACATATGAAAGTTGTTAAGAGAGTTAAGTCCTAAGAGTCCTCATCACAAGAAAATTTTTTTTCTTTTATTTTGTATCTATATGAGAGGATGGATGTTTACTAAACTTATCATGGTCATCATTTCATGAGGTATGGAAGTCAAATCATTATGCTGTACACCTGAAACTTATCCAGTGCTGTATGTCAATTATATCTCAATAAAACTAGAAGGAAAAAAATGAGAGGGAGAAAAGTACTTCTGTATTTTGTGGGTCACCAGAAGGGAACTAAAGACAGAATTTTTCAGGACTTTAGGAGGAGTTTCAATTTGCCTTATATGCTTCTTCCCAACTTTCCATTAACATACCCATGAATATAGTTGATTTTGTTTATAAACTCAAAACAGTTCTGTACACGCAGAAGATCTTATGCGAAATAGGGGATGAAAATTTTTTTCACTAAAGATAGTGTCAAGGGAGATGGTTGCACTAGATTATCAAACTCTCCCACCCTCTGAACTAAAACCGAACAGTCCTGAAGCAGATGGAGATGGATACTTGAACTCACCTTCTGTTTCATACTTCAGCCGACTTCACCTCTTTTCAAAATGTAGTAGCAGAACAACTGCACATTCCCCAAATCCATAAACACAGAGTTGTCTGACACCTTCCACCACACTCTAGACCACAAGTGAGGGAGTGGACCCCAAAGTGGGATATAAAAATACATATATTTAAGACAAAACGTATTTTTACGTTTCAAGATATAATTTCTGTAAAAGGGCAATTCGCATTTTCAAATTATCAGTTTTCTTTTCTCTTTCTCTTTTGAGATACAGAAAAGCCTTTCACCTTAGCCCTTCCTAAGGAACTGTTTTCCTGGGTTACAAAAAAAATGCAAAAAGAAAGACTGGAGTAATATCAACAGTTTCATAACAACATAGAATTTTGTGGTAAGACAATAAATACCTTTGTAAGTCAGTTCGATCATAAGATTTTACATCAAAAAAAGCAAAAGTTCTGAGCCTGGGGTAAAAGGAGATTAGAGAATGGCAAAAGGAGCAAGATTATATTAGAAATATTATTGTAATAAATTGTAATATTTTGTAATATGTAATATATTATTGTTGTAACTAAATTGAATGCAAAAGCAAAAAGAACCCCGGGGGAAAAAAAAGATTGAAAAAGCAAAAAGAACCCTGGAAATCAAAACTGTTATATTTCTAAAGATAAAAATAAATATTAAACTCGCTCTATGAGCCCCAGTTACATGAACAAAGACTGAATTTGTGGTTGGGGGACTGGAGTTGTAGAAGTGGAGTTCTGCTTCCCAAACTCCTTTGACCACATCCCACAAGTGTTAATAGGAAGTGTAATGAGTTTAAATTTTAGTCACAAACTCAAATGTATCAGAAATCCAACCTACTTTATATTTCCACAAATCTAATGCCATTCCACCAGGAGCCAGGTTGTTTATTGTAGCACCAAGGTGAGAGGCAGGGCATTTGCCCTTCATTGTCAACCATCCACATGTGTACCAGCTGAGACATCCGTCATCCAATCTGGTCCTCAGGGCTTGACTGTCATCAGTCCAAACAAGATGACACTGAGATGTGACACCACCCTAAGGTGAGGGTGCTCTGCTCACTTTCTATGATCCCTGTCATTCTGGACTCACTAATCAGTCTTTCCTTCTCTAGGCAGATGCCATTTCCCAGAGCTCTGCTTATGAGGCAAGATCCAAGGGCCCTATACAGAGCTCCAATGATGATGGCTCCTCTACTTGTGCTTACTCTCTTTCCAACTTCAGAAATATTTTTCTGTCCTCTGAGTGTAGTAGGAGAAAATATCTTACCATCAGTGCTCAAACATTTTCTCTATACCTTAATATTTCCCTAAAGTTTTTCAAAGACAAATTACAGAACCATAAGAAAAAATTATTTCTTTCTACCCTGAGTCAAGGAATGCAGAGTGGCCTAGATGTTTGAATATTGAACCAATGAAGGAGAATGAAAGGAAGTACGGGTCAGAAGGAGGAACTGTCTCTAAAATCATATCCCCTTAGTACTAACATTCTTATTTTTTGTTAACTTTAGATTCTTCTTTTATCCCATAGTTATTGGAGAAAGATTTCTAATTTCCATATGGACCACTGTATTTCCTTAATCTTTTAAAATTAATTTCTAGGATGGCTACTTTTTAGAGAATGTGTTCTTTAGAAGTTATGTTCTGAGGAATAAAGTGAGGTTGTTTTTTTAACTAGTAAATTCTTTACTTTTAAAGATGTACAGTCCAACTCATTTCCAGAGATTATGCACTATTAATCCATTATTAATTATATTATTCAAATTCTCTGAAACATTATTTTTTCCTGCTTGAACTATGTTGTTAAGAACATTTTCATTGCAAATAACAGAAACCCAAGTCAAACTAGCATAATTCATTAAAAGTACTTGTGAGCTAATAGTAACTGGGATTTCTAAAACATAAACTTCTTCAGCAAAGGCTGGGTCTAGGGGTTGAAATGATGGAATTGGTACTGTCTTCATCCCTTAGCTTTTCTTGCCTGTTTTCATTTCTCAGGCAGGCCCTATCCACATGGCAACAAGATAGTGCCTGGGAATCCAAGCTTATTGGTCTTTGCATGCTGTAATCACAGGAATAGACTGCTCTTTCTCCCAGCATCATGTCAAGTCAAAATAAAGGACTCTGATCCAGTTTAGGTAAGTTACCCACTTAGGCCCAATCCTTGGGTCACACAGATAAGCCACTCTGATCCGTCAGTTTAGGTCACACGCCATCTCAGGTGGGATTTCACAGAGGCAGATCTGAGTCAAGAACTGCTTTGAGAGCGATTTATTAGGGACATGCTTCAGAAGAAAATAGTAAGAGAGTGGGGAAACCCGTATGGGAAGGGGAAGAAGCTTCCAATTCCCAAAGCCTAGTAAGGGAGCTCGAGATAAATTACACCTCCAAGCTTGTCCTCCTCCAATAAAGGAGCCAGGGTCTGGAGAGATTGGAGGCCATGAAATGTCCAGACGCTTTCAACTCTCCATGTGGACAAGGCAGCACCAGTGTCCACAGGCCCTTCTCTGAAGGGCTAAGGTGTAAAGCCTTAACAACTAAGGTCACAAAACCTGGGGAAGGGCTCACAGAACTGGTAAAAAGGGAGCCAAAGGAATCTGAGTGGGGCATCAAGCATCTGCTAAATGTTCCCAGTCCTGTGATAGCCAAGAAACAGCCTCTTGATTGATCCCGGCAAAAGGGTCTGACCAGTGTGGGGAGGCCAGTTCCCAAAGGAAATGACATGGGGCAGACAAAGTAAGTGACCAGTTTACCTTACAAAACCTGAGATAATGTTAAATTTTCCTGCAACTATAGTATTTCTGTACATTTCTTTTTCTCCTAATAAATTTTGACGATGTATGTTGATGCTGTTTTAGTCAGCACATAAAGGGTTATGATAGTTATTGGTTGTGCAGTATAGTGTACATGATAAAAACGGCCGTCTTTTTAACCTTTTAATATTTTGACCCTTGATAGCTACATTGTCTGAAATTATTAATTCCATCTCTTTTTTCAACTTGCCTTATAAATCTTTGTCCATCCTCTTATTAAAACCTGTGCTTTGTTTTAGAAATACCCCTTGAGAATAGCATAGAGATACTGTTTTCATATTCCTTATTTAGCAAACTTTATAACTCATTTAAGTTTATTATCAGAACTGATATATTTCATATAACATTTCACACTATCTTGGGTTGTGCTTTTTCTTTTTAAGCTTTTATACCACTTCCTCTGTTTGCTGTCATTTGCTGATTGGGTTGATTTTATCTTCTACAATTAGAAGATTTCAATCTTGTTTTAAGTTCTATTTATTCACTATCTAAAAGTCCTTGTTTTCCATTCTTTACTCACTTTCACAAAAAATTTTTTTTTATTAGCTATTTTTTTTAACTTTCTCTGAGTTCACATTCTTCTAACTGACACAGTTTTTATTCACATTATCTGGACATTTAGACTCACATTATTGTGATTTATTTTTATATATAAGTTTTACATTATTCTCTTTTAAGAACAATTTCTGACATTTACATTTATTTTTTAACCACCAAACATACAGCAATTATTTAAGCTTAGTGTGATGGTTTATTATATGTGTCACCTTGACTGGATAACAGGGTGCCCATATATTTAGTTAAACATTATTCTGGGTGGATTTGTGAGGCTGTTTCTGGATAAAATTAACATTTGAATCAGTAGACTGAGTAAAGCAGGGTATCCTCACCCGTGCAGATAAGCCTCATCCAATCCACTGAAGGCCTGAACAGAGCAAAAAGATTAAGGGAAAATTCACTCTCTCTATCTGACTGTCTTCAAACGGGTATCAGTCTTCTCCTGCCTTAGGACTCAGCCATGGACTGTGATTTACACCATCAGCCCTCCTGATTCTCAGGCCTTCAGCCTCAGACTGGAACTATACCATTGGCTTTCCAGGGTCTCCAGCCCTGACTGCAGGTCTTGGGACTTCTCAGCCTTCAAAACTGCATGAGCCAATTCCTCATTATACATATATACGTATATATATGTATATATACTACTGGCTTCCCCCCCCCTTTGGAGAATTCGAATACACCTAGTTTTATGTTTGAATTATTTCAATGCACACTGTAAGTCTTTTTATAGCATAACAACACGTTTTAAGATTTTGATTAAATTCATAGTCATCTGAAGTATGTCAAGTATTTTTTTAACAAAAAGCATGTGGATGGTGTGTTTTCTTAGACATTATATATTTTTAAGTGTCCTCATACTGGCGCTGCAAATAAAAACTTAAGTGGATGAGAATTCTTGGGGCACAGTTTTATCCCTTTAAATTTCTGTAGAAAAGATTACATTGTAAACATATATACTACTATGAAAGAAAATTCTCAAGTCTGCCAACTTTTGTTTTATTGGTAACATGTTTTATTTCAAAATGATTATAGTAAAGATTTAAGGATTATTTTTCTTTATCCTTAACATTGAAATTTTTACCATGCTCCTCTCTCTGCTAATGTTCTTTGCAACATGGTAAGTATTTTAAACCAATGTAGCACAGCGTTAGGGTTTCTTTTTTCTGCTCAGAAAAGTGTTGGTTGGTTGGTTTTTTCTCATTTTTAAGCCTTTGATTTTTGCTTCTGATTTCTTACTCTGAAAACCTATAATTTAAAATGTGGATCATTGTTCTCTATCCTTTATACCTACCACCTTCTCCTCTATATTTTCTATTCTTCTCTTACATTCTGGAAAAATTTTTTCAAGCAATTCTGCCAAATCACTGATTAAATTTTCTGTTAAATCAAGTCTGCCTTTTCTAACTGCACTGTTGCTTTTAATTCCATTGGATTTTTCATTTTCTCGACAATTTCCTATCATAGGCAGCTGATTTTATCTCCAGCATGTTTCTCTAGCACATTTCATGCTGTTATCTCTTCAGGCTAATTTGCATTCTCTTCTTCAGTTTTATGTTGCTGTTTCATAAAAACTATCTTTCCTGGCATTTTAATGACTCTATCAGAAAATTTTCCAAAACATTCTCTGGGTTCTAGTAGTAAATCATTTTGAAAATATGCAATATTTCTGAATCTTCAGGGAAAAATATGGCTTCTACCTCAGTCTCTTCTTTGGGGTTAAGAGAATTCCCCTCTTGTGCTATTTCTGGGAAGTTACTTGATATGCAAATGTACTAATTTTATTTTCTTATTTTATGAGTTTAAGTGGGACTACCTTCAGACTACCAATTTCATTGGCCCTCTAATCCCATGGAATATACATAATCCACAACCCACTGCTCTCCCAATATCTGCCCTAACTACAGTCATTTCCTTTCAGGATTACATTTCTCTGTACACAATGAGTCACTATTTTTCTCACTACTCCTTGGCCTATAACAATCACCAGAACTCCATATATCCTGTCTTGTTGTTTCTAAATGGATATGTAAAGGTTGCAGTTTCAAATTGGTTATATAAAGACAGGTACCAATGGAACAGAAAGGAGGCTGGGATCCGGGTAGGAACAAGGCTCTGAACACCTCAAAGACAATGCCTGGGTCATGGAGAAACACTCCTCCCCACCTCTCGTCTATTGATACATAATATAATTTTTTTTGAGAGTGGAGCAAATGGTAGGTTTCCCCAACTATTTTCAAGACAGTAGGTTTATTCCATTTCAAGGAGAAAAAGAATAAAAAACAAACAAAACAAAACCACCCACTTGGCCATGAATTCTGAGCATGACTAAGTTGTGATTATTCTTTGAATAACCTAAAAACAGCTGTCAGTTTTGGTTGTCATTGTTATGAGTTTTCATCCTTTTTCTGGGTCTTCTTAAATATTTTTGTCAGGAATTGAGAGAATTACTGAAACAGTACCTGCTAACCAGATGTCATTTAAATTTAAAACCCTAGTTCAGGGCTTCCCTGGTGGCGCAGTGGTTGAGAATCCGCCTGCCGATGCAGGAGACACGGGTTCGTGCCCTGGTCCGGGAAGATCCCACATGCCGCGGAGCAACTAAGCCCGTGAGCCATGGCCGCTAGGCCTGCGTGTCCGGAGCCTGTGCTCCGCAACGGGAGAGGCCACAACAGTGAGAGGCCCGCATACCGCAAAAAAAAAAAAAAAAAAAAAAAAAAAAAAAACCCTAGTTCAAAATTTAAAGCACTACTGAAAAATTAATTTACTGTATTTCTTTTTCTTCTTCTTCTTATTGCTGTTTTTGTTGAGGAGCAATTTTAATAGCTACCACTTATTGAATGTTATAATCAGGCAGACACTGTGGTGGGCACTTTATATAAGCACTTCCTAGGTCTCATGACACCATAAGATAATTACTACTAATCTCACTTTCGGTAAAGAAATTGAAATTCATTGAGTTTAAGTAACTTGACCAAATCATACTGTTAACAACTTGTAGCCCAAAGTTTCATAATCAGATGGCTTTGACTCCAAGCTCGATCCTCTTTCTTTCATCATGATGCCTCATTTAGCAAAGGATTCTCTTTATATGAACACAGCCACCATGACAACTGGACTTTTCCTGCAGGTAAATTTTAGTAGAACAGGCATTTTTACAGTTGGCCCACACAAATTGCCAACGAATCTCACTAGTAATATGTATGGGAGAAAAAGAGAACGCAATTGATAGTAAACTAATTCAGGTAAAACAACAGAAAGTTTTTGATCTGGCATTAGTGGCTGCATAGAGAAATGCTTGATCAAAGTCTGTGATGCTGGTTCTGATGGTAGAGATAGTATTTTTCAATGCATCACGTCATTAAATGAGTTATTTCCTGTATTCAACTTCCTTTCTTCGGCAGGATTTAAGCTTGTTCAGAAAAGATGCTAATTGTTTGAGGGAGTGCAGCTTACTATTCACGTCCTTTCGGTTAAAGCCTGGATTTAGAGTTACTGGGAATAAATTATTGAGTCATATCAATAAAATTGTAAAATAGATTATTCTGTAAAATAACTGTTTTTAAAAGAAGCCTTTCCCTGGTTGCGCAGTGGTTAAGAATCCACCTGCCAATGCAGGGGACATGGGTTCGAGCCCTGGTCGAGGAAGATACCACATGCCACAGAGCAACTAAGTCCGTGCGCCACAACTACTGAGCCTGTGTTCTAGAGCCAATGTGCTACAACTACTGAAGCCTGTGCACCTAGAGCCCGTGCTTGGCAACAAGAGAAGCCACTGCGATGAGAAGCCCACACACCACGATGAAGAGCAGCCCCCGCTCGCCGCAACTAGAGAAAGCCTGCACGCAGCAACGAAGACCCAATGCAGCCAAAAATAAAATAAATTAAAAATAAATTTTAAAAAAAATCCCCCTTCATTATCCATAAAAAAAAGAAGCCTTTAAACTCTTTAGCGCTTCTTCATTATTAAAATCTAAACTCTAAAGGACCTCTAAAGTTTTGTTGTAAAACTTTGAATTCCAACTTCAAATACGTCATTTGTGCTCTGTAAGAGTTAGGCTAGAAATAAATATTCCACTTAAATTGAGTATAAGCAGATGTTGTTCTGAGTCACAGTTGCTTACAATATGGTACGTCTTTAGAGATAAAGGGATCTGAACTTGTTAAAGCCATTCATTTTACCCATGGCAAAACTGTAATCCAAAGGAGTCAAATAGATACATCAGGAATAAAATAGAGATATCATTACAGACCCTGAAGACATAGAAAGGTAATAAGGAAACAACTCTACATACATAAATTCGACAACTTAGATGGAATAGATTAACTCCTCGAAAAATGCAAATTACCACAATTCACCTACTATGAAATAGTTTGAGTAGCCATATCATTATTAACGACATTGAATTCATAATTTTAAAACTTCCAAAAAAGAAATCTCCAAGCCCAGAGAATTTCTCTGGAGAATTCTACCAAAGGTGAAAGAACAATTAATATCAATTCTACACATTTTTTATTCCAGAAAATAGAAGAGAAAGGAATACTTTTTCTTTTTAGTCATGTAATTCAACTTTTTAAAACAATTTTTTAAATTGTGGTAAAAGTCACATAATATAAGACATACGATTTTAACTATACAGTTCAGAGGCACTAAGTACATTCACATTTTTGTGCAACTCTCACCATCAACCATTTCTCGAATTTTTCATCTTCCTAAACTGAAACTCTGTCCCCTTTATATATTAATTCCCCCTCCCCCCTTCCCCCCCTCCCCACCCACCGGCCCCTGGCAACTACCAATGTACTTTCTGACTCTATGAATTTGACTATTCTAGGTACCTCATATAAGTAGAATCAAACAGTATTTGTCTGCACCTACTGTATACTGGAATGCATTTTTAAGGTTAACTTAATATACGTCCTGCAAACAGATTGTACCTCTTTTTGTTCCCCCCGTGCTCTACAGAAGGCACTCACTAGCCATCTACTTCATACATAGTAGTGTACATATATCAATCCCAATCTCCCGATCCATCCCACCCCCCCTCCACCCTTGGTGTCCGTACATTTGTTCTCTACGTCTGTGTCTCTACTTCTGCTTTGCAAATAGGTTCATCTGTAGCATTTTTTCTAAATTCCACATATATGCATCAATATACGATAATTGTTTTTCTCTTCCTGACTTACTTCACTCTGTATGACAATCTCTAGGTCCATCCAAGTCTCTGTGAATGGCACAATTTCATTCCTTTTTATGGCTGAGTAATATTCCATTGTATATATGTACTACATCTTCTTTAACCATTCCTCTGCTGATGGACATTTAGGTTGCCTCCGTGTCCTGGCTATTGTAAACAGTGCTGGATGAACATTGGGGTGCCTGTGTCTTTTTGAATTATGTTTTTCTCAGGGTATATGACCAGTGTGGGATTGCTGGGTCATATGGTAGTTCTATTTTTAGTTTTTTAAGGAACATCCATACTGTTCTCCATAGTGGCTGTATCAATTTACATTCCCACCAACAGTGCAAGAGGGTTCCCTTTTCTCCACACCCTCTCTAGCATTTGTTGTTTGTACATTTTCTGATGATGATGATGCCTATTCTAACTGGTGTGAGGTGATACCTCATTCTAGTTTTGATTTGTATTTCTCTAATAATTATGGATGTTGAGCAGCTTTTCATGTGCCTCTTGGCCATCTGTATGTCTTCTTTGGAGAAAAGTCTATTTAGGTCTTCTACCCATTTTTTGATTGGGTTATTTGCTTTTTTAATACTGAGCTGCATGAGGTGTTTATATATTTAGGAAATTAATCCTCTGTCCATTGATTTGTTTGCAAATATTTTCTCCCATGCTGAGGGTTGACTTTTCATCTTGTTTATAGTTTCCTTTGCTGTGCAAAGGCTTTTAAGTTTCATTAGGTCCCATTTCTTTATTTTTATTTTTATTTCCATTACTCTAGGAGGTGAGTCAAAAAAGATCTTGCTGTGATTTATATCAGAGTGTTCTTCCTATGTTTTCCTCTAAGAGTTTTATAGTGTCTGGTCTTACATTTAGGTCTTTGATCCATTTTGAGTTTATTTTTTCTGTTTGGTGTTAGAGAGCATTCTAATTTCATTCTTTTACATGTAGCTGTCCAGTTTTCCCAGCACCACTCATTGAAGAGACTGTCTTTTCTCCATTGTACATTCTTGCCTCCTTTGTCATAGATTACGTGACCATACATGCATGGGTTTATCTCTGGGCTTTCTGTCCTGTTCCATTGATCTGTTTTTCTGTTTTTTACCAGTACCATACTGTCTTGATTACTGTAGCTTTGTAGTATAGTTTGAAGTCAGGGAGCTTGATTCCTCCAGCTCCATTTTTCTTTCTCAATATTGCTTTGGCTATTTGGGTCTTTTGTGTTTTCATACAAATTGTAAAATTTTTTGCTCTAGTTCTGTGAAAAATGCCATTTGTTGTTTGATAGGGATTGCACTGAACCTGTAGATTGCTTTCGGTAGTATAATCATTTTCACAATATTGATTCTTCCAGTGCAAGAACATGGTATATCTCTTGATCTGTTTGTGCCATCTTTGATTTCTTTCATCAGTGTCTTATAGTTTTCTGAGTACAGGTCTTTTTTGCCTCCTTTGGTAGGTTTATTCCTAGGTATTTTATTCTTTTTGTTGCAGTGGTGAATGGGAGTGTTTCCTGAATTTCTCTTTCTGATCTTTCACTGTTAATGTATACTAATGCTAGAGATTTCTGTGCATTAGTTTTGTATCCTGCAACTTTACCAGTTTCATTGATTAGCTCTAGTAGTTTTCTGGTAGCATCTTTAGGATTCTCTATGTTTAGTACCATGTCATCTGCAAACAGTGACAGTTTTACTTCTTCTTTTCCAATTTGGATTTCTTTTATTTCTTTTTCTTCTCTGATTGCCATGGCTAAGACTTCCAAAACTATGTTGAATAAGAGTGGTGAGAGTAGACATCCTTGTCTTATTCCTGATCTTAGAGGAAATGCTTTCAGCTTTTCACCATTGAGAATGATGTTTGCTGTGGGTTTGTCATATACGGCCTTTACTATGTTGAGGTAAGTTCCCTCTATGACTACTTTCTGTAGAGTTTTTATCATAAATGGGTACTGAAATTTGTCAAAAGCTTTTTCTGCATCTATTGAGATGATCATATGGTTTTTATTCTTTAATTTGTTAATATTGTGTATCACACTGATTTATCTGTGGATATTGAAGAATCTGTGCATCCCTGGGATAAATCCCCCTTGATCATAGTGTATGAACGTTTTAATGTGTTGTTGGATTCTGTTTGCTAGTATTTTGTTGAGGATTTTTGCATCTGTGTTTATCAGTGATATTGGCCTTTTCTGTTTTTTTGTGATATCTTTGTCTGATTCTGGTATCAGGGTAATGGTGGACTCATAGCATGAGTTTGGGAGTGTTTCTTCCTCTGCAATTTTTTGGAAGAGTTTGAGAAGGACGTGTGTTAGCTCTTCTCTAAATGTTTGATAGTATTCGCCTATTCCAGGGAGGAATCTGGACTTCCACACAGAGACTTTCCTCTCAGAGTTCACATCCAGCTCAGAAAAGGCCAGGAACAGCTCTCCAACATATAGAAGAAGAGGAGAATGAGCTGTATTTTAAATACCTTGACAACTCCTCTATGCTGAAAATAGAGATCCATGCAGCTTCACTCTCCCCACTCTTCTCCTCCCCCATACAGGTGTGTCAGGCACCATTTATGTGGCACCATTTCACCCAAAAGTGCTCTAAGCAGCAACTACTTCCCCTACCCAGATTCCTTATCCCTGTCTCTCTTTATTCCTGTTTTTTTGCATTCTTTCAAACAAAGAACTATATTTTTTAAAAGAAGTTTGCTATTTGCGATTTAATTCTTGTATGCATGTATAATGTACTTGTTGGATTGTATGAAAGTTTATAAATTGTGAGTGGTCAAATCTACAGCTGGTCATATTTCTCCTACCTCTCATTGCTTTTCAAACATAGAAAATTCTTCTATATCCTTAGTAATAATAAACCGTCATTTATATAAGAAAAAAAAAGAATTTGCCTATGAAGCCATCTGGTCCTGGACTTTTGTTTGTTGGAAGATTTTTTTTTATATAACTTACAACCACCAGGGGTTTTTTGGGGTTTTTTATTTGTTTGTTTTTTTGGCTGCATTGGGTCTTTGTTGCTGCACATTGGCTTTCTCTAGTTGCAGCCAGTGGGAGCTACTCTTCGTTGCGGTGTGTGGGCTTCTTATCGAAGTGACTTCTCTTGTTACAGAGCATGGGGCTCTAGGTGCATGGGCTTCTGTAGTTGTGGCTTGCAGGCTCTAGAGCCCAGGCTCAGTAGTTGTGGTGCACAGGCTTAGTTGCTCTGTGGCATGTGGGATCTTCCTGGACCAGGGATCGAACCCATGTCCCTTGCATTGGCAGGTGGATTCCCAACCACTGCGCCACAAGGGAAGTCCCTATTGGAAGATTTTAAATCACAGTTTTAACTTCATTGCTTGTGATTGGTCTGTTCATATTTTCTATTTCTTCCCAGTTCAGTCTTGGAAGGTTGTATCTTTCTAAGAATTTGTCCATTTCTTCCAGGTTGTTCATTTTATTGGCATAGAATTGCTTATAGTCTCTTATGATCCTTTGTATTTCTGCAGTGTCAGTTGTAATTCCTCTTTTTTCTTTTTGAATTTTATTGATTTGAGTCCTCTCCCTTTTTTTCTTGTTGAGTCTGGCTAAAGGTTTATCAGTTTTGTTTATCTTCTCAGAGAACCAGCTTTTAGTTTCATTGATCTTTTCTATTGTTTTCTTTGTTTCTATTTCATTTATTTCTGCTCTGATCTTTATGATTTCTTTCCTTCTACTAACTTTGGGTTTTGCTTGTTCTTCTTTCTCTAGTTGCTTTAGGTGTAAGGTTAGGCTGTTTATTTGAGATTTTTCTTGTTTCCCGAGGTGAGATTGTATTGCTATAAACTTTCCCCTCAGAACTGCCTTTTCTGCATCCCATAGGTTTTGGGTTGTAGTGTTTTTGTTATCATTTGTTTCTATTTGATTTCCTCTTTGATTTCTTCAGTGATCTCTTGGTTATTTAGTAGCATATTGTTTAGCCTCCATGTCTTTGAGTTTTTTACAGATTTTTTTCCTGTAATTGATTTCTAATCTCATAGCGTTGTGGTCGGAAAAGATGCTTGATACAATTTCAATTTTCTTAACTTTACCAAGGCTTGATTTGTATCCCAAAATGTGATCTACCCCAGAGAATGTTCCATGTGCACTTGAGAAGAAAGTGTATTCTGCTGCTTTCAAATGGAGTGTCCTATAAATATCAGTTAAGTCTATCTCTGTTCTAACGTGTCATTTCAAGCCTGGGTTTCCATATTAATTTTCTGTCTGGATGATCTGTCCATTGGTGTAAGTGAGGTACCAAAGTCCCCCACTATTACTGTGTTACTGTCAATTTCCTCTTTTATAGTTGTTAACATTTGCCTTATGTATTGAGGTGCTCCTATGTTGGGTGCATAGATATTCATAATTGTTATATCTTCTTCTTGGATTGATCCTTGATCGTTATGTAGTGTCCTTCCTTGTCTCTTGTAACATTCTTTATTTTAAAGTGTATTTTATCTGATATGAGTACTGCTACTCCAGCTTTCGTTTGATTTCCATTTGCATGGAATATCATTTTCCATCCCTTCACTTTCACTCTGTATGTGTCCTTAGGTCTGAAGTGGGTCTCTTGTAGACAGCATGTGTATGGGTCTTGTTTTTTTATCCATTCAGCAATCCTGTGTCTTTTGGTTGGAGCATTTAAACCATTCATATTTAAAGTAATTATTGATATGTATGTTCCTATGACCATTTTCTTAATTGTTTTGGGTTTGTTTTTGTAGGTCCTTTTCTTCTCTTGTGTTTCTTACTTAGAGAAGTTCCTTTAGAATTTCTTGTAGAGCTGGTTTGGTGGTGCTGAATTCTCTTAGCTTTTGCTTGTCTGTAAAGCTTTTGATTTCTCCATCAAATCTGAATGAGATCCTTGCTGGGTAATCTTTGTTGTAGATTCTTCCCTTTCATCACTGTAAATATATTGTGCCACTCCCTTCTGGCTTGTAGAGTTTCTGCAGAGAAATCAGCTGTTAACCTTATGAGAGTTCCCTTGTATGTTATTTGTTGTTTTTCCCTTGCTGCTTTTAATAATTTTTCTTTGTCTTTAATTTTTTTCAATTTGATTATCATGTGTTTCGGCTTGTTTCTCCTTGGGTTTATCCTGCCTGAGACTCTCTGTACTTCCTAGACTTGGGTGGCTATTTCCTTTCCCATGTTAGGGAAGTTTTCGACTATAATCTCTTCAAATATTTTCTTGGGTCCTTTCTCTCTCTCTTTTCTCCTTCTGGGACCCCTATAATGTGAATCTTGGTGCGTTTAATGTTGTCTCAGAGGTCTCTTAGGCTGTCTTCATTTCTTTTCATTCTTTTCTCTTTATTCTTTTCCATGGCAGTGAATTGCACCATTCTGTCCTCCAGGTCACTTATCCGTTCTTCTGCCTCAGTTATTCTGCTATTGATTCCTTCTAGTGTATTTTGTATTTCAGTTATTGTATTGTTCATCTCTGTTTGCTTGTTCTTTAATTCTTCTAGGTGTTTGTTCTTTAATTCTTCAAGGTCTTTGTTAAACATTTCTTGCATCTTCTTGACCTTTGCCTCCATTTCTTTTTCTAAGCTCCTGGATCATCTTCACTATCATTATTTGGATTTCTTTTTCTGGAAGGTTGCCTATCTCCACTTCATTTAGTTGTTTTTCTGGGGTTTTATCTTGTTCTGTATCTGGTACATAGTCCTCTGCCTTTTCATTTTGTCTATCTTTCTGTGAATGTGGTTTTAGTTCCACAGGCTGCAGGATTGTAGTTCTTCCTGCTTCTGCTGTCTGCCCTCTGCTGGATGAGGCTATCTAAGAGGCTTGTGCAAGCTTCCTGATGGGAGGGACTTGTTGTGGGTGGAATTGGGTGTTGCTCTGTTGGACAGAGCTCAGTAAAACTTTAATCTGCTTGTCTGCTAATGGGTGGGGTTGAGTTTCCTCCCTGTTTGGCCTGAGGCAACCTAGCACTGGAGTCTAGAGGCTCTTTGATGGGGCTAATGGTGGACTCCAGGAGGTCTCATGCCAAGGAGTACTTCCAAGAACTTCTGCTGCCAGTGTCCTTGTCCCTACAGTGAGCCACAGCTGCCCCCCACCTCTACAGGAGACCCTCCAACACTAGCAGGTAGATCTGGTTCATTCTCCTATAGGGTCACTGCTCCTTCGCCCTGGGTCCTGATGCACACACTACTTTGTGTGTGCCGTCCAAGAGTGGAGTCTCTGTTTCCCGCAGTCCTGTCGAAGTCCTGCAGTCAAATCCTGCTAACCTTCAAAGTCTGATTCTCTGGGAATTCCTCCTCCCATTGCCAGGCCCACAGGCTGAGAAGCCTTGTGTGGGGCTCAGGCCCTTCACTCCAGTGGGTGGAATCCTGTGGTATAATTTTTCTCCAGTTTGTAAGTCATCTACCCAGCAGTTATGGGGTTTGAATTTATTGTGAATGCGCCCCTCCTACCATCTCATTGCAGCTTCTTCTCCTTTGTCTTTGGAAATGGGGTATCTTTTTTACTGAGTTCCAGTGGCTTACTGTTGATGATCGTTCAGCAGTTAGTTGTGATTCCAATGCTCTTGCAAGGGGGAGTGAGCACACATCCTTCTACTCCACCATCTTGAACCAATCTCTAAAATCTTCTTAAAAGAGAACTCCAGATCCAGAAGGTTTGACTGAAAAAGTCAATTAAGCATTTTTTTAAAGTACCAATTCTACACAAACATACAAAAAAGAGGAGGGGTTGTTTTCCAACTCATTCTAAACTGATATCATTACCCTGAGGCCAAAACCAGACAAGAAGACACTATAAGAAAAGAAGTGGCTTCCCTGGTGGCTCAGTGGTTGAGAGTCCACCTGCCAATGCAGGGGACATGGGTTCGTGCCCCAGTCCGGGAAGACCACACATGCCGCAGAGCACCTAGGCCTGTGAGCCATGGCTGCTGAGCCTGCACGTCCAGAGCCTGTGCTCCGCAACGGGAGAGGCCACAACAGTGAGAGGCCTGCGTACCACAAAAAAAAAAAGAAAAAAAAAGAAAAGAAGACTACAGACCAATATCTCTAATGAGCATAGATGCAAACATTCTATACAAAATTTTAGCAAATTTAACAATATATAAAAAAGATGATAAATAATAAGTGAAATTTATCCCAGGAATGCAGGACTCATTTAACATTCAAAAATCAATCAATGTATTTCAATATATTAATAAACTAAAAAACAAAAACCATATGACCATCTCAATTGATGCAGAAAAAGCATTTGATAAAATCAGACACTTATTCATGATATAAAAATAAATTCTCCACAAAGTTGGAATAGAAGAGAACTTTCTTAAGGTGTATTAGAGGACATCTACAAAACACACAGAAAACATCATAGTTAATAGTGAAAGACCAGATGTTTTCCCCTTAAATCAGGAACAAAACAATGATGTCTGCCCTCACCACTTCTATTCAACACTCTACTGGTGATTCTAGCCAGTGCAATCAGGCAAGAACAGTAAATAAAAGGCATGCAGGTTTAAAGAAAAAAGTAAAACTATTTTTATTCACAGAGGACATGACAACCTACATCGAAAAACAATGAATCTATTTAACACAAAACTACTAGAGCTAAAAAGTAAGTTTAGGGCTTCTCTGGTGGCGCAGTGGTTGAGAATCCGCCTGCTGATGCAGGGGACATGGGTTCGTGCCCCGGTCCAGGAAGATCCCACATGCCACGGAGCGGCTGGGCCTGTGAGCCATGACCGCTGAGCCTGCACGTCTAGAGCCTGTGCTCCACAATGGGAGAGGCCACAGCAGTGAGAGGCCCCCGTACCACACACACAAAAAAAAAGTAAGTTTAACAAGTAGCAGGATACAAGATCAATAAATTAAAACTCAATTGTATTTCTATATACTAATAATGAAAAATTAAAATTAAACATTAAAATTTATTAAATACTGTCCCATTTAACTAGCATTAAAAATATAAATACTTAGGGGCTTCCTTGTGGCGCAGTGGTTGAGAATCCGCCTGCCAATGCAGGGGACATGGGTTCGAGCCCTGGTCTGGGAAGATCCCACATGCCGTGGAGCAACTGGGCCCGTGAGTCACAACTACTGAGCCTGTGCATCTGGAGCCTGTGCTCCGCAGCAATAGAGGCCGCGATAGTGAGAGGCCCACACACCGCAATGAAGAGTGGCCCCCGCTCGTCGCAACTAGAGAAAGCCCTCGCACAGAAACGAAGACACAACACAGCCAAAAATAAATAAATAAACTAATTAAAAATTTTAAAAAATATATATATAAATACTTAGGGATAACTCTGATCAAAAATGTTAAAGTCCTAAACACTGAAAACTATAAAACACTGGTGAGAGATATTAAGGATTGTCTAAATAAATGGAGATATATACCTTATTTATGGGACAAAAGACTCGTTATTATTAAGATGCCAATTCTCTCCAAACTAACCTGTAGATTTAATGTAATCCAGAATGCTAGAGTACTTATTCTAGAAATTGACAAGCTGCTTCTAAAATTCATATCAAAATGCAAAGAACCTAGAATAGCCAAAACAACTTTGAAAAAGTGGAAGAAAATCAGAAGGCTAACCCTACCTAAGTTCACAATTTATTATAAAGCTATAGTAATTCAAAAAATTTAAGTGTGCTATTATCATAGAGTTAGAAAAAAATCGATGGGAAAATACATAGAGTCCAGAAGTAGACTCACACACATAGAGACAATTGTTTTTTGAGAAGCTGTAAAGGCAGTTCAGTGGAGAAAGTAGTCTTTTCAATAAATAATCCTGGAAAAATTAGATATACATATTTTTTCAGATCAAGACGTATCATAGATCTAAATTTAAAGCCTCAAACTATGAAAGCTCTAGAAGAAAACATAGGAGAAAATCTTTGTAAGTCTAAATTAAGCAGAGAGAGAGTTCTTGGATACATCACTGAAACCGCAATACAGTAAATAAATAAATAAATAAGACTTCCCCCAAATTATAAACTTCTGTTCTTCAAAAGAGGATGAAAGATAAGCTTCACAAACTAGAAGGAAATTATAACAAATTCAAAATTCAATAATAAAAAGCAACACACTGAAAATGGACAAAATATTTGAATATACATTACATCAAATGAAAAATAAGCATATGATAAGATTAACATTATCATTAGACATTAGGATAATGCAAAGTAAATCACAATGAGATACCACCACACATATCATTTAGAATGATTAAAATTAAAAAGACTGTTTATACCAAGTGTTGCAAGAATATGATTGAGGGACTTCCCTGGTGGCACAGTGGTTAAGAATCAGCTTCCCAGCGACTTCCCTGGTGGCGCAGTGGTTAGCAATCCACCTGCCAATGCAGGGGACACATGTTCAATCCCTGGTCTGGGAAGATCCCACATGCCACAGAGCAACTAAGCCCGTGCACCACAACTACTGAGCCTGCACCCTAGAGTCCACGAGCCACAACTACTGAAGCCCACATGCCACAACTACTGAAGCCCACACACTCAGAACCCATGCTCCACAACAAGAGAAGCCACTGCAATGAGAAGCCCGGGCACCGCAAAGAAGAGTAGCCCCTGATCGCCGCAACAAGAGAAAGCCCACACGCAGCAATGAAGACCCAACACAGTTAAAATTTTTTTAATTAATTAATTAATTAACTTTTAAAAAGAATATGATTGAACTAGAATTCTCATAAGCTGATGGGAAGATAAAATAATGTAACCTGTTTGGGAGAACAGATGGCAGTTTCTTAAAATGTTATACATATGCCAAACATATGCTCCAGCCATTTCACTCCTGGTACTTACCCATGAGTAAAGAAAGTATATATCTATACACACAGTTATACACAATTGTTTTAGCAACTTTATTTGTATAGCCCCAAACTGGAAACAACCCAAATGTCCATCAGCAGAGGAGTGAATAAGTAAGTCATGGTATATACATACAACAAAATCCTACTCAACTATAAAAAGAAATGAACTTTTGATACACACTACAACATGGATAAATCTCAAGAAAATCATGCTGAATGAAAGAAATCAGGTTTTAAAATGTGTACATACTGAATTATCCCATGTATATAAAACTCTAGGAAATGCAAACAAATCTATAGTGGTAGAAAGTAGTGATTGCTTAGAGATGGCGGGATTTGGGAATGAAGGACTACAGAAGGTCATTGAAGAAACGTTTGGGAGTGATGCATATGGTCCCTATCTTGGTAGTGGTGATGACTGCATAGTGTATACATATGTCAAAATTTATCAAATTGTATACTTTAAATATATGTGGTTTATCGTACCTCAATTATAAATCAATAAAGCTATTAAAAAAGAAATGTTTGTATTACCCAATTCTGGCCAATGAAAATTAAAGAAAAAGTTGCTGAAAGCTTCTGAGAAAATTCTTTGATCTTAAAGAGCCATAAGAAGATCTTTCTCTTTCTCTCTCCCCCTCCCCATCTCCACTTCAATGTCTCAATGTGAAAAACAAGGTATGTTGTCCATGTTATAGCTGGGAGCCATCTTTTGACCAAGAAGAAAGTCAGCATGAGGAAATTGCTAACACAGAGACAGAAAAGCGGAAACAAATGCCTCTGAGAGGAACAGAGCCAACATCGTGATTGTGTTAAATCTGAAGTCCTCCTTATCTAAGGATTTTCAACTACATGACCCAATAATATTCCATAGTAGGTAAATTATTTTTCATTAGGATTCTATACCTTGCAGTGAAAAACATCCTAAGACAAGCATATTCTTACTTGAGAACCATATTAGCAATTTACAATATGTGACCAGATGGAATTCTATTCTTGGTATTTAATTAAATTACATATTTTTTAATAATCCTCAATCTATGTATATCTACTGTGTGTAAGGCTTATAGGTCCTACAATATAGGAGATATCAAATGTTTATACCCTCCCATCATATATGTTTCCTCCTTTTGATAACGGCACTCTAATTTTCCCTTAGCAAACCTCCTCTCTGGCACTCTTAGTTCAAGTCTTTCAGATGAGACAGATCCTCCTTGTCGCTAACAGTAGACATGTGATTCAAAACGCATTGTGAGAAAGATGGGCAACTGAGCCCAAGTACCCAAACTTCCCCTCTCAACCCCCTCTCTCAACTACTTCTCCAAACAAGAAAAAAGTTGGAGCAGGTAAGTGGAAGCACCTGCATAGGGTCCTTGAGGTTGCAGGCTCCAGGGTCTCTGACAGGAAAGGCACTCTGTTCTCCTGTTTTGAGCATGCATAAAGCAAAGTTCCCAGTTTCAGGGTTCCCAGTGAAAGACTGTACTGGGAAACCTATGAATCCCTTTAGGAAAGAGCTACATGTACTTGTTTATGTGTGTGTTTGTTTGCTTGCTTTTGCAAGGGTTGAATTAATCCAGCTAATGACAAATAATGTGGAGGAGACTTTCACCCATGAGATGAGTTGCTTCTAGTCCCTGAGGCTAGGAAAGAGTCCTGGCTTTTACCCAGGGAGATCTGGGAGAAGAGATACTTACTTCCAAGCTTCAGCTAGATGTTGACAGATTGCCAGTTGGTTCAGCGCCAGCCCACAAGAGTGGACACTTTCTGCCTTGTAGATTTGCCACTGTACAAGAGACCCTAATCACGTGACCTGTAATTATAGGTTAGTGCATGCAGAGCCTGAGGTCTGAGCAGGAAATGGAAAATAAGATCTTGCCTTAGTAATACCAGCAAGCCAGAGAAGAAAAACCAAGATAACACTTCAAACAGGAGTTTCATTGAAATGGAACTGTTGGAAGAGTCAGACGAAAACTTTTTTAAGTAATAAATTATTCAAGAAGATATAATTGAAAGTTAAAAGATTAATAGTTAAATATATGATAGATGCCATAATGAGAGGGAAAAAAATCATTTAAAAATATGTAATAACTGCATGTGTTTCTCATATTGTTCTGTTCAGGACTGAAGCAACTAAAGTGAAATAAGTGATGGAAATAACATTGATATGCTGGCTAACATATTTTCAAAATTAACACATTGCTGATGTTGCATGAAAGTCAGGAATTCCCAAACCTGAAAGCAGGAGGGAACAGCCGAGGAACTGCCTGTTTAGTCCTTGTCATTGTGTAAAAAGAGGATAAATTGTCTCCTGAGAATTCATAACCACTCACTGTATGTGGTGGGCGGTCAAGAACACTTGAGTAGGAAATTTAAAGTGTTACCAAGTTAATAATGCACCCAGAGTACAGGCAAAAAGAAACAAATATTCTTTGGAGTACTCAGCTTCAACTCAAGCTTCAAAGAATTTCTAAAAATAAAGCTTCAAGAAATACAATTTATTATTGAAAACTCAGTTGATGTATTTAACAGCATATGAGATGTAATTGAAGAGAGAATTTGTGAACTCAAAGAAAAATTTAAAGAAATTATCCAGAATTCAATCTGAAGAGATAAAGAGATATTAAGAGCTATAGAAGTTAGAGTAATGAGATCTAACGCATGCCTAATTAAAATTCCAGAAGAAGAGACTAGAGAAAATGCGGGAGAGACAAAGTTGCAAAAAACACTGGACTCAGAATTTTTCAGAATTACTGAAAGATATTAAATCCTGAGGTCCAGGAAGCCCTATTTTTTTAAAAAACAAAAAGAAACAACAAAATCCAAGTGGGGCATATGAAAGTATACCACATCTACATTCACCACAAGGAAATTGGGAAAAAAAAGACAGAAAGAAATCAGAAAAGATCCAGGCTGACTTCTTAAAAAGCAACACTGAATATTAAAGAGAGTGGAATAAAATCTTTAATGTGCAGAGAAAGTAACTCCTAATCTAAGTTACATATTCAATGAAACAACATCTTAAGACACTAACAAAATACAGATACTTACAATCAAATGATACTAAAGGAAATTCTGAACTATAAGATTTGCTACTTGAATATAGCGAGATGGCACAATGAGAAAAAGAGTGACTCGAATTGAATGACAGTGGTACTAACTTGGATATAATTGTACCTCTATTCCAGGGATTGAAGGACTAGTGTTGCTATTTTATAAGGTGACATTTTAGCAGAGACTTGAAAGAAGTGAGGGAGTGAACCATGTGGATATTCCAAGGGTGTTCCAAGCATGGAAAACGGCATGTGCATAAGCCCCGGGGCAGTAGGTGAGTCCGCTTGAGGTGTTAAAGGAGCAGGAAGGCAACCTTTCCTGGACCAGCAAGAGTAACCAGCAGAGTGGTAGGAGATGAAATCAGAGTCAGCAGACAGCCAAACTAGGAAGGGCCTTTTTTTTTTTAACATCTTTACTGGAGTATAATTGCTTTACAATGGTGTGTTAGTTTCTGCTTTATAACAAAGTGAATCAGTTATACATATACCTATGTTCCCATATCTCTTCCCTCTTGCGTCTCCCTCCCTCCTACCCTCCCTATCCCACCCCTCTAGGTGGTCACAAACCACCTAGCTGATCTCCCTGTGCTATGCAGCTGCTTCCCACTAGCTATCTATTTTATATTTGGTAGTGTATATATGTCCATGCCACTCTCTCACTTTGTCACAGCTTACCCTTCCTCCTCCCCAGGAGTCCATGCTCTAGGAGGTCTGTGTCTTTATTCCCATCTTGCCCCTAGGTTCTTCATGACCTTTTTTTCCCCTTAGATTCCTTATATATGTGTTAGCATATGGTATTTGTTTTTCTCTTTCTGACTTACTTCACTCTGTATGACAGACTCTAGGTCCATCCACCTCACTACAAATAACTCAATTTCATTTCTTTTCATGGCTGAGTAATATTCCATTGTATATATGTGCCATATCTTCTTTATCCATTCATCTGTTGATGGACACTTAGGTTGCTTCCATGTCCTGGCTATTGTATATAGAGCTGCAATGAACATTTTGGTACATGACTCTTTTTGAATTATGGTTTTCTCAGGGTATATGCCCAGTGGGATTGCTGGGTCATATGGTAGTTCTATTTGTAGTTTTTTAAGGAATCTCCATACTGTTCTCCATAGTGGCTGTATCAATTTACATTCCCACCAACAGTGCAAGAGTGTTCGCTTTTCTCCACACCCTCTCCAGCATTTATTGTTTCTAGATTTTTTGATGATGGCCATTCTGAACGGTGTGAAATGATATCTCATTGTAGTTTTGATTTGCATTTCTCTAATGATTAATGAAGTTGAACATTCTTTCATGTGTTTGTTGGCAATCTGTATATCTTCTTTGGAGAAATGTCTATTTAGGTCTTCTGCCCATTTTTGGATTGGGTTGTTTGTTTTTCTGTTATTGAGCTACATGAGCTGCTTGTAAATTTTGGAGATTAATCCTTTGTCAGTTGCTTCATTTGCAAATATTTTCTCCCATTCTGAGGGTTGTCTTTTGATCTTGTTTATGGTTTCCTTTGTTGTGCAAAAGCTTTTAAGTTTCATTAGGTCTTATTTTTGTTTCGATTTCCATTTCTCTAGGAGGTGGGTCAAAAAGGATCTTGCTGTGATTTATGTCATAGAGTGTTCTGCCTATGTTTTCCTCTAAGAGTTTGGTAGTGGAAGGGCCTTTTTTGATCACTGTACGTACTTTGGTATTTGTGCTGAGTGACCAAAGAGACACTGGAAGATTTTCAACTGAGTCGTGACTTGATCTAAGCAGGTAAATAAAATGCTTTAGAAATAATTTAGGTTCAAATCAACAAAAATTGTTCTTCCATGGACAAATGTAATCTGGTACTTAGAAGGCTTTCTGCTGATCCAGTTTGATATAAGAATAGAATTTATTTATTTTTGAAGTCTGAAAAATTTATTTGATTCTTTCTCAAGACCCTGACAGCATCTGGGTCCTGGGTTTTGAGGGATCACAAAGGGGCCCTTGAAAAGGGCAGGAAAATGGCAAAGGCATGAAGAAGGCATATTTCAACAACGTAAAAAAATTTTTTTACAAGTTTGTTTTCTATGTCTGTGAGTCTTTCTGTTAGGATGAGCATTTTTAAATTTTTATTTTATTTATTTTTGGCTGTGTTGGATCTTCATTGCTGTGCACAAGCGTTCTCTAGTTGCAGCGGGCAGGGACTACTCTTCCTGGTGGTGTGCCAACTTCTCATTTCGGAGTCTTCATTGCAGTGTCTTCTCTTGTTGCCTAGCACCGGCTCTAGGCCCATGGGCTCCAGTAGTTGCAGCACGTGGGCTCAGTATTTGTGGCCCATGGGTTTAGTTGCTCTGCCACATGTGGGATCTTCCCAGACCAGAGATCCGACCCATGTCCCCTGAACTGGCAGGCATTTTCTTAACCACTGTGCCACCAGAGAAGTCCAAACTTTAAACTTTTGCCAAACCTCCAGAACTTGATTCAAAAATATATTCTCTTTCCCAGGGGAAATATATTATATATATAATATATAATAAATAAAATATATAATAATATACAATATACAATTATTTAATATATTATTATATATTAGATATAATAATATAATATATTATATATTATAAATTATATATAATTTATAATATATTATATATTATATATAATACATTATAATTATCTATTATATGAATAATATAATATATATTATATAATATATATTATATTATTTATAATATATAATATATTATATCATATATATTATATTATATATGATATAATATATATTATATCATATATTATATATGATATAATATATATTATATCATATTATAAATAATTTATACTATATACTATATATACAATATATTATATTATATATTATATTGTATATAATATATAATATATTATATATTTTATAATATAATATATTATATGATATATATTATATAATATATATCATATAATATATATCATTATAAAATATCTTATATATGATAAATATTATATATTATATATTATATGTAATATATATTATATGTAATATATTATATATTATATTATATTATATATTGTATATTATATATAATTTATAATATATTATACAATATATATAATATATAATTTATAATATATTGTATAATATATATTATATTATATATAATTTATAATATATTATATACTATATATAATATATAGTATAATATATATTATATAATATAATATATTATATTATATATTGTATATAATCTATAATATATACTATATAATATATAATACATTATATATTTTATGATATAATATATTATATATGATATATTATATATCATATATCATATATGATGATATATAATATATTTTATATAATATATCATATATAATATATGATGATATGTAATATATTATATATATTATATGTAATATATTATATATTATATACTATATAATATATTATATAGTGTATAAATTATATATAATATATAATATATGATGTATTATATATAATATATTATATAGTATATAAATTATATATAATATATCATATATGATATATGATATATTATATGTAATATATTATATACTATATAATATATTATATAGTATATTATATATTATATTATTATATAATATATTATATATAATATATAATATAATAATATAATATATTGTATATTATTATATATAATATAATATATAATATATTGTATATTATTATATATTATATATCAATATAATATAATATATAAATATATAATATATACATATTATATATATATATATATTCTCTTTCCCAGGAGGCATTTAAAGGCTACTTGTGTAATGTTTGGTATGTAACCTAATTAAGAACACTAGAGAGTACCTCCAAACTGGAGGGCAATGTCTACAGAGCAGACTCCCACATCACCTTGTACATCGACAGCCCTGGCTTACTCAGGCCTGACTTGTTGTCAGCCATTGAAATTAGAGTCCTGTGACAGGAGGCAAATAAAGAAGAGAAGAAAACACACTGGCTGGTCCTGGCACCGATTCTCCATTATCACCCTCAACTGGATGTAGCGCCTGGACTTAATGCCAACTTCAACACTTACAAGGGTAGATGTTCTGGTTACTCTCTCCTGTGGCTCTACTGACTCTCATTCTCTCTTTCTCGTCTAGACTGAAGGATAGACTCACAAAGTTCGTGGGCAGCCTTTAAATCAGGCCAAAAATTGTCCCGGTAATTCAGCTGGAAATACCTTGAAGGAAATCACAAACACTCCTTCTGTTTCCCTTCCGTACTGCTGAATTGCCTCTTCATCTTCTGTCACCATATCGATTGGCATCCTGTCCTGGCAGTGGTGATAGTACCAAGCGGCTGCACTGTAGATGCTCCTGTTCTGCCACTTCTCCATGGACTCCCCGCTTTCCTGAGGGAGAGAGCAGGGCTGCTGGAATTCATTAGCAAAGAGAAGGCAGCACGACGTGCATCCTTCAGGAGATTTTGCAATTTGTTATACTGTCTCCGGCCTCTTTGATGCTGCACAGCTTGACAAGCTGTTTGCATGAAAAGAATTCCCTTCAATTCAGGAAACTCAAGGATCTCGAGGTAATCTTGAACGACTTTCCAATCTGGGATCATGTAATGAGTCACGCCGCGAGACAAGAGTTTCCCATCGTTGAGGCAGACGGCGGGCTTCGGGCGGAGGGGGCCGCTGCAGGACACGCAGGGCCGCAGGTAATGCTCCCGCACGGTCCGCAGAGTCCGGCCCTGTAAAGGTCTCAGGAGCAGCACCGTCTCCCGCTTCTGCAGCATGCTGGCGGCGCTCCCCGCGCAGAGCTCCGGGCCCCGCGAGGCCGCCGGCAGCGGGCGGCCGGAGGCCAGGCCGAGGCTTCGGGCCCGCCCCCGCAGCCTGGTCTCCGCGTTGCTGGCGGCCGGCCGGCCCTCCTGGCTGCGGCCTGAGCTCTCCCGGCTCCGCCAAGAATAGAATTTGAAATGGAGTAAATAGCACCCATGTCCTATTCGGTAGACTCTCTTCCCTGTTTACGACTTCCTTCTAACAGGCTTTTAAAAGGAACTGGATGGCTGAGTGTTTAAGGCCACACTTTGTGACAAGGATAGCAATGTGTTCTCTGTAGCACTTCCATCCTATGAAGATGTTTCCAGACATTATACCATGCTTAGGCCCTACAGCCTCTGATCCTGTCAGGGTGGATTAGCTACGCAGTGAGCCTGCATGTACCACTAGAAATCGACCAGTTAAGTTCTTTTAAAATAGTGGTTATTTCGTATTTGCATTTTGTTCTGGATACTCTGTACTTGCTCCTCCAGATACACTCTCCACCTCTCTCCATCCTGCTTTGTGCCTCTGGCTTCCAATGGGGTCCTCTTAATGGGGAACACTGGAGACGTGCATGGTGGAGGAAGAGGTTAGGTAATGTATTCTATTGGCTCCCTTCTTGCCATGTGGTGACTTGTCCATGGCTCGTTTCTCTAGTGAAGTGCCCTGCTCTTTTCTAAAACGTCACCTATAGCTACAAGCTCTTCCTTGGTTCCAGGCACCACTCTCCCTCCTTGCCCTTTCAGGCCTAGGAGTACTAAAGGTTCCCTGTTCTTGTTATCTCTAGGATGCTTTGCCATCCCTCATTGGTTTCCCTTAACTCTGCTCCCACCCCTGAAAATAATTCCTTCATCAGAGTCTTGTTAATGACTTGTTGATGGTGCCATGTGTTTTCTGTCCACACAGATCGCTCTACAGAGTAAGTTCAGCTCGTTATATTTATCAACTTTGCTTTTCTTTTTATGTACTTTACTTTTTTATTTATTTTGAAATTTTCACGTGTTTTTTAATTTAAAATTAATCACTGACTCAACAAACATTTACTTGTATCATACAATTCAATACAATAAGCTAAATCAATTGCAATGGCCCAGGAACTAGAGAAGCAAATAAGAGGAGGATCTTAGGCAACTTTGGGGTTCAGATAAGACTCCACTGAGAAGGTGAGTAGGACTTGGTGCCTCACAGTCTAGGGCAGCCCCTTTCTCCTCAAGAACTGTGGGTCTCACTGCACTACAGCCTCAGGCCCACCAGGGCTAGTTGCTCACACAGCCTCACTGCAAACTCTCTTCAGGGCCCCCTACTTCAGCAGATCTAATGACATCTGCCTGCAGCCATGTGGGGTGTGGGCACGGACACACGCACACTCAGAAAAGGTTATCTGTTAAAACTATGTAAGTGCTGTTGAAACAGTTTCTTTACATGAAATGAGTGTAATTCTAAAGCATCCTGAATCTGAAGTTTTAAAAAATTGTTGAAACAGTGAAACTGTCAACAGAGAAGTAGCATTGTTTGAATTTGCAATTCAGTAAGTCCTGACACTGTTTTTTTTTAGTCTTGCTGCCGATATGATGAATGGAGATCTATTATAATGGGTATTATTATGATGATGTCTTTCAGGTTTCTGTAAAAGCTTGTCAGTATATATGTATGCAAAGGCACATTTATCCTATTAAAGATATATATATCTTTATATATATAAAGATATATATTTATCAATATATAAGTATCAGACCGTCACTTATGAATAGCTTTGACAGCCAGATATAGAACCTTTCAGAAGACAGAAACCCCCTCTCTAAAAACAAGTAATTGGCAGCTGTGTCAAATCAACCAGTCTGATTTCACTCAAACCAATTTTGTTGACTTCAAGTAGCCTGACCAGTCATCCTGGTTAACTGGGGACTGAGGGTTTCCTGGACGAAGAGCTTTCTGTGCTAAAACCAAGACAGTACTGGGAAAACTGGGGTGAGTTGTTCCTCTAGCTCCATGTCTCGTGCAGATCAGTAGAAGATATTTCTGTTGTGGCCTGAATTGTGTCCCCTGACCCGCCCCACACACAATTTATATGTTTAAGTCTTAACCTCCAGTTGCTTAGAATGTGACTGTCTTTGGAGATAGAGTCTTTCAAGAGCTAAGTTAAAATGAGGTCGTTGGAGTGGACCCTGATCCAATATGACTGGTATCCTTACAAAAAGGAGAGACTAGAACACAGACATTCTGAGGGACCCTTGTGAAGACACAGGGAAAAGACAGTTATCTATAAAACAAGGAGGGAGGCCTCAGAAAGAACCGATGCAGCTGACACCTTATTCTTGGATTTGTAGCCTCCAGAATCATGAGAAAAATTCATTTCTATTGTTTAAGGAACCCAGCCTGTGGTATTTGGGGTATGGCAGCGCTAACAAAAACAAAAAATACATTCTCTAACAGTTATTTTTGATTGTGTGCATTTCAGCTGATGAGCCTAATGTCCTGTTTCTGCGAGCTTCTTCCGCTTTCCTCACTGCTCACACAGAAAGACCTGTGCCCTGCAATTCCTTCACCTACACTGTGACCTCCACACATCCCACTTCCTTCTTCTTCTGGCACCTTTTTGCTCCTTCATGAATTTTCTTTCTTTTATTAAGTCTATAACTCATTAAACTATTTCCCAACCCTTCCAAACTTCCTTTAACCCTGGAACTCCATAAATGTTAGATAAATGAAGAATGACACTAAGTTCTCTCTCCTTCCTTGTTCTCACTCCAAACTCTTCTACATTCATTGCCTTCCTGTCTCCATTTCCCACTCACTTGTCAGCCCCTTGTCATGTGGTTCCTGGCTCCCATCGTTACACCGCAACCACTCTATGAAGTAGCCGAGGAGCAGAGCCCCTGGCATCAGGGGCATTTTGAGACTTTATAGTCGAGTCCCCTTTTCTTCTGAACAGAGCAAGCGGGGTGAACAGAGTGCAAAGTGGTTTCCTTCCTTAACTGCACACCCAGCCCCTGAAGCCATGCTCGGGATTTCATAATTCCCCAATCCAACTGTTTCTTCTCATTCTGACCTTTTAGGAACTGTCTGCAGTATTGGACACTGTCGAGCACTCTCTGACCCTTGAAACTTTCTCTTCTCTGGTTTTCCAATGTTTCTTTGTACCTTCAATCGCACCTGAGCAGTCTTTAAGCATCTCTCTCTTTCTCTCCCCTCCCCTGCTACACACACACACACACACACACACACACACACACACACACACACCAATTCCAGAAATAGTTACTCATCAAATTTCTGTTCTTGGTTCTCTTCTCTTCCAACTCTTTGGTCACTAATGTTTTAGAAACACTCTCATGACAACCACCGCATCTTTGCAGTGACCTCTTGATTTAGATCACCAATCCTCTGTCCCTCGGAGCATCAGGTTAGAATTTCCAACTGAACGTTAGTCACTGCCACGTGATCTCCTTGAGCCTATCATGATTAACATGATTAAAACTGAATTCATCATATTTCCACAGATTCTTTCTCAGTTATGATGTTACCATTCTAAGTACCCAGACTAGAAAACTCAGAGCACTCTCTCTCTTCCTCTCTCTCGAACTTCATGTATTATCAGTAAGCAGGTCCTACTGACCCCATCTTCTAAAATCTCTTACATCCTTCTCCTCTTCATTACCTTGGATAAATAGTTTAGTGTAGTGATTAAGAGCATGGACAGCGGAGGCAAATCAACTGGGTTCAGATCCTGATTCCCCTGCTACTTACTAGTTATGAAACCTTAGGAAAATTATTTGGTTTTTCATCTGTAAAAATGGGGATAATGACAACCTGTTTGATATGATTGTCTGAGAGTTGAATTAGTTAATACATGTGTAACAGTTATTAATTTTGTGCTCACCCAACCTATTTCTTCTTCCTAAACACCCAGCAGAGCTGTATTTCCTGGGTCCCTTGCACTTGAGCAGGGCCATGGAATGTGAGAAGTGTTGTGTCACTTTCAGTCAAAGGGAGTTGAAGGAAGACGTACGTCTCCTATGCTCTCTCTCTTCCTTTGCTGAGGCAACACTGGAAGCAGCACATAATGATGGTGAAGTTATGTTCTGGAGGGATTCTGAATGGCTGAGTTCCTACCTGGAGGAGAGCTGCCCCTGTGTGCCACCACCCAGGAGCTTCTGCAGTGAATTTTGGGTGAGAGAGAAGTAAGCTTTTATTGTGTTGAATCACTTATATTTAAGTTTTTAGAAAACAGCAGCTAGTCTTACTTATCCCAAACATCATGTAAATACACACTGGAAACTGCGTATTACAAATAATAAGTATTTGATAAATGACAGAGATTATTATTCTACTGCTACTATATTGAGTCCAAATCATCCTTCACTTAGATTATGAGAAGATAACATAAAATGTCAACTCTTTCTAGCCTGAATAGTTCATTTATTTAAGATACATTGTGCCATAAAAGTTTTGTTTTGCCCAGTTATGTTGTTGGTAAATATCAAATGATTATTGTATAGAAGCAGCAGAAGACTACTACTTTGTGATTCCCAGAAAGAGGAAAACAGATACTCTATTCCTTTCTTTACTGCCTCAAAAAAAGGATAACTGATGCCAGGACCTCTACACCTTCACCTTCCACAGACTGTAACTTTCCTTCCACCACCTGCATCGTAGCCTCCTGCAAGTTGACTTGGGTCCAAATCCTGGCTCTCCCACACCTTCTTCTTCCTGAGTCTTTTCGTGTATGGGATATATTTTTATGGCCAATTCTTTGGTGAAACAATGTGTATAACATTTTAAGTGAAAGAATAATATTTTAAAACATTTCTTTATTATGTATTGAACATATTTTAAGTGCAGTGAATGTGCTTTAGAGAGGTGATATTAGACCCAAAAAATGTTGACAAGTGGGTGTCTGGGAAAAAAATCTAATTTTTTTTAACGTTAATTATTACAACATACAATTCCACTTCCGAAGTCCTTTTGATACAAACTGTGTTTTAAACCCAGACCTCATGTCTTTAAGTCTCACTTTCCCTCATTCATTTTCTTTCTCCTGGTCAATTCACCATCATATCTTATCCACCATGCATGGCATACACTAAGGGCCATCTTCATCACGTTGTTCCTCTGAGAAACAGCAGTACTAAATAACCGACATCAATATGAGTTTTCTGAAGATCTGGCAACTTGATCAGTGCTTCACACACCTTAACTCATTTGATCCTTACAATACCACTATGAGGTGGGGTGTAATTATCATCCTATCTTACAGGTGAGAAAAAGGAGGCTTGAAACAATTATATCTAGGGTCACACAGCTACTCAGGGAAGAACAAGAGTGAATTATTTTCTGCACAGGGCACAATCAGATACTGGCTTCAAATTTGAAGGTAGCACCTGATTCCATAGCTCAAGAGCTTAACCACCGGGCAATACTGCAGGTACCATTATATCTCTCCCTACCTATGCCTAAGTATTTGACTATACCTCCATGAAAGTATTTACTGGACTCTGCCTAGCACTATAATTACAAGCACTTCTTTGAGTTTTGCGAACTCTTTGACGGCAGTGATGGTAGTGCATAAATCTCATTTGAACTGATAGGAAAGATGCTAGTATCTCTAAGACCAGTGACATTCTTCTTTGAAATTTCTTGTCTCCATTTCAGTGTGTCTCCATTGTCAAGGGAATACAATTCTGGATTCTCTATACAGTCTTAAGAGGAAGATGGATTTGTTTGCCCTCTCCTGTTGGTTTTACTCTTGGTGATATAATCCATTATACAAATCACTTTTATCCTGGCTATTACATAAGAGGTCATTCTTCCCAGCTTTATCTTCTTTTTCTTTTGTACCCACTTTTATAGGCTAATGGAGTGCTTTTCCAATAAGACCTGCTACCTGTGCAAGCACAAGATAGAACATGACAAGTACTTTAATAGAGCTGTAATGCAATACTTCGCTATCAATAGGGAGAGATGCCACAAGGGTGAGTGTCTGCCCCAGTGGTCAACGGTGTGGACATTTTTGTCACTTAAGCCTATGAGGAAATTAATTTCAAGTCCTTTTTCTTAGAATAACTATTTACATTTGCATAGGCCTTTTACATTCTTTATCTCCCCTTTGTCTCTAGAGCTTCGTGAGGTAGAGTTGTCATAATGTAAAATACATGTGATTATTGTATATATACATAATACAACACATATGTTGTTACATGCATATTATATAGTCATGTCGTAATTTGGGCTGCAATAACAAAATACCACAGACTGGGTGGCTGATAAACAACAGAAATTTATTTCTCACAGTTCTAGAGGCTGAAAGTCTGAGACCAGAGTGCCAGCATGGTCTGGTGAGGGCCTTCTTCCCAGCTGCAGACTTTTTGTTGTATCCTCACATGGCAGAAGGGAGGAGCTAGCTCTCTGGAGTCTCTTTTATAAAGACACTTATCCACATTATGAGGGCTCTGCCCTCATGACCGACTCAGCTCCTAAAGACCACCCTCGTAACACCATCACTTTGGGAATCAGCATTTAAAAATATGACTTTGAGGGGGGCGCAAACATTCAGACTGTAGCAACACAACATATATAATGTAAAGCATTATATAAAGCTATTATACAGCTTATTATATAATATACACTATGTTATGCTTATTGTATAGGTGACAAAACTGAAGTTCATATAAACTTGGCAAAAGTTACATAGACAGAGCTTCCCTGGTGGCGCAGTGGTTGACAGCCCGCCTGCCGATGCAGGGGACACGGGTTCGTGCCCCGGTCTGGGAGGATCCCACATGCTGCGGAATGGCTGGGCCCGTGAGCCATGGCCGCTGAGCCTGCGCGTCTGGAGCCTGTGCTCCGCAACGGGAGAGGCCACAGCGGTGAGAGGCCCGCGTACCGTAAAAAAAAAAAAAAAAAAGTTACATAGATAATTCAAGGCAAAGCCAGGACTCTAAGTCAAGTATGATTTCAAGTCTAGTGAAGTCTTTCCATTTCATCTTGGCTCCCAGAGCCAAGAGCTGTGACCTGGGTGTTTCTAAGCATGTTGAGCTGAAGCAAGTTGTGCCCTTTACAGAAATACAGTTCACTCCAGTTCTATCCCCAAGATAGGTCTTAGAATTTGTAAGGCTCAGATGTATGAGTCTGTATTTGTGAATACTCTTTACACACTATATAACTTCTCATTGTTGATGTATACACTATATAGTTCTCAACCTCGGAATTCTCTGGATGCCAACATTTCCAATATACAGCTTTATGAGAAGAGAAATTCATGTGATTTCAAAGATCTAGTGACAAATACAACACAACTTGCCCTTTCCACAATCTTGATGACTGAAATTCCACAGGCATTTTTTCCGTTGTGTTCTGATAGTGGCAAATGCCCTCTGACACCTGAGGGTAGGTGAATTTGTAAGAAACATTCCTGAAAGCAGGTATGTATAGGGTGTAGAAAAAGTATTCGGAAACAAAGCGGGAGTACAGGAAGGGTAACTGCTGAGCCAAAAAGAGTAGCTTGGAGGGCTTTTATAGTTTTGTCTACTGTAGTGCATTGAATTGTGTCCCCCAAAATGATATGTTCAAGTCCTTACCCCAGATACCTATGAACATGACCTTATTTGGAAATAGGTTCTTTACAGATGTAGTCAAGCTAAGATGAGATCATACTGGATTATGGTGGCCTCTAAATCCAAAGACTCCTGTCTTTAAAATGGAGAAGGGAGAGGGGGATTTGGATGCAGAGACACAGGGGAGACATAGGAAGGAAGGCCACGTGAAGACACAGGCAGAAATTGGAGCGATGCAGCTAAAGCCAAGGAACACCAAGGATTGCCAGGAGTCACCAGAAGCTAGGAAGAGGCAAGGAAGGAGTCTTCCCTAGAACCCTCAGAGGGAGCATGACCCGGCCAACAACTTGATCTCTGACTTCTGGCCTCCAGAACTGTAAGAGAATAAATTCCGGTTGTTTTAAGCCACCCAGTTTGTGGTCATTTCTAGCAGTAGCCCTAGAAAACTAAAACAGCTGCTTAATAGACCACCCCTTCTGCCCACCTCAATTTTAAGTTCAAGGTACGGGATAATTTTGAATTTGAAATTTAATCCTTTTAAGTAATGAACACTCTTCAATTTTTGTTCCCATAATATGTCACACTGACTCTTCTCTTCTAACAATACTGTCTATTGATGCTGTCAGCGATGGGCTACCACCCCATGCAGAATGAACTGTGTGGATATTAACACTTACCCCACAGGAAAAAGACTATTCCCCTAACACTTTGTTGTTTCATGACAGAGGCAGAAATCACTTCTTACAAACTATATATTAATCTACTAAAAACACAATATTGGCACAATTTCTAATAATGTCCCATAAATAATAACACGGGTTTCTAAAAAGTCATTGTCCTCAGTCTTTGTAAATCCCCTGAATTCCAGCTGTTCAACCAGCCCCTGGGAGCTAAATGAAATGGCTTGAAGGAAGATTGTTGGTTGGTCCCAAGGTCACTGCAGAGATTCACCCCAGACCCAAACAAATGGATCTAGACTCCTCTGTCGAACACTCCACCAAGAAGATTCTTATAACCCGAGGAGGGAGGGGGCATGGCAAGGAGTGGGCACTAAGGGAATATTGCTATGGGCAATCTAATGCCATAGCACCCCTGCCTGGTGAATTGGTGATTCCTGATGTTTTAAAGTTCAATTTACACAGTTATCACTGAATTCAGAAGTGAGATAATTAGCACTAAAATATCTATTTCAGCTCTGGTTTCTTGTTTGGGGAACTAATCTACTCCAAGGTGTTCCCTGCCCCGCCTAGCACAGTGCCTGGCATGTAAAGAAGCTCAAATGCTAGCGACTGGTGATCACTGGGCGCCTGTCTGCGGGTTCTAGCAGCGGTCTCTCCAGAAGAAAACAAATTCCCACCTGCCGGATCAGTATTTCTTTACGAGCTGTGAACCAAAACCATTGCTACTAGCATCGCTCTAATTCCACCCTCAGTAATTCTCATAAAGGCCTGACAATGCCCTGTAAATGAAAGTTCTGAAGAACTGTCAAAACCAGGAGATTTGAGACCTCACCCCAAACCGGGAGACGTTCAGACTTCCCTGGACAAAAGTCAGTTATAATATAGACATTCCAGTTTAATCTGTAAAGAGATTTGAGAGTAACTGAGAGCACTTAAATACAATATACAGATGAGACTTATTTTTACACACAGCATGTCTGGCTCCATGCCGACCCATCATCCCCTCTGGATGCTTGGGCCTGTCCTTCGGGGCTCTGGACCCGCTGACTCTCACAGCCGCACGGCAGACGCCTCCGCGCCGCCCGCTTCCCAGCAAGAGTCGGCCCCGCGGGCGCTTCCAGGGGGCGTCCCCGTCCGCCGCTGCCTTCGGGGCTCCCGGAGCGGCGGCGGGGAAGCGGGCGCCCCGCGGGGGACGCCGGCGTCCAGGGCGCCGAGCGCGCGCCCCTCGCCTGCGCCCCGCAGCGGCTCCGAGGGGCGGGTGCGGAGCTGGCCGGCAAGGCCGGGCCGGGGGCGTTAGCCCCCCCCCCCAGGCGTGCGGGCTTCCCCCACCCCCGGCGGCGACCCCACCTCCCGCCCCCGCGGCGTGCGCGCGTGTGTCCGTCTGTCTGTCTTCTCTCTCGACGTCAGTGGGAATTTCCAGCCAGGAAGTGAGAGAGTGAGCGAGAGAGAAAGAGAGAGAAGTGCACCAGCGAGCCGGGGCAGGAAGAGGAGGTTTCGCCACCGGAGCGACCCGGCGACGCGCCGACAGCTTCCCCTGCCCTTCCCGTCGGTCGGGCCTCTCGCCGCCGCCCTCGGCCAGCGTCCCGCCGCCAGCCTCACTAGAGAGCCCGGGGAAGCCCAGGCCGGAGCCGCCGCGGCCGGGAAGGCGGCGACGCCGTGGTCCCGCAGCCGCGCGCCCGGCGTTCCCTCCGCCCGCGCTGCGGCCATGGCGCGGCGCTGACTGGCCCGGCGAGACCGCGCGCCCGCCCGGACCCGAGCCGACCCGCTCCGGCTCCGGCCGGCCGCCGCCTCTTCCTTCTCCGGCCCCCAGGCCCGCGCCGCCCCGGAGCGGGAGCCACAGGCGCAGGGAGGCCAAGCGCGGACCCGCCAGCAGGGTAAGCCAGACTCGGGCAAGCGGGGGCCACGCCGGCGAAGTGCGGCCCGACTCCCGCCACCCACCCGCCCCGCACCCCGTCCGGCCCCGCTTGGACTTCCTCATTCCTGCGCTAACCGCACGGCTAGACCGGAGGAGGAGGTTGACAGCGGAGAGGCGCATGGGGTCTGCGCGAGGGGGGAAAGGTACCTCCGGACTAAGCACGGGCCGGTCGGCCGGAGGGCCGCGGCTGCCCGCCCGGGCCGTTCTTTCTCCCCCGTTCCTCCGCCGGGCGGGAACGCGGATTGGAGGGGAACTCACGCAAACTTTTTTAATCCCCACTTCCCCTCCCCCTGCCGGGGGCTCGGGGCTTGAGGGCTGAGGGGCGCTTGGGCGCGGAGGAGTGAGGGGAAGGTGGTTGGTGCAGTGCAGAAGCAGATTTCACCTAAGGGCGTTCCACGAAATGAAAGCAGAAGTGCATGTCAGTCCTCTGGGCTGGGAAAGCTCTCCCCAGCTCCCCAAGATTGAACCGGACAGCCTTATTCCTGGTCTCCTACCTCCAAAAGAAGCCCCCCACTTCACACACACACCCCCCAACCAGGACAGGATATGCTCACCTACTATAGGACCTATACCTTAGTTTTCAAAAGATAAGGAGGGCCTGGTACTGATCCTACAGGGCCTGGCGTTTGAGAGCGAAATTACCCACTTAGAACACTTTTTAGACACCCTGATTATGTAAAACAGTTGAACAACGGTACCATGTGTTGTGCATGACCTCTAAACCAAAAAGGATATAAAAGCCTATCGTGACATTTTAAAAGAATAAATTTTAAAAATGAGCTTCTGTATACATTTTTGATAAAGTAGTCAAAATATCATCTTTTGCTTCTTCAGAACTTGTTGGTAGACGTGCTGTTCTGAGCAGAGAGATGACTGCAGTAGAAGGTGTATCTGGAAATGCAGGGTAGTTTAACCAATAGAGTAAATATTCAGATTATGCTCTTCTGGTGTGTAGGTTGAACAGGAATCACATTATCAGGTGTGGTGTGTAAGAATCAATGGCTACGTAAAATTTCTCATTAATTTACGGTAGTAAATTAGGAAATTTGTACGAAGATTGGTTGTTTGGCTTTGATTATCAAGATTTAAGAGGTTTTCATGGACTTTGCTAAGTAGGGTTTTTCAGCATTGCAGATAACTAAATAACTATCTGTAACTTAAAGATTTTGTTATAAAGCTCATAATCTGAGAAAATGACTGTGGTATTACTAAAACATTTAATGGCTCTGGCATAGAAATGTTCTTCTACAGACTGGTGATCTTTGGTAAACACTAAAGCTTAGGATCAAGATGTTCAGTGCTTATTTTTGTAGCAAAATACCTTAATTGAATATTCCTGAGTAGCTTAAATTGCATTCCTGTTGCTAAAACTTTAAATGGGAATCTGATTAAAATAAAGCCCTCAGCTGAAGCATGCTGTTTTCCTGATTTTAATATTGTGCTTTCTAGAGATGAATCCTTTTACTGCTTGATGCAGTAAAGAAGTTATGTAAATACCTTAAAGCAGAGTATTTTTTTGAGCTTCTGAACTTGAGAAGACAGGAAATAAAAAGAGATTGATTTATCATGTAATTAAATTGCTAAAATGAGAAAAACATATATGATAAATGGAAACATGAGATCTCCTGAACTTACTCAGCCACATTGATACCTGCAACTCCTCAAAGCCCTCTGGAGCTTATTTAGATAAAATGTCTTCCTGGGCCACAGCCTACTGGACTGAAATTCTGCTTGACATGAATAGAAAACCACTTCTAACCTTGTTTGAAAGACTTTTTAAAGAAAGTTCTATATAATCCAATTAAGGATTGGTGGTGATTTGAAAATCTATTTGTTTTGAACTTTCAATTTTCTCTTGTGTTCTGCAGTTGGCATTCACATGAACCCCATTAGTAAATATTGGAGTATACGTACAAAAATAGTTGTTGCCCTTTGTAAGCACTCTTTTGATCTTTGCACTTCCTTCTTACTTCTACCTTTTAAACAAGATCTACATCTGTAATGACTGACTTGCACTTGGTAAAAGCTCAATTAGTCTAAAATAGACAGAATTTTAGATTTAGTGATCACAGTCCTCACATTTCTCGTCATATTCCTTGGAACAAATTGATGCTAGTTGAGAAACTAATATTTATGCAGGCTGTTTTTACCACTGCTTTCAGGCTTCCAGATAATTGATGAAGTAAGTTACTACCTGGACTTTCAGGGATTGCTCACTGTACTAGATGGAAGGTCTTTATAAGGAATTGGCAGCCACAGGAATCTTGGACTATCATTCAATCAGCAAGCCCTTATTTTTTACCTAATTTATGAGAGGTATTCCCCTGTTCAGAAGAGGTGAAAGTTCTGGCTTCTGGGGGAAGTGGTTACTTCATAACCTTCAATTAGTTTGAACTTGGGAAAAGTAAGAACAGTAGTTGACATTTTAAAACAATAAATTTTTAAAATGATATCTGAGTTTCTATATAGAGTTTTGATAAAGTAGTCAAAATATCTTTTTGTTTTTCAGAACCTATTAGTAGAAGTGCTGTTCTGAGCATAGAAATGACTGCAGCAGAAAATGTATCTGGAAATGCAGAGTAGTTTAACCAATAAGAATAGATATTCAGGTTATGCTCTTCTACAGATTGAACAGCAATCACATTAACAGGAGTGGATATATAAGAATCAATGGCTATGCAAAATTTCTCATTAATTTCCCTTACTTTTAGTTGGAAGGTGGTTTTGTTTGGCTGATTGGTTTTCTGTTTATAGTAGGAATCATACAAGGTGGCATGATTGTTTTATGTTTTAAGAAGAGAAGGAGGAGAAGAAGGAACAGAATTTTCGTGCTGGGGGACACTTTTAAATGTGCTGCTCCTACATCTACATTTATGTCTGATCAAAGTGAATTGACAGCTGCTTCTTGGTGACCAGCAAACCATACTGAAGCAATTGACCCTGCTTTCTGAGAATGACTTCTCATTTGCTCTCTTGTAGCTCCCATAAGTACTGAATTCCCCTACAGTGTTCTTGGAGGTGAGCAGGTAAATCATCAGAAGCATACATACCCCTTTGAGTTGACCTTGTCACTGCTTAGGAGACCTTAAGGGTTTTAAAGATACAAGCATTCATTCATCTTCAGAGAGGAAAGTTGGGACTTGTGACATAGTTTAGCAAGTCAGTTTGGCTCCTTGAACATTTTTTTTTAATCAAAAAAGATTACTATTTGCAACCAGATAATCTGGTAGAGTTAATAGTTAGGGTAATATTACCAAGACACTTATCTTTGCAGTATTTCATTAATGAGTATCCAGTGCTTCACTGTTAGATGAAGAAAAGTAGCATTCTTTTCTCAGTGATAACTTTGTTTCATACCTTTGGTCTCTGTTGTTTTAGAGAGGGTTCCTGGGTGCAAATTAATATGCTTTCATATTTTCTGGTGAGGCTGGTAGACCTACCCTTGAATATCAGCTAATAGTTTAGAAAATAAGTTGTGAAATGAAATCTCATTGCTTCACTATAAAAATATTTAAACCCTAACAGTTTTACACAAAAGTGATATAAATTGTGATTTGTTAAAGAGTATAGACTCTTCAAGAGTGTAGATTATGGATGAAAATATTTGTTAAATTTACAATATTAATCATAAAAATATTGTATTTAAAATTTTTATATTTAAAAATTTTAAAAGAAATCAATTCATTGTTATTCTTTTATTTTTTTTGCAGTAATAGATTTAATTATCAGTAGTACAAGTTTCATCTGCTTTAATTTGTTGCCTGTTTTTGAAATTAGAATAATGAAACGGATGGCTTAATTCCCTATTACAGATTGGCTTATTACTGTTCATTTACATTTCACCATTAGGCCAAAAATCTTATAACCAGCTTTTATTCTGACCCATACTTTTGACAGATATTAATGGATTTAATCTACACATGATTTCTTTAAGCTGTGAAAAAAATTCTGACTGATGGAGCCTGACTGATGCTGCAAACACTGCTTTGTAATCCAAAGATTGTTAAAGCCTATCGAAATTAATCAATCAAAAAGTAAAAACAGGGCTTCCCTGGTGGCGCAGTGGTTGAGAGTCCGCCTGCCGATGCAGGGGACACGGGTTCGTTCCCCGATCCGGGAAGATCCCACATGCCGCGGAGCGGCTGGGCCCGTGAGCCATGGCCGCTGAGCCTGCGCGTCCGGAGCCTGTGCTCTGCAATGGGAGAGGCCACAACAGTGAGAGGCCCTCGTACCGGAAAAAAAAAAAAAAAGTAAAAACAAAATATTTTATGACATCCAGAGTACAATACTTATGACCTATAAAAAATTGGGGGTAAAAGGTTATAGCTGGGAAACCTCAGGAACCAGCAGGCAGTCCACAAGGTTTACTATACTTTCCACCTTCATACTTTAATGATTTTGCAACACTATAAAATCTGGGGCCTCATCACAGGAGGGTTTTGTTCGTAATTTCTTATTTGTAGCATTTTCAGAAAATTTTCCTTGGAACTCTGAATCTAACCATTTATTCTCTGTGGGCACAATTTATGAAATGAAATATACCATCTACACTAGAAAAGGGTACAATGCCAACACTCCCAGGCCTGGTATCATATAGCCTCAGGGAGAGTCAGAACCATTTTACTGAAAACTAACTTCAGTCCACTCAGCTTTGGACTTAATTAATTCTGGTTCTGACCCTGACCTCTCTTTAAATCACTTAACAAACACACATTCAAGTTTTAAAAATTAATTTTAAAAGTTGTTTACAAATACATATATGTATAATCATTTTTGTTGTTGCCAACAAACTGAGGAAGCAAATAAATGTTTACTTATATAACAAGTACATTGTAAAGCTGTCATTGTTCAAAAGTACCCTGAAAAGTGAATAGCAGCAGTGTTTGTTAGTTAGAATAATAAAATAATCCAAGTACTCTGCGTATAGCTTCCCTGTGAGTAGATTTGGAGAGAATGATAAATTTTGCTGTGTTCCATTACATAATCAGCTCAGTCTACAGCTTCTGAGCATAAACGAAAACAGAGAGCTCTAATGTTGTCCCAGTCTTCACTGTGTGAGTCAAAAAATGTATGGACCATTCAAACATTTCATACTGGAAAATAAAGCTTTGGATTTTTCTTAGATTTAAGCCTTTTGATATATGAGGCTCGCTAGCACTTGTACGTGAGATTTTCTTTTTTTGCTAACTTGGAATTAAAAAAACCTACATAAAGTTAAGCACAGCTCTACAGAGAGAGCTTAATTAACGTTAAATAAATAACTTGATTGCTATAATGAATTTTGTTTGTCAAAATAGCAGTTATTTTACAAAATTATCATTTTTATTATTCATTATTATTTATTGTGTGGTTTTACTAAACATATCACAGTATATTTCAGTGTCAGGGCATACGTATCCTTCATTTTTATCTCCAGAAATCAATTATAATAATATGAAGCTTGAAAAAAGAAAAATTAAAAGTGATGACAAATTCCCTAATCAATCTACCTATTCATCGGTTCTGGGTTCAAGCCTGCAATTCATTTAAATAGTGAAAATAACTTGCTTAATTGTCCTAGAAAATATGCCTTCCAAGACAAGAATTTTAGGAATGGAGAGAATGACTATTTTTTTTTTAGTGTTTTAACATGAATCCCTGACTTACGTTTTATTGATGTTTGAAGAACTTCTTTATCTACCAGTTCTTAACTTAGGTATAGGTTTATTTTCTAAGATATAACCATTTATTGGTGTTTGATCATTAAGACTTGATTTATAAAGTGTATTTTTCTTTTAAATGGGGTCTAAATGTGGTTGTGAGGTTAGAGGAAAAGAATCCCGAAAAAGTTACAGCATCTAGTATAATGCTCTTTGAATAATATAAGTACCTGTATGATTTATAAAGTTAAGGGCAATATGGAAGGGTGGAAGGAGTATGAATGGCTGTTCATATAGAGGACATTTAAAGTAGAAAGGAAGAAACATGAAGGTAAAGAATAAAAGTTAAATTTAATGTTGAAAACTTTGGCCAAAACAAAGGATAATGAAAGCATAGATAAAAGTATTAGGGGAGAGTTCTCTATAAAGTCAGATCTTGAACTTTATTTTTGACTTAAATGTGGAAAAGAAAAATAATCTAGAAAGTGAATCAGAATTCTAGAGAAAAGGATAAATTCTGTATATCATGGATGAGAAGAGGAGGGTCATAATGAAAGGATTGAGAGGTTGTCCTTGAATAGAACTGTTTTGTAGACATTTCACTGTGGCTTATCCTACTTTTGATTAATTGAAATCAATAGTCATTTCCCCCACATTCTTAAGTCAGTTGTGTTAAGCAGACCTCAGTACACTTGGGAAATTATAAAATCAAAAGCATGGTATCTGATAACAGTTAAATGCACTTCCTTGCTCTCTTGCTATATCATAGCATTTATTTGATATAATGTCTTTATGGTTTCTCCATGTGTTTACCCAGTTTCCCGTTTTAGACATTTAACTAAATTTAACAAGCACACCTTGGAAGATTTTAATACTTCCTGTTTTAAAACATTGCCTTATCAGTCATTTACTTTGAAGTGCTTTTTTATGATGGGCAGGGAAAGTATCCTATTTCTCTTGAAAAGTCTAACATAATAGCCAAATAGGAATTAGTCCAAGTTGAAATAGATGGATGACTGGGGGGGGGGCAGTTTTGCTGTATGTACTAAATATGTGTTAAACTGAAGGAGTCCATTCATTCTGCAAGCCACAGAAAACAGTAATTTTATTGCTGAGGCACTTAAGTATCATTACATGGATGTCCCCGTCAGTATGCCAATATCAAATTTATCATCATTCCCACCCACCAAATTGCTCCTCCCAGCACATTTAGGGGATACAGGTGTTAGCCCACTGTGGTCCATTCGGTAGGTTTCCCATGCCAGAAATCTAGAAACCCATTCTTCATGCATACTCACTTATCTCCTCCAGTCCATCACCAAATTCTATCAATTCAGCCTCCTCTTATCTCTAGAATTCATCCCTTCCTCATTGAATTTCTAGCTTTCATTTTTTTCACTCGCTCCTGATGCATAATCTCCTGCTTCTATTCCATCCTTCATTCCAGCATAAAAGTCAGCTTTCTAAAGTACAGATCTGATCATATCACAATCTTTATATTTCTGAAATGTCTCCATTGTCTTTACAAGCTGGTTCCTGCACACCTCACCTCCCACCCTTGCTCCTCACCCATCCCCTATTTCTCAAGTCAGCCATATCAATTTTCAGTTCCTATCTGCCATATTTTCTCACTTTGAATGCCTCTGCATATGCATTTCCTATGTGAGGAGTGTGCTCTCCTTCCTAGCCATTGTGCTGACTACTCAACCTTCAGGCATGGTGCACACATCACCGTTTCTCTGTCCCTCCTCTATCCATTCTCCCTGACCTCCCCATAAAGATTTATGTGCTCCCAGTCCATGGGCTCTTGACTTCTTATGCTTTCTAGACAGAAAATATCTTGAGGGAAGGGATTTTATCTTACTTCTTATCAGCACAGCACCCAGTAAGTTTGCCAAATAAATAAGTAAATAACTAGACAGAATATTGATAGACTGCTGTTGATTAAGCTGTGTAACTCTGGGCAAGTTAGTTAACTTCTCTGGGTCTCATTTTATCTCTTAAAAAAAATGAGACAGACTAAATGAACACCTCCCTCTAAAATTATTTGGTTTTTTTGATATAATAGTGTTATTTGGAAGACTTCATAGTTTCTTGCCATATTGAGATAGGTCAACTTAAGGAAAATTCATGTAAGAAAGTACAAAGACAGTTCTTGATTATCAATATGATAATATGAGGAACTGTCCATTTTTGTATTATGAGTTATCATTTATGGTCCCAGTCTAGCTTCTTTCTGACATCCAGGTGTTTCTGGGGTTGCATCTTTTCGTTATTAATTATTCTCTACTGTGAACTCATGTTCATATCTCCAAAGCAATTTAAGGCACACATGATACAGAAATTGAATATAAAATTCAGTATTTTGATTGTAAATTGCTTCAAGGTCTCACTAATTATAACTATATTTGGAGGAAGAAAATAGGGAAGTGGTAGTGGTATGAGCTGAATCCTCATCTGTCATAGCAAGAACACAATGTCATAGCAAGAACACAATGTCTAAAATTGATCAATTAAGAGAAAAGATATAAACATAGTATTTAGGGATATGAAAAGAACCCCCAGGAAAACCAGAAAGAGAAAGTTAAGAGTGTTAAAAAGTTGATCACTCGGAAAAGCAGGATTGGAGTTGGGAGGTGGTGTGGGGAAACTTTGCTCTTTATAGAAGCTCTTCTACTTTTGCATAGTAGGATTTTTTTTTTTTTAACCGTTAATTTATTTGAATACATGTTGAGTCCTTCCTATGTGCCAGGTTCTAGGCACTGGGAATACAGTGCTGAGACAGAAATCCATAATTTCATGGAGCTTATTACATCGTTTAATGTTTTCAGTTTAAAATATTTTCTTTTTAAAATTGAAGAATCACATAACCAAAAAAGGACACAAATCATCAGATTATGCTTTAATGGATTATCTCAAAGTGAACACACTTAACATTAAATAGAACGTAAGCAGAGAACCGAAAGCCCCCTTTCTGCCCCTTAGTCAAGATTCCTACCCTTCAATCTCATTTAAAAGGTTTCACTGATGACTTTTGGATTATGTAAATGTTGATTCCGTGACTCATATTCGTCCTCATAACAATCAAGAGTTGACTGAATGAATTCGTTACTTCAGGGTGCTAATAATGAGCTTTACAGGAGTAGGAACTAACTCTCCTATTGTTAAAAGCCCTAGGGGCAGCTTATTTCAGATTTTCCTCACTGAACAAAATATGTAAGTGAAAATATTTTAAAAATCAAATTTTTACATTAATTTGTCATTTATGAGTTTGAGTAGATATTTTGTTTATTGCCGAGCAGTTAAGATCAGTGACAAAGAGACATGGGAGAAAGAAGTATTCGCATTAGACCTTATCAGACATAGAAGAGAGGGTGGTTCACCTTTTTTCCTGCCCACTTTATTTTGGGTTGGCCAAAAGGTTCATTCGTTTTTTTTCTGTAAGATGGCTCTAGTAGCACTTAGTTGTCTTTAGCTTCATTTGAAACAATTTTGTTAGATTGTATGTGACAGCTGTCATATCAGCGTGCATGTACAAAAAGATCAAAATTGGTGAATTTTTTTTAATATATAAATTTATTTATTTGTTTTTGGCTGCATTGGGTCTTTGTTGCTGCGCGCGAGCTTCTCGTTGTGGTGGCTTCTCTTGTTGTGGAGCACAGGCTCTAGAGCACAGGCTCAGTAGTTGTGGCTCACGGGCTTAGTTGCTCTGTGGCATGTGGGATCTTCCTGGCCGAGGGATTGAACCCGTGTCCCCTGCATTGGCAGGTGGATTCTTAACCACTGCACCTCCAGGGAAGCCCAAAATTGGTGAATTTTTGTGTAGTCATTTTAATATTGAAGATGGAAAGAAAAAAGCAACATTTTCAGCCTGTTATGCTTTCTTATTTCAAGAAAGGTAAAAACGCAATTGAAACAAAAAGAAGATTTGTGCAGTGTATGAGAAGGTGCTGTGACCGATCGAACATGTCAAAAGTGGTTTGCGAAGTTTTGTGCTGGAGATTTCTTGCTGGACAGTGTGCTCTGTGGTCGGGTAGATCAGTTGAAGTTGATAGCAATCCAATCGAGACATTAATTGAGAACAGTCAACGTTATACCACGCGGAAGATAGCCGACCTACTCAAAATATCCAAATCAAGTCTTGAAAATCATTTGCACCAGCTTGGTTATGTTAATCGCTTTGATGTTTGGGTTCCATGTAAGTTAAGCAGAAAAAAACCTCTTGACCATATTTCCGCCTGCGATTCTCTTCTTAAACGTAATGAAAACGTTCCATTTTTAAAACAAATTGTGACGGGCGATGACAAGTGGATACTGTACAGTAATGTGGAATGGAAGAGATCGTGGGGCAAGTGAAATGAACACCACCAACCACACCAAAGGCCGGTCTTCATCCAGAGAAGGTGATGTTGTGTATATGGTGGGATTGGAAGGGAGTCCTCTATCATGAGCTCCTTCTGGAAAACCAAACGATTAATTCCAACAAGTACTGCTCCCAATTAGACCAACTGAAAGCAGCACTTGACAAAAAGCATCTGGAATTAGTCAACAGAAAATGCATAATCTTCCATCAGGATAATGCAAGACCACATATTTCTTTGATGACCAGGCAAAAACTGTTACAGCTTGGCTGGGAAGTTCTGATTCATCCGTCGTATTCACCAGACATTACACCTTCGGATTTCCATTTATTTCGTTCTTTACAAAATTCTCTTAATGGAAAAAATTTGAATTCCCTGGAAGACTGTAAAAGGCACTGGATCAGTTCTTTGCTCAAAAGGAGAAAAAGTTTTGGGAAGATGGAATTATGAAGCTGCCTGAAAAATGGCAGAAGATAGTGGAACAAAAGGGTGAATATACATTGCTCGGTAAAGTTCTTGGTGCAAATGAAAAATGTATCTTTTATTTTTACTTAAAAACCGAAGGCACTTTTTGGCCAACCCAATGCATTGACATCTGCATATATTGAAGGGTTTACCTATAGGCGTGGTCATTGTGAAAAGGACTTCATATCTAGATTAAGGACTGAACAGTCCTCTGTATAAGGCCTAATTTTGATGCTTGCAAATTATTATTTATGTGTGAGTGTAATCGGAAGCTTCTTGTGATTCTTTCTTCAAGGAAACCATTTTCTCCCTCCAGGCCAGTTGTCACCACATACATAGAACCAAGTATTGCTTGTCCACATGATGAATCCTTTTCTCTTAAAACATAAAGGATATATTTTTATTGATATTGTAGAATTAGTAAAAATGAAAATCCATACTAAAGTCATCATATTCAGATTTAAGAGAATGTGATCAGTTTCTCTATGTTTGATCAAAAGAATATTAATCTCTTGGGAAATCCCTGGCTGTCCAGTAGTTAGGGCTCCGCGCTTCCATTGCAAGGGGCACGGGTTCGATCCCTGGTGGGGGAACTAAGATCCTGTGTGCCACGCAGCACGGCCAAAAAAAAAAAAAGGAATATTAATCTCTAATTCATAATCCACGAGGTCTCCTCCTCCTCAATCTGAAAATACAAATACTCCAAATTGGTCCTCAAGACAAAGGTCAGACATGAAATTAAAATTTGGTCATACTCTATTTTTTTTATTACAACTTAATTTTTTAGAGCAGTTTAAGGTTCACAGCAAAATTGAGGGTAAAGTACAGAGATTTACCGTATACTCCCTGCCCCACACATGCATAGTCTCCCCCGTTATCAGGGTTCCCCGACCACAACAGTGTGTTTGTTGCAATGAATGAACCGACATTGACACATCCCAGAGTTTACACTGCAGTTCATTCTTGGTGGTGTGTATTCTGTGGATTTAGACAAATGTATAATTACATGTATCCATCGTTATGGTTATCATACAAGAGTGTATTTAACTGCCCTATAAAGCCTCTGTGCTGTGCCTATTCATACATCCTCCCCCACCATCGTACTCTAGTTTTAGAGAGGAAGAAATCTGTAGAAGTAGAAATGTGGAAGCAAAAAGTTCAGAACAAGGTCCAGTAAGTCAAATCCCTTCTGAATGCCACCTTAGTGAAAGACCTCAAACTTTGAGTAGGTGTACTGAATTGGTTTTTATATGGAAATGGAAGGCAGCAATCTCCCACGAGTGACATCAGTTCTAATGTAAGGGTTTAGCTGATTTACTATAAATCTTTAGAGAACTTCTCTAGATATACAAATTTATATTCACCAGATTTTATCCTACTGTAGTGTAAACAAAAAGAAATGTTACTTAGAATGGAATCTGCCATTTGATATAATGACAATTATAATATGGTTAGAAAATGTTCAAAATATTTTTGATCCTATAAATTTCAGTCATCTGTGATTAAGAAAACACTATAGGCAAAGATTTGTTTGTTATAGAAAGGATTAGAATGCATTCTAATCACTTCTCTTAAAAAATCCTTGTCCCCCATGGTTGCAATGGACAAGGTACAGCAAGAATTTAGATGCTTCTTTCATACAGGGTAATGAAGTTATATTTACTATGTTTATTGATTCTAAGAGACACACACCCAGTTTAACACCTGACTTAATCATATATGTTTGAGGATTTTCTAGGTATCTTTCTAGTTTTGGTTTTTAATTTCATTGTGTTTGGATAATATATTTTACATGTTTTCACTTCTTTGAAATTTATTGAGACTTGTTTTGTGGTCCAGCGTATAGTCTATCTTGGTGAATGTTCCATGTGTGCTTGAAAAGGATGTGTAGTCTGCAGTCATTGGTGGAATGTTCTGTATATGCACTTAGGTTAATTTGGTTGATGGTGTTGTTCCTTAATTTTCTATGAAAATTACTGATGTTCTCTTGATTTGCTTTTATTAATTATGGAGAGAAGTGTTAAAAATCTTAACTATAATTGTGGATAGTTCTTCCACTTTTTACTTCATGCATCTTGAAGCTCTGTTAATATGTACATACACATTATGATCATTATTTCTGCATGATGATTTGGCCCTTCATTCTTATGAAATGTTCCTCTTTGTCCCTGGTAATCGTTAGAAGTCTACTGTATATGATATTTTAGTATAGCCTGCTTTCTTATATTTAGTATTTCCATGGTGTAACTGGTATAACTTTCCATCTTTATACTTTCCGACTATCTCAGTCTTTAATATTAAAGTGTAATTCTTATGAAAAGCATATACCTGAGTCTTACTTTTGTGTCCAGTCTGACCATCTCAACTTTTTTATGGGTGACTTTAGTTTATTTCTATTTAATGTAATTATTGATATGGTTGGTTTTAAGCCTACTATCTTGGTAATTGTTATCCATTTTTGCCCTCTGTTCTTTATTCATTTTTTCCTCCTTTCCTGCCATCTTTTGAGTAAACCAAGTTTACTTTTTAAATTCCATTTTATGTCCTTCATAGGCTGTTTTTTTAAGTGGTTGCTTTAGGGATTATAATATGCATCCTTGAGTCTACCATGAATTAATACCATAACATGTCATATATAATGTAAGAATTTGATAGTGTTTTACTTCCATTTGTCCTCTTCCCTTCCTCTGTGTTGTTATTGTTATACATTTACTTCTGCATAGGTTATAAACCCCAAAATTTATTGTCATGTTTCTCTTGAATAACAAACAAGAAAAAAGTCTTATACTTACCCACATATTCATCACCTCTGATGTTCCTTATTCTTTCATGTAGGTCCAAGTTTCTATCTAGTACTATTTCCCTTCAACATGGAGAACTTTAAGATATCTTTTAGCAGATCTCCTGACTACACATTCTCTCAGCTCTTGTCTATTTGAAAAATGTCAATTTCACTTTTTATTTTTAAAGGATATTTTTGCTGAATATAGAATTGTTCACTGATTCGGTTTTTTTCCTTTCAGCACTTTCATCATTGTTTCTGATGAGAAGTCAGCCATCATACTTATCATTGTTTCCTCTTGTCCCTGGATGCTTTTAGGATTTTTTTTTCCTTCTCGTTAGTTTTTCACAGTATGGCTGTAATATGACTAACTGTGGTTTTATTTGTGTTTATCCAACATGGGGTTCTTTGAGATTCTTGGGTCATGGGTTGATTTTTTTTTTTTTTAATCAAGTTTGGAAAATTCTCCACCATTATTTCTTCAAATAGTTTTTCTCTCTTCTCTCTCTTTCTGGGATTTGAAATTATACATATGTAAGACCACTTCATGTTGTCTCATAAGTCACTGAAGGTGTCTTAATTTCTTTCTGCCTTTTTTCTCTGTGCTTCACTTGAATAGTTTTTATTGGCTATTATTCAAGTTTATTGATCCTTTCTTCTACATTGCTCAATATGTTAATAAGTACACCTAGTGAAATTTCATTTCAGTCTAGAATTTTCCATTGGTTAATTTTCTTTTTTAATAGTTTTCATTTCTCTGCTGAGATCTCCTATCTGTTTATCCCTTATTTCCATATTTCCTTTTACATTCTTGAACATATTACTATTGGCAGTTTTAAAGGCATTGGCTGCTAATTTCATCATTTGTGTCAAATTTTTTCTTCTGAGTCATATTTTCCTACTTCTTTGCATGTTTTGTCATTTTTTGTTGTACATTGTGAATACCCCATTGTAGAGAGTATGGATCTTTGTTTTCTGATAAAGACTGTTGAATTTTGTTGTAACGGGCAGTGAATTTATTGGTTGATCGCCTGGTTTTATTAAGATGAGTTTAGAGTAGCCCTTATTCTAGGGTATATCCTTTACTCCCATTGCATAGTCTTCTGAGGTCACAACTGAATGTTAAGATTGTTAAGTGATGTCTCTTCACCCTAGATGATTAGAACTTCAGTGTCTCTCAGAAGTTCCAGGAACTTCTGGAATCTCAATTCAGCTTATCATTGTTCCCCCTTGTCCCTGGATTTGGATCCCCAGCAGCTATTTTCTAGTAGGCTTTGCAGAATCTTGTCCTGCACTAACACAGTTATATTATTTGGCCAGTGCCCAGAAGTGACCCCTATGGAGATTTATGAGCCTCTTTCCCTGTGTATCTCTCCTTTCTGATACTCTCCCCTGTGAGATTGCTGCTCTCCATTTGGGCTTTATGTCCTTGTGTCATAGTTTGGAACGTGCCCTCAGTCAAAAAGTGAATTTGGAACACACCTCAAGTATTCTATTCTCTTATGGTATACAGCCTTATACTGTCTTTTGTCCAGTGTCTTAAATTATTGCTTCAAGTATTTTGTATAGCTTTATATTTGAGTATGGCAGTGTGGGGCAAGTTCAATAATTGTTACTATCATGACTGAAACCAAAAGTCCACATTTGGACAAATCTGGAATTGCACTGTTTCCTACCATTAATGCAAAGGTAATTTTTTTAAAGTACTTATTTACTAATTTGGCGGTTCAAAGAAGTAAAACTCTATTTTTAGGCATCTATATCCAGTTAAAAATATGATAAATATATAAAGTTAAATTGCAGTAGAACAGTATTTTGAGTGTGCAGTCATCAATACACAGAAGTATTATAGCCCTTATGTGGACTATAAAGCTGTAGGTCACAGAGGAAATATAGGGTTTCTTGACAAATGTTGGATTTCAGTAGAACCTTGAGGACTGGGTAATATTTAAGTAGGAAAGATGACATTTTAGGATGCAGGGCATACTGTGAACAAATATACAAGATGCAAATGAGCAAGGCATTTTTGAATGATCAGTCTGCCTGTTGTAGAAGGTTTTGCTTAGGATGTAGTATTAGGACATAGTGGAAAGCCCTCAACCACTCAGCATATTATATGATAAGCATCACCTATTGAGCATTAAGAGCCTATTAAAGTGATGCTTATCGTATAATATGGTGAATGGTTGAGGGCTTTCGACTTTGTCTTGTAAGTAATGTGGCAATAATGTGAAAGAGGTTTAAGGGAGAAGAAATACCACAGTAAAGGAGAACAGTATGGAGGCTATTATTGTTATTCAGAGGTAAGGCAGTGAATGTTTAACTAGGGTGTAACAGTGAAAGGAAAGTGCAAAGGAGAGGCAGATACAAGAAATAATACAAAGAAAAAATCAGCAGAAATTGATTATTGACTTGGATGGGTGTGAAATAAGCAGAGGGAAAAGGAGAAGAAGTTGACTGAATTTTTGGCTCTGAGTACATGCGAGAATGATATATTGGCAAAACCTGGAAAGTCAGGAATGGGGCGGGACCCACTGCCATAGGAATGATGAATTTGGTGTTAGATAGTAGGGAGTTGAAAGGATTAAAAACATTATTGTTTTATAATGGTATCACTGCTTAAAGCTAGCAGCAATTTATTCATATTTATATTTTGAAGGTTTTAACAGTACTAATTTTATTTCTGTTTATACCATGGTGGTTTTGCCTCTTGTCCTTGTTTCTTTTGTTCAGCTGGAAATTGAATAGGCCAATAAAGTAAAGATGAGTACAAAGGGTGTTCTAAATACCACCCTAACAAAGAAAGTGGGATTATTGAATCACCAAGATAGCTAACCCATGCCCCACATACCTGCCATTTCCCATGACACTTACCGTGTTGCATTGTTTTTGCCATTGTTTTTGCCTGTCTTCCTACTTACTAAACTGTTGCATTAGTTAGCTTTTGCTACATAAAAAAATCACCACAAAGCTAACTAAGAAACAAACATTTGTTATTTCTCCCAGTTCGGGAGGCTGTCTAGGTCATCTGGTCTCGCCTGGCTCTGGGGATCTCTGAAGTCTTTTGGCTGCTCAGCTGGTGCTGTGTGGTCCAGGGGACCCTCAGCTAGGACTTCCCCTCACTGTTCCCATGTGGCCTCTCATCCTCCAGTGGGCTGACCCAGGCTTATTCACATGGCAGCTGTGTTCCAAGAGAACAGAATGGTTGGTCATTGCAAGGCTTCTGAAGTCTGCATTTAAAACTCACCCTTCTATCTCACTCTGTTGGTCAGAGTAAGTTACAGCCCTGCCGAGATTCAAGGGATGGAGAAATAGATTTTTCCTCTTGTCAGGTGGAGTTGCAAAGAATTTTTGGCCATTGCTTTCCGTCTACCACAACTGATAGCTCTGTGAGTACAGGTACTGCTTCACTCTTGTGTACTTCGGTAACTTTGGTAACTGACACATAGTAGTTTCAATATTTTTTTAATGAATGACTAAATTAATGAAAGCATTCAAGGAGCATTTCAATCTACCTTGATTTTAAATATGTACTATGTACTTTTATCATACCATTAGTGAGTGTGGTGTTTTCTATGGGCAGCTTTCAGAGAGAATCTCTTATTCTCTTTCTATCCTTTGAACTTGATCAATGGAGACATTTAAAACAAAACAAAACAAAAAGCAACTACCACTTGCACTAATGTTGTTTTGTATTTTTAACTTCACATTTGATTGTCTCAGGAATAACTCCCTTAAGTTTTGTGTATTGTCACAGTGCTGTTCTGCTTTTCAGGCTATGCTATGGGTAGACTAACCCCAGCCTGAACATTCAGGAGACCTAGAGCAAAGATGCTGTATTAAAATAAAGTTGTGAGTTCAGAAGGAAAATCAGTTCTGCCTCTTAGACAAGTGATATTCGAATCATAGTCCATAGAGTCAGAGTAGCCAGCATTACTCTTATCAACCTGAGCGAATGGTTTCTTCTCTCTAAACCTCAGTGTTCTCAGGATTATTGTGAGAATTAACGGAAATATGTGAAGCACTATCTCTAATTCCTTACTCATGGGAGGTAGTCAGTAAAGTTTAGTTCTTTCTCTATGTGAACCAGCATACCATCATGACGCGATGGCATGCATCTAGGTTTCTCATCCTTGGCACTATTGACATTTGGGGTCGGATATTTCTTTATTGTGAGGGGCCATCCTGTGCATTATAGGATGTTTAGCAGCATTTCTGATCTCTACGCACTAGATGCCAGTAGGACCACCTGCCAGGTGTGACAGATGAAAATGTCTCCAGACATTGCCAAATGTCCCTGGAGGCAAAATGCAAACATTTTATTCAGCAGTGATAAGGATTAGGATAGGGAGGGAGTGTGGCAGTGTATCAGTAAATGTGTAGGATGGGAAAGAAATAAAAATGCTTGATTCTTCTCAGAGTGCCTAAACTTTTACTGTCTATTATAAACATAATGTTTACTGTGCTACCTAATAAAATGGCTAACATTTGCTATGTATCACTAACTGTGCTAGTAAGCTTTGCATGCCGTAATAGTTGAATGTTGTTAGATTGGTATTCCATTGTAAACAGGGACCTTATCTTATACCAGCTCCAAGCACAATGCATTTGTACTTATTAGGTAGCTATTCTACATGTTAATTGGCCATATTGTACCCAACTCAAAAAAATAGGGAGCTGAAAATGGATGGAGGAGTGGAAAAACATAGAAAATGAGTTTATGCAAATCTAAACATGGTAGGACACATATTCATTCTTTTTCAAAAACTTAAAAAAATCAGCTATTCTGAGAAAAGTAACTCAACTCACCATTAACTTTTCTTTCATCATCACTAAGTCAATATATCATCAGAAAGATGTAAATAAATAGCCACTTTAATGTTAAATTTTTTTCTATTTATTACGAAGAGGATTCCAGTAGTGCTTAGAAGTTGTTGTTTTTTTTTAACGGTACGCAGGCCTCTCACTGTTGTGGCCTTTCCAGTTGCGGAGCACAGGCTCAGCGGACATGGCTCACGGGCCCAGCCGCTCTGCGGCACGTGGGATCTTCCCGGACCGGGGCACGTACCCACGTCCCGTGCATCGGCAGGTGGACTCTCAACCACTGCACCACCAGGGAAGCCCACTTAGAAGTTTTTTATTCATTCATACTTTATGTTTTCTTCACTGTATATCATTAATCGTTAAAGATGTCAGAGTTAAACTTTAAATTCAGGACAGGGTTTGATTTTCTATTTTTTTCTATTAAAAAATATATTTCCAATTACATAATTAAGTTAGAAAATGAAAACATAGGAATTTATAACTTAGGGAGTAAAAGTCCCCATGTTACTATATATGGATGTGAATTATTATTTTTAGCAGTTACATAACATATAACTGTATGAATGTAGCATAATTATAATTAAGCAATCTCCTATCAAAGGACTTTTAGACTGTTTGCAGTTTTTTACTGCAGTGAATATTCTTGTACTTATTTTTTTGCACACTTGCTCATGTAATTCTTTAGTACAAATTCCTGGAAGTGAAATTGCAGAGTCAATAGACACTGTTTATTTGAATGTTTCATATTATATGTAGTACACATATAGTGTTTCACATATGTAATGCATAAACCTTACAGAGTGTTTCCTCCAAAAAATTCCTCTGTGGAAAGAAACTCCAGTATATTCTTTCTCTTTATTAATTTATTATCCAACAGAGAGATGGTAAAAAGTCACTCTTTTTCTTGTAATTTTATCCAAGATGAGGTACTAAAATTACACCTAAGTGATGTCTGTTGTGGCTGAAAATAAACTTGAAATGGAGGCACTTTATCTCTCTGATTCCCAACTCTATCCTCTAGATGGCACCTAAAATTCTGTTTTTCAAACTGCAGATCGTGACCCATTAGTGGCTCATGAAATCATTTTAATGGATTTTAATGGTTGTTTTTTTAAATGAAATCTAATAGAATATATTTTCTTACAGTGGGCCCTAGTCAAAAAGTGTGAATATATCTGATCCTAGAAAATTTCCCCAGTTACAAGGAGGGGAGTGCCACCAATTCTACCCTTAATTGTCCAACCCTGTGGCCTTGGTTTTGCTGCCCTCACTAAGAACTACTTATGCTGGCCTTTGATGTCAGTGGTGGAATTGTCACAGGGGTGTGGAAAATAATCCATTAGGCGTTTCATGCAGAACTCATCATATATTCAGAACTTAGCCAGTTACAACATTATGCCTTTCATGTGAGAAATACAAACAATTCACTCAGGGAGATATTTCAGTTATTGCTAGCTAGCTGTATTTTCTATTTCCCTTTCCATGGTGTGAAAATTTTTCTGGAAGCCTCACTGTTGTGGGAGAGAGATGCAGAGCTTAGGCCCATCTTCTCACCAGTCAACCCAGTGTCTCCCTTTCTGTTTCAAGGTCCTTCCTCAAAAGCACAAAACTGTGTGTAAAGGGAGAGTGAGGGGAAGGCCTGGGGGAGCAAGGGGGCAGTAGAGGCTTTCCCTTGTCGTTCCTAATCCTTCAGTTCCAAAGGCGTAGTTGGTATTTCAAAATTTTGAAATAAAACCTGCTCTTAGAATTAATGCAAATATTCCTGTGATTCATCCTTTCCAAATAATTATTGGTTTCGTTTGACATTTTATTTTTAAATCATGAATTAACATTGACATCACTCTTAGCATACTGTTACCTCAGCTCCTCACAGTGAACTCTCTGTCTTACAAAAGCTGTAAAAGTTCAGATTTTAACCGTCACCCAGTATCTCTTGGGCTGCTGTTAGGCTTTTAAAACTATGATCTTTTGGCATTCATTCATGCATAAACCATGGGGAGGGTATTGGAGGGAGGACTGTGTTTAATTTGGTGTTTTGTCCTGTGCTTGTGATGTAGAGATCTTCATTGAGATTTGCTGTGCAGTGGTGATCACGATAACCCTGCCTCGGTTCAAAGAAAGTAGCTTTAGTTGAGTCTTTAAAATTAGGGTCAGGGCCACCTTACATTAAATCAAAGGTCAGGAAACCATCCACAGGTTTAAATATGTACATAAAATCAGGGTAACAGAGGTTCTGAACAGGTTCTGTCAGTTTAACAAGTCAGCATTCTCCCTTTGCCTTTAGACTGTGGACTAAGATTGAGAGGATTCAAATGATCAACCCACATTAAAGGCAAAAAAAAACAATGGTCTTACTATTTTTCTTGGAAGCTTGGGCTTCTGTGTTGTTCTAAGAATAAGCATTTTTCACATGGAATGTTGTAACTGGTGTTAACACCGTATTTCAGTGTTAACACTATTTACTGGTATCCTTCATATAAGAGAAAATTATGCTAATGATTCTTTAATATGGATATATACTTAAATCTGTATAAAAATCCAAGTTTACAGAAAGAGTTATGATTTAGGTGATTTGTTCTTTGAATAAGTATTTGTTAGCGAACTGACATATTCCGAGCACAACAAAATTCTATCCCTCTCACAGGTCCACCCCTGTGTCAGAGTCTCTCATTCGCAGATGAGGAGACCGAGGCCACAGCAGGTTAGTTACATGTCCAAAGTCACACACCCAGCGGTGGAAGAGCTCTTGAATTTCTAATGATTTAATTCTTCTTCACTAAAAGGTCTGTTTTCCTTTTTTTTTTTTTAAAGCTGTTTGTCTTAACTACAGCTGTTTGTAAATCTTCAATCAATAGTTTCTTGTTTTAGACAAATATTTTCTTGCAAAACTGCATTCTTGTTCTGTAGAACTCAGAGCCGCTCTTTTCCCTTTTGTTGAAATTCAGCACTACTCTGCATTCCACTAGGAACCCTCCTGTGCTCTTTCCCTCCTCCCCAGTCACAGAGGGCACTAGCAGGAGAGGATTTCATTGGAAACTGGAATCCTCTCTGGAGGACTTTGAAATGTTAAATGATATATTCATTAGAGCGAGGGCTAAACTGTCCTAACAAAGAGACCCAACAGTACACCCGCTTAAAGAACACAGTCTTTGATTTCTTTCTCACATCACCATCAGTCTTAGCTGCCATTCATCATCATGTAAGTGCCAGGTCTTCTCCATGCTTAGGTTTTAATCCAGTGGGACAGAGAAGAAACAAAAACACAGAGGAAGGATGTTAAGGGCCTTAAGCCCAGACCTGGAAATGGCACACAATAAATAGTTCTGACATGCCACTGGCAAGCGTTTCTTCCAATGACCATCCCTAACTCCACAGGAGTGTGGGTGGGGTATACTCTGGCTGAGTGTGTTTCCAGCTACAACTCTATTACTGTGGAAGAGGAGAGAACAGATTTTGGTGGACAGTTAACACTTTGGGATAGGCCCAGTCTCAAGTGCCGTTGAATGCTTTATAGACTTCATGAGAAGAAAAGAAAGAGAAAAATTGGCTTCAAATGTTTTGGCTCTGGTTTTTTTTTTTTTTTATCTTCTAATTTTTCAGGCAATATGTCTAAACTTTGATCTAAGTAAATTTAACTAAAATTGTCCTATACATATTTAAAATAATGATAAGGATATTTCTTAAGTAAATTCAAAATGATATGTGATTTTAGATACTGTTTTTATCTGGTCAGGTGGCTCTTAATGTTTGTCAAGGCCTCTGGGTAACAGAAGATTGCTAGGGCCTGTGATGTTTTAATATCTGGCTGGGGTTGAGTAAATCTGAGACTGTAGCCTGGATAATAAGGGCTCTTATTTTTGTGCCTTGTGCTTGCATGTTTAATGTTACAGTGTTTCTGGACCACTCTGACAGAGGAAGTGGCCTGCAGCAGCGGAGTGCTCTAGGGGACAGAGCACAGCACACTGCAGCCATCCTACCGCGTGCTATGCAAAACACTGATCAGGCCCTCTCACAGCAAAAGGACCCCCTCTGAGCTTCTCAACTCAAGTGGCATGTAGAAAGTGGGGAGATAGTTCTAGGACTATCACAGAATTCATGAAGGGTTGGAAAATAACCTATACAAAGAGCTAAGTGAATCTTTGAAGTCTAGATGGTGACAAAAAGAAACGGCCTCTAAGGAATCTAGTGGCATGATTTTTATACAGAGGATGAAGACTAGTTGTACCAAACTCCAGGACACTGCTGTGAGGTTGGCCTAAGTGTTGTGGGTTATATGTAAGTGGTCATTCCTTGATTATGCAATAGTTCTACTGTTAGATTTAGATTCCAAAGAGGAACTACACCACATCCTCCTCTTCAGGTCTCTAAAAAGGGGTTACATTTGGTCTTCCTGGAATAATAGTTTACTCCTGCATTGTGGAGTTTTTAAGGTTCCTTCCAGTTTTACAGATCAGTTTTGTATTCTTTTGATGTACAGCTCCAGAATGGCAGAAGACGACCCATATTTGGGAGGGCATGAACAAGTAAGTATTTTGATAATCTCACTAATAGTTTTTTGTAAATGTATTCATACTTTAAAATATACAGAGGCAACAATAGTAACTATCAGGAAAACTCTAAAAGTGGTAAAAATTTCTTTTAAATTGTTTTTCCGGTCCCTCTATGTGAGGTCTGAGAGGACATGTCATGTAAAACGAGTAACTTAAACCCTGCTGTCACACATAGTGTTGCATAAAAGTTATGTATGCTTCAGGTCAAATGATAACTACTGTATTAGTTTCTTAGGGCTGCTGTAACAAATTACAACAAACTGGGTAGCTTAAAACAACAGAGATATATTCTCTCTCAGTTCTGGAGCCTAGAAGTCCAAAATCAAGATGATAACAGGGTTAGTTACTTCTGGAACATCTGAAGGAGAACTTCTTCTGTGGTTCTCCCCTGGCTTCTGGTGGTCACTGGCAGTCCTTGGCCTTCCTTGGCATTCCTTGGCTTGTAGCTGCGTCACTCCAGCACATTGGCCTTCTTCCCTTTGTCTCCTCTGTGTTTCTGTATCCAGACCTCCTCTATTCTCTTGTAAAAGTACCAGGCATTGGATTGAGGGCCCATTCTTCAGTATGACCTCATCTTAACTTGATTTCATCTGCAAAGACCCTACTTTTAAGTACAGTCACATTCAGAGGTATTAGGAGTTAGGACTTGAACATATCATTTTGGGGGAGAAGACAAAATATTTATTGAAAACTCATCTAATGAGGCAGATTGGTGTAGTAAAAAGGACTTAGAATTCAAAGATCTTAACCAAGTGCTGGCTGCTCTTAAAACTTGAGGAATTACTTAGCACCCCCCTCCCCTCTTCACTCACAGGGATCTTTAAAAGACTTAATGGGCAATGAATGTGCTTTGGGAATATAAAACTGTTCATTATAATTATATTTGCAATTATAAAGGGATACCAGTGTCCTTTTTTTTTTCCTCCTAACTTTGTACTTGAAAATTTTCAATTTCAAGCCTGTAGAAATATTGGATAGTCCAACAAATCTTTGTTGGTTGTTAATATTTTGCCCTATATATATATATATATATATATATGTATATTTATATATATAGAGAGAAAGAGATTTATTTATATAATGTATATATATTTAATGAACCATTTGCAAGCAATTTTCAGACTCTAGGGTAATTAGATATTAAGGGTATTTAAAATACTGATGTTTATTCATTCATGAGCTGTTCCTTGAGGCATTACTATGTACCAGAACATTGGCTAAGGAGGGGTACAAAAATGTACACATTTCAGGCAGCTGCCATTCTAATAGGAGGGACAGAGACATGAATAGTTTCCATGTAGTGATAAATGCTGTAGTAGTAGTCTGCACACTGTGGGACAGAAAGGTTGAGGAGGACCACTCCGTGCTGCCTGGGAAGAAGAGTAGGGTCATGCAGACTTTCCAAAAGAAGTCTATGTAAGCTGAGATTTGAAAGATGTAATTTGCTAGGTTAGACAAAGAGAGGGAACACTAGGTACCAGAACACCCTGGTCCACATTTTTTAATCATTTCACACTTAAACTTTAGCCACCAAAAAAATGTATTTCCCAAATTTATGCATACAAAGAATCAGAAACCAAAAGTGAAATATTGGGTTGGCCAAAAAGTTCATTCAGGTTCTTGGTAACATCTTATGGAAAACCCAAACCAACTTTTTGGCCAACCCAATACTTTTTTTTTTTTTTTTTTTTTTTTTTTTTTTTTGCGGTATGCGGGCCTCTCACTGTTGTGGCCTCTCCCGTTGCGGAGCACAGGCTCCAGACGCGCAGGCCTAGCGGCCATGGCTCACGGGCTCAGTTGCTCCGCGGCATGTGGGATCTTCCCGGCCCAGGGCATGAACCCATGTCTCCCGCATCGGCAGATGGATTCTCAACCACTGCGCCACTAGGGGAGCCCCAACCCAATACTTTTAAAGGGATTTAGTTATTACTTCTCTAAATAAAATAGACGTATATAGCATTCATTACTCTTGATAATGTTCTGATTGGTTTAGAAAGAATGAGTATGCATTGCTTTTCACATTAAGATACTTCTTTTGAATTTTATTGTACAGATGATGATATAGGATAAATCTTAGCATTTTCTTTGATTACAGCATGAAAAACATTTGGCTACTCATATTATAAAAAAACCTGTGTTTTACCTTTCGCTTTTAATATGCTACCTAACAATTAAAGGCAAACTCTAACCAGCCTTAGGGTTGGTCAGCTTAGTTTTAAACCCTGCTTTCCTGTCTATACACAGGAAATCCTGTGTATAGGAAGAGATGGTCCTTTATGCCACACAAGAGCAAAACCTGCTGAAAACATTCATTTTGAAAGCTTTTCTTCTGTGGGCATTTTTGTGATCATCAGCAACAGAGGTTGGGCATGTTCTGATATTTCCATTTTTGAAGGGAGAGGTCCTTGAAGTTTATTTGTTTGTTTCCTTGTCTCAAGATTAATGGTAGATATTTCCTGAAATGTGCGTGTCCTCAGTGTTTTAATGTATTCTGGAATTTACTCCCCACCACTGACCTAATGCACAGTGCAAGCTGCAGCACACAACACAGCTTCCCTCTTCTTGTCTGAAGTGGGGTATGTGTCTCTCCTAAGATCAGAGTGTTGGCCCTCTGACCACTCCTTTTAGCCACGTGCAGGACCATAGGAAAGATTTTTTTCTGATAGGTCATCTTTTCTGCTCTGAGACTGATGAATTCTCTCTGTAAGGTGGGACCCATTTTTATAATAACATGTTTTTTCATTCCTTTATTTCCTTCTTAGCAAATGGTGAATAGTGTAGATGAACTTCAGTCTGAAGCACTGGAGTACATTTATTGTTCCTCAATTGAAAATTTGCATACCTCACAACTGGATCTGAAGCCTTCTTTATTTAAACACTGCATTTCTTAGTCTTGATTTAACTAGGCATACAGATTCTTAGGTACCCAAGAATGTCCAATAATATGCTAGTAAAGAAAAGAAGTAAAATATTTGTGTTTTAAAAAAAAATGTCAGCTCCAGCATATTTACTAACTAGCGTATTATAAAAAAATGAAACATGTTTGGTTTCTGTGCTGTCCACAGACATTTCATAGATGACCTTTTAGGTTGAAGTAAATACCAAACTCAGAAATATAAATTTTAAATCCTGAGTGAACTAAGTGGGAAGAAAATGTTTATCTTGGGATAAGTAATTATTAGTAACTTACTGTTAGATTATAATTCAATCAGGGGCTTCCCTGGTGGCGCAGTGGTTGAAAGTCTGCCTGCCAATGCAGGGGACACGGGTTCATGCCCCAGTCTGGGAAGATCCCACATGCCGCAAAGCGGCTGGGCCCATGAGCCATGGCCGCTGAGCCTGTGCGTCCGGAGAGGCCACAGCAGTGAGAGGCCCGCGTACCGCAAAAAAACAAACAAACAAACAAAAAAAACCTGACAGATACAATTCAATCAAAATATATTGTTTGCCCACTGTATTAGTTTTCTGGTGCTACTGTAACAAATTACCACAAGTTTAGTAGCTTAAAAAATACAAATTTATTCTGTTACAATCTGGAGGTCCGAAGTCTATAATCAAGGTGTTGGTAGGGCTGCATTCCTTCCGAAAGCCTTCCTTACCTTTTTGAACTTCTAGAGGCTGTTTGCATTTCTCGGCTTGCAACCCCTTCCATCATTCCAGCTTCCTGCTTCCATTGTTGCATCTCCTACAGTTCACTTTGATCTCCTGCATCCCTCCTATAGGGCCCACCTGAATAATTCAGGATAATCTCCCCATCTCTATATTCTTACCCTAATAACATGTACGAAATCCCTTTTGCTATATGAGATAGCATTCACAGGTTCTGGGGACTGGGATGTGGATTTCTGTAGAGGAGCCTTTATTCAGCCTGCCACACCCACTAAATTCCAGGTATTTTGTGTCGTGCTAGGTAAATAAAGGTGGAAAAAAAAAAAAAGCAAGGAAGCCCAGTGCTCAGTTATTTGCTCTTTGGACTAAGTTGTATTTTCAGTTTTTCTGTAAGTTGTTCTAGGGCTGCTGCCTAATTCTTTCAGGCCTTGAATTTGGATGGCTAGAGGAGGAGCTTATTTATCATCATAAAAGAAATACAGATTTCTAGGAAAAGAAATTCAGATTTCTAGGATTATCTTCTCATGATTATATTTCTAAGAGAGTATAAGCTTTAAATCATAAATTCAACAAATATTTAAGCATCCATTCTGATAAATGTACACTGGGTCCTGCAGATATACCAGTAAGCAAGCTACACCATTTCCTTACCTCTGTGGACTTTACAGTTGGGTCATTCTTCTTAAATCCCTTTGTCACATAGCCCCCTGTAATGTTCTATACATATGAGAATTTAGCTAGGTCTCCTGAGTGTATTTTTTAAATTCTAATTTGAAGTGTTATCGGGTTTTTGGCTTTAGTTTTTGTTCCTATAGTTAAGTCTTAGGTGTTTCAAGTTCAAATTTTTAATACAATGTTGGAAAAATAATGACTGAAATATTTTTTTCCTTTTTATAGATGTTTCATTTGGATCCTTTGAATCATACAATATTTAATCAAGAATTATTTCAACCAGAGATGCCACTGCCAACAGGTAAGAAAATTCCTCATCTCTGTTGCCCTGTCTTTTTTTTTTTTTGCGTCACGCGGGCCTCTCACTGTTGTGGCCTCTCCTGTTGCGGAGCACAGGCTCTGGACGCACAGGCTCAGCGGCCATGGCTCACGGGCCTAGCTGCTCCGTGGCATGTGGGATCTTCCTGGACCGGGGCACGAACCCGTGTCCCCTGCATCGGCAGGCAGCCTCTCAACCACTGCGCCACCAGGGAAGCCCTTGCTTTTTTTAAATTCAGGATTTTCTGTACATTCTTTTGGAAAGTCAGTGAGGTACCTGGAAAGGAAATGGTGATTTATGTTTTAAAAACCAAACTTTTGGGACTTCCCTGGTGGCGCAGTGGTTAAGAATCTACCTGCCAGTGCAGGGGACATGGGTTCGAGCCCTGGTCTGGGAAGATCCCACATGCCGCGGAGCACCTAAGCCTGTGCGCCACACTACTGAGCCTGCATTCTGGAGCCCATGAGCCACAACTACTGAGCCCGTGCGCCACAACTACTGAAGCCTACACGCCTAGAGCCTGTGCTCCACAACAAGAGAAGCCACCGAAATGAGAAGCCCTTGCACCGCAGCAAAGAGCAGCCCTCACTCGCTGCAACTAGAGAAGGCCTGCGTGTAGCAACGAAGACCCAACGCAGCCAAAAATAAAAATTATATAAGTAAATTTATTTTTAAAAAAATCTTTCAGTATACTTTTTTGGACTATGTTTGCACAAACATGTATGACCCCAGTTACCCATTGTATGACTGACAATTGTTGCTGATATCTGCTAGCACAGCTCAAAAGGAATTTCTTTACTCCATGTAGGATTTTTCCTTTCACCCAATCTTGTTATCTCTGGTGTCTTTATAACTTCTGTTTCCTTTGTCCCAGGCAAACATGAGGCAGTCTCAACTCCTCAGATCTATTCCAAAAACACTTTTGAGTACCTATTGTGTGCCAGCCAGTATACCAGACACTGGGAACATAAATTGTACAAAAATCATAAAGTCATCTCAGTAGAAAAATCATCTTTTTAAAAAGCTTTTTGCTTTATGTTCTGACCAGTTGGATAAACTCATGAGAATCATCCTTCCTCCTAATATGACTATTAATTATCCCCATCAACAAATTGTTTAATCTTATATGGGCGATTACAAAAAGTCAACTCAGTCTCTGTTTTTCTTTATTGATTTTTACGTAAGCTTGTTGTGTTAGCTCTTTTTATGTGCTCCTCACATCACCGGAGGACTCAGCAGATGCTCACAAGCGATGTGAGTCAATTTTGGAAGTTGTATGTAACAGAGAGTTCTGTAATCACTGAAGTGGGCATCAGCTATTCTATTTACCATGGCTTTGCTTGTCCTCAATGGGAGACTTTATCCAATTTGTATCATTGTCATTTAAAATTAGTGTTGTTACTCTGGAACTTTTCATTTTTTAGATCAGATATTTTTCTGCATTTTTATATCTATTATTTCTAGAAGTTCATGGGAAGGGAAAAAAATAAATCTGCTGTACCTTCACCTTCACTAGCTTCACTAAGTGTGCTGCTGAGCCCTTTCTCTCTTTACCCCACAAAACATATTTTGTAGGCTACGGTACCTGAGATCTCCTCAAGTGCTGTCCAGTATAAGCTCTAGGTCAGCTTCCTGTGAACAAGTAAATGTCTTGGTAGCTTCTGTGTTTCCTGTGAACTTCGAAGTCTTTTTCTTGGTACTGATACTTTATTGAAAACATGAAAGGTTCTGCCCTCAGGAAGCATATACATTTCCATTTAATGCCTTGTAGATGCCAAACAATATCCTGATGCAAATGCTTTCTTAATGTTTTTATTTCATCAAGTTTATGGAGATAGAAATAAGATTATCAAAAGAACTATCTCAGTAAGTATTCTGTAGTCAGAGCTTCATGTTGTAGGAATTATTTAGCCCATAACATTAGAAGAACTTTTATAATTATACCTCAAAATCATATTTTCCAGTTATTACCTCATCATTTTTATTGTCACATATTTTCCCTCTGCATTGCAGTGGCATAGTTCAGTTTTTATAAACCAAGATGTATGGATGTTTTATTCACATTTTAAAGGGATAGAGAGGTTATATAAACCAGTATTAATTTGTAATTTTCATGTAGACTGTTTTATATTTCTTGAAATCTAAAACCATTCGTAGTTTTGCTACTTGTGGAAAACTCTATGGGATATGGCACGACCGCTAGGTCTATAACATTATGCTGTAGGATGTCAGTTCATGGCATAGAAATGCAGCCAAGGAAAATTGGCATTAAAACAAATACATGCATATCAAATCTAATTTTCTAGTTGATTTAATGTCTGAGTGTGTTCCCTGAAAGAGAAAAAATGGCCCCATTTCACTAATAAAATTCCCAAACCTTAAAATTTCACATATTTAAAGGAAATTAAATCATACAGCAAAAAATAATAGCAAAACTTCAAGTAATTTTAGAACAGTTAATAAGAAGTGAGAGACTTGAAGTTTGATGTAAATGTGTTCCAACTCCTCTATATTTTCCATGACATCCAAATGTTGCCTTCTTTTTTTTAACTGAAGTATTGTCGATTTACAGTGTTGTGTTAATTTCTGCTGTACAGCAAAGTGATTCAGTTACACATATGTATACATTTTTTATATTCTTTTCCATTATGGTTTATCACAGGATATTGAATATAGTTCCCTGTGCTGTCCATATACAGTAGGACCTTGCTGTCAAATGTTGCTTTCTTAAAGACTTCTCTTCTTCATAAGTTCATTTAGCTTTCTAGAGGGAATGTTAATGAATAGATTTATTATATTGTTGTACAGGCTTTATATTAGCAGTGTGAAAATATTTCCTTTTCTAATCAGTTTTATCTCCTTATCAGAAATTAAATTCTAGCCATTGTTTGGAATTTAAAAATTCTAACAGTTTCTTTTCTGAAAGTAGTTAAATACATCCAGGAATTAATTTCATACAGACAAGGGAAGATAATTTACCTAAATTATACTACATTGGTCAGTCCCTACCCTTTTTTCTTTTCTTGTGTATGTTTCAGTTCAAATTCAGTCATTTTTCAACTGACTCCTTGTAAATTTCTTGAATAATAACAGGAAATAATTATACCTTAGTTTCCTACAGTTTTCTAGCCTTATCCTGACTGATCATAATACTGAAAAGGTAAAAATAAATCCTCTCTCAAGTTAAAGTTTATTTTTAATTTCAACCTGGAAGTTTAGCTTTCTTAATAAATATACTTATCTAAAATAAGTCTTCAACTTCTGGCCTAGAGACAGTGAAGGTTGAAATGGTCACCAAAGCATTCTAGAATTTTTTTAGTACCATTTTAATTTACATTCAAACAAGTGAGAAACACCATGAGCCTTTATGTATTGCAGAGCTACAGATTATTTTACTGTTGACATAAAAACCAGCTGAGAAGCTTAGGGACTTTCTCATATTGAACAAATTTGTATTTATACTGTCAGAGGTTCTGATTTTCCTTTGAGTTTCCAAAGTCAGGTATAGTCAGGCTATGGATTAAGCTTCTAGTATTCTTTGTTTTTATAACAATTAATTGGTATGCACCTATCTAAATTATTTTCAGAATTTTATAAAATGCTTGTTTTAGAACAGAGTTTATATGAGAGCACAGTATTCAAAAGTTGTATACAAACATCAGAAGGCTATGAGTGAATAAGAAGAATCTACCATGTCTGATAGACCAAATTAAATTTGGGAGGGAGGAGGAACAAGCTAGCCAGTTAAGGAATGAGGGCAGTCCTTAAGGATTCGAGTATTGGAAAGGAACCAAAAACTTAGTGTACGGAAAAGCAGATAGCCTGAGATCATTATCTGTGTGTTTCACATGTAGGCACTAGTTCAGTCTCTTGTAATTTCACATTAAGCACATTTCTCTTTGAAGAAAGGAAATCAGTGTCTAATGATATGAAGGCAAAAGAAAATTTCATAGTGCCCAGGAAGTGGTTGCTGCTTTTAACTGGTATTTGTGTAATTTTAAAAATGCTCTGTTAGTGGACATGATTGTGAAGGCTATTGATGCCTTAATCCTTGCCAGACATCATGCCTTTTGTTGGGTTGTGCAATGCACCATCACCATTCAGCAAGGCGTTTATATAGTGTGGTTCTCTCTGACGGTGTGAGACTGTTGTTAAAATAAGGATAAATTTAATATGCAAACAAAGAAGATATATCCTTGTGGAATTTTAGCTACAACATTTATTTGAAGCCTATATTTAAAAACATAATTTCAGTTTTTTTACTTCTTTTATATGTATATATTTTTCTTTTTACCATATTTGAGAAGCCTCACAGTTTCTTTTGGTTTCTGTTTGTTGTTTTGTTTTTAGCAGATGGCCCATACCTTCAAATATTAGAGCAACCTAAACAGGTAAGAAGATGAAAGGGGTGGGACTTTTCTCTTTAATTGTTAAATCCATAAGTCTAATATTAATATCTCAAGCACCAAATAAAATAAACGAATTTTACAAAGGAAGTACCTTATCTAGAAGATCAACAACCTGACAAATTATGTGACAACTTTATTCATCCACTTTACATTTCTCTTAGTCATTCTTCACACTGTCCTGAGCCTCAGTATGTAGTTCTGTAAAACTTAGAGATCCTTCATATCCCACGATCTCCACTAACTTTGCTTACCAGCCACTCCTAGGAGAGGCATAGGTTATCTCCACTCATTTTCATTTATAAGGGAATACACATGCGTGCAGTTCATGTACGCTGAGTTAGGTCCGTCAGCATGTCCCCGCACATGCAGTACTTCTTAGCCTTCCTCCTTCCTTTGGAGCTCCAGCCTTCTCTGTTCTATCTTTGAAACATGTAACCTACGATAATAAAGGTACTAAAGGTAGGGTGTAGAGAAAGTATTAGAATGGACAGTTGAGTTCTCTTCTCTCTGATGTTAGCTTTGGACTCAGTCTCTTTGGAGTCAGGAGAGGAGCATTTTATTTTATCAGGCTCTTCCTCTTACTACTAAATTCTATAGAGGATACCTGGGAATTGAAGTGGCCTCCTCACCATGCCCCCATGGGTAAATATTTATTAGAAATTGTATGGGACCAGTGCTATCAAAGAGGAGGGAAGAGAATCTCTAATATTTGCCTGTAGGAGATTTCAGTCATTGAGGGATGGAAATAATGGTATAGTCTTCTGCAAAATGAGGACAAAGTCGGTAAATCTCCAAATGGATGTGCTTATTATCACATCTGTGTGAGACTGAGGATGAGTGTACCTGCTCTCTTGACTTATATCATCCAGTACCTTTCCTAAATGTTTTTAGTAGCTCAGGCAAGTAAGTGTAACACTTTTGCATTGTGTAACACTTAACAAATGCTAACTAGGTCAAGAACTTAAATAAAGCATCCGTTGTGGTTACTCTAATCGTGGCCTTATATATGTATTTGGATTTTGGTCAAGATATAAAAGATGTAAATATCTTAACTATGACCAAATAGACTATCCTTACAAGGTTGAACTTGGGTTAACGTTTTTGGCGCGGGGACAGGAATGCCATGTGAGACTTGAGGCCGTTGTTTTAGTAACTTGCAGGTGGCACACCCTGACCCCACAGGCTGCTGACATGACTTTGTTTTACCTCCGTGTCCGATTCCATAGTGGTGAGTTCCCACAGGAGGCCACTGACTCTCTCAAAGACCCTCCCAGTGGAAGTTTATCCCTTAATATTCTAGGCAGTGGTCTGGCCTCCTGGAAAATTTTCTGAGTAGTCTGTGAAACTGAGAAATCAACTAAACTTTATTTGCATACTAGGTAAAATGTGTTTTTCAAATATCCATTTCCATAAGCATAGCAGTACAATAAGAATTTTTAAATGCAGTTTCTTACTATGGGTCCAGTAGTCATAAGGAAAAATTGATACTTATGATTTATTTGAAGGGTGGATTACATAGGTCCAAAATTCAAAATTTAATTTGCTGTTTTTGGATGTGTAAAAGCTTATCTGAGTAAATCAATGTGTTTGCTTACCAAACTGATAATATTTTGATGTCTGACTCCAGTGAAAGTAAGAAGATTGTATTTAAGTCAGACTTTCTGACCAGATGGTTATAGCCTTGCCTTTGAGGTTGATGACTCATTTTAAGCAAATGGAGTTACTGAGATGAATGGCTGTGGATTGGCAAACCTTTAATCTCAAAAATTTAGAATCTGAAATGCATCCAGACTATGCATTTGAATACATCTTAGCTTCCTTTAAAAAAAAACAAAAAAATAGTAATAAATTTCTATCCTCAGGTTAGAAATTCCTTTTCATGGAAGTTTAGATACTTTTATACAGCCATGAATAATGTCTATTGTGTTTTAAATGATAAGCAAGCTATTAAGACATGACTCTTTACTCATACTCTATTTGAAACTACTCCCAGTAAGATATAAAAGTATATGTATAAGTACTTATTTTTCCAACTGTCCTGAAGGAATTTTGTGATTAAAGATAATGAATTAATTTATTAAGTTTTAAAAATAAAATCTAGAAAAATGTTCTTTTGTCTTTGGGGTCTCTGCCACAATTTTCCCCAGCTCTGACAGAGATGAGTCACAGCATAGACTACTAATCTTTAGTGTATCCAGTTCTGTTGCATATTATTAAGTGCTAATTATCTAATATTATTTAAAAACTGAACTTGTATTTAAATTGATTACCAGTCAGGTAAATCCCTATTTTATGGCTAGCCAATTCTGGAGGCTGTTGCACACGCTGTTGCTTTTTCATGCTTTTAGAAATTTCACTTAATTATTAAAAACAAGTCAACAGCCTTTGTCTATAAAAGGTATAGGTCTGAATTTGTAACTTTTTTTTAGTTTGAATTTTGTGAGAAGCAAAACAGGATAATTGCCTCCAAATGACTAACCTCAAAAAGCTTCCCAGGTGTTTAGGTTTGGGATCTCCTGAGGAGCCATTTGCAAGAGTTGTTTTAGATGCCACTTTGATGAGTTGATCATACACCCCAGACCCAGGTGTGACTTGAAGCAGTTTCCCCGACTAAGGAATTTACTTCAGGCCTTATTCGTCCCATGAAATATGCTTTACTGATCCTCTTTGGAAATTAGAAAATTCTCACAGAACTTAGAAACAATTTCAGGTGCTTTCATTAGTTCAGGGTACCTGGACCTCTCACACTGCTTTTCAAGACCCTATGAGGCATAGTGAAATGCAGTGCAATCTAAGGAGGGCAGAAATTTTACATTGCTCCGTGAGCTCAAAGCTGTCAAAACCTCGGTGTTTGCTGGGCTCCACTGTCCAGTGTGCAAGGGAGAAAGCCCTCACCACCAAGCAGTGGCTGTTCGGAGCTTCTGATGCCTAGGGATCCAGTACTCTTTATATGCAGTCAGCCCCACAATAACATAAATGAAAGGTGAGGATGTTCCTTAAAGTGTGTTAACGTATTCTTTTCACTAAAGGGTGAATTTGAAAATAGGAAAACCATCCGGTCAAATAACTGTATAATTATAAACTACTAACACTACCACAGATTGTTGGACATCATTATAAAGTTGAGTCTTTCAGGGAAAATGTTGCAAGCTCCCTTAATATGATGATGAGAGCCATTCTCATAAGTGCTCTTGTTTTATTCTTTGTATACAAATATGCACAGTTATAATTGTTAGCTTTGTAGATCATAAAATGTTAGAACTGGAATAGACCTTGAGTATGGTCTAGTCTAACCTTATTTGTATAGATAAAAAACAGAAGTTAGGTGTTTATCAGCCCACATAGTAAAGGCTTCTAGCTAATTCTTTTTTTGTTTTTGTTTTTGTTTTTGTTTTTTGGTACTCGGGCCTCTCACTGTTGTGGCCTCTCTCATTGCCGGAGCACAGGCTCCGGACGCGCAGCCTCAGCGGCCATGGCTCATGGGCCCAGCCGCTCTGCGGCATGTGGGATCCTCCTGGACCAGGGCATAAACCCATGTCCCCTGCATTGGCAGGCGGACTCTCAACCACTGTGCCACCAGGGAAGCCCTTCTAGCTAATTCTTAATGGATTTACTATGTCTATAAAATTCTTGAGTTAATATATAAAGGGACTATCTAGTTTTGGATTTATTCAAGTCAGTTAACATGTCCAGATGGAGCTGATAATAGCGATAATCTTAAATCAAAACTCTTCTCTTCTGAGCTGTTTAGAGTTGCTGACCAGATGTGAGGTCTAGCGTAGGGTGTGTTCTACAATGCTGATGCGATATATTTAACAAGACATTTCTGTATGCCCTCCTGGACCAGCTGTCATCGGAGTCGATAAAGGAATTCCTTCAAGAGTCAGAGAAGCTTAACTTTGAGTCATATGGCCAATTTCAGAGCTTGGCAGCAGCAATTCGAGATGAGGAAGCTCTGATGCAAACAAGCTGTAACACGTCGAGTCCAAGGCTTAAACTCTGCAGCAGGTTACTGTCCACATAGCACAGCAGGAGAGGTTCTGCAGGGCCAGGGACCTGGCTTTTAAGCCACAGCTCAGTGCACAAATATCAGTTACCATCAATGTTCGTAATAAGGTCATGGGAATAGTGGTTCTCATCTACAGTCTTTCACGGTTTATGTTTTTCCTTTAATACACCAAGCATTTAAAATTTGTATAACTTTGTCCCTATAATTTTTAGTAAGTATTTCTCAAACTTGTTCACCTTGTGTTTACCTTTGCAGAGAGGATTTCGTTTCCGTTATGTGTGTGAAGGCCCCTCCCATGGCGGACTCCCTGGTGCATCTAGTGAAAAGAACAAGAAGTCCTATCCTCAGGTCAAAGTAAGTTCGTGGTATCTTTCCATGTGAATTCTGGAAGATTTGATGTCCTAGGAGCAAAAGAAAGGAACCCTTTAAATATAACTACCATTTGCCTCTGTGCCTAAGCTGAAGTGTTCACGTGATTATTATAATATTTAAATAGAAATGTGTCTCTTAGCAATAGAGGTGACAGATTTTAAAACTCTGTTAATATTTCCATTTAGTACAAATTGTCTCAACATTAACTAACAGAACTTTTATTACTTCTTGATAATCTTAAAGGGTTTTTTAGTTGTATACTTCCTAAAACTTTAATAAGTCTTTGAAAGAGTGCTTAATTTCAGCTCTTTGGAGTTCTAGTGAAAAACAAAACTCAGTTGAAAAACAAAACTTCAGCTCATGAATTCAGATCCAGACTCGGTTACTAGCTGTGTGCCTTTGACTGGGTTATCCAACACTACTAAACCTCAGTACCTGAATGTGCAAAATGCAGACCTGTTAATGGTCTCTGCTTCATAAAGTCTCTAGAGATTGAATGAGAAAACGTATCTAGGTGGTCCACAGAGAGCCTGGCAATACCATAGGGCCTCTGCTTGAGCAACTGCGCATCCACCTGTGGTGGTCCTTGGAATGAACTACTTCGTGACATGCTGTGGTGGGCCTGGCTGAGCCTTTTCTATACCTTCAGGTTCTTTTTCTCTCTTTTTATTTAATTGGGAATATCTTCCGCTGAGGTAATTTGAGTTTTTTATTTTCATAATGTGATGTCTTGTTTCGTAGACTGATTGCTAACAGTTTTGCAGATAAACCAGTCCATAATTGCAATTTCATAATTTATAAACATTTTCATTTGTTCAGTGATTCAAGGCTTTGGCAAAGGTTATCAACTCAGTTCCCACTAAGGTGTGAGTGCCCCTTAGGATATAACATTCTTTTGGCCTCAGTCTTCTTATTGGTTTGTTGTTGTGAATAGGTGAAGGGCAACAAGACAGACCTCCAGTAAAATCGCGATGTCAAGGAAATTTGTCTTTGGTTTTCAGCCTTGCATTTTATTCCCTCCCTCTCCTCATATCCCACTTCTAGGTCCAGCCCTTTCTATTTTCTTATCCCTGATCTAAAACAAAATCCTGTGATTCTTTACCTCTTGAGAATATTATGTAGTATTGGTCCTACCAGTTGTATTAGCATTTTAAGTGTGTCCGAGCTCTCCTGTGGAGTGGAAGAGGTTTTTCCTGCCCAGGGTCATTAGGCAGGGTACATGGGATGTGTTTAGCCACAGTCTTATGGTCTCAAGTCCTTTAGAATCTGAACGAGGAAAGAGGAGCAGCAATAAATCAAGGGAATTAGCATTTATTAAGCACCAAAGATTTGGGAAGTGCTTTACATACATTATCTCTTCTATCCTCAAACAACCCTGTTAGGTAAAAAGTGTGAAGCCTGTGAGGAAACTGAGGTTCTTAGGGAGGAGCCTTGCTGTCCTCAAAGGACCCGCGGCTGATTATCCTACAGCAGCTCTTGCTTGTTGAACTCTCATATGGAACGTGTGCATTGGGGGTGCTGGGGGCCGGGACCCGGGGGACAGGACACGGGAGGACAATGGTGAGATAAGGCGCCGAGAATTACAACTCTGGACAACAGGGGAGAGGAGCTCAGGGGTAAAGGGTACTCAGGTACTAGGGAGTCAGATCCAGCACTTATCTTTTTAACACCTGTGTCTGTGTGTCCTATATATAAAAATTGTATGTGTCTATACGTGTGTACTTGTAATAAGGATAATTGAAAGATACATGTTATCTGCATTGACACTGATTGTAATTACTGAAGAATTAGCATTAAGAGAAAAACTGGGAGGTTTTTTCTAGACTGTCTCTGTACAAAAAAATATAAATTACAGTATTTTCAAGAACTGCTTACTCCTATTGCTCCAGTCTTTTGTGGCTAAGTGACAGTTCTTGATACTAAAAAATCCATGGCATTAGCTTTGTTATAAATTTGTTACCTAATAAAAAAACTGAATATCCATTTATGCTCAGACTTCATACATCCTTCTCATGTAGTGGTTGCTGCCTCACATTTACAAAATAGTCTAGAAATAAAACAACCTAATGGACATTAGATGTTCTTCTCAAATCATAGTTTCTGTATCAAGGAATTTAATACTTAGTGGGAAATCTAGATATATAAACAACTAATAATAAAGGAAGTCAAAATGTAAATGTGTAAGATTAGTTGTTATTGAACTTCAGCTACAGCTTCACTGTTTCACCCAATTATATTTTTATTTACTAATTCAACGTATATTTATTAAGCATTTAATCCAGTTGTAAGAAAATGAAGAAGAGTTTAGAGAGTCCATTACAAACTGCCATTGTTCTCGTAGGCTGTCATCATTCACTCAGAGTTTAAATGACTCTGCTCTTTGTAATAGTTAAAGGAAGTAATTGTATTTATCTTTGAAGCTCTTAATCAGAAGGATGGGGAGGAGGGAAAGAGACAGTCATGAGGTAGTTTTTCCAGAGCTCTTCCAATATCACTTTTAATATATAGTCTTTTTCACAAAGGATAGTTGAGGGTGACCTTTTCGTTTACAAATGGATTTTTAAATCTCTCTTGCCTGTAAAATGTAGGCAGAGGAAGGAATTGCTCTCAGTGTGTATCTTTATCAGGAGGATCTTCACAACTGTACATGTCTCTGGCAGTAGTTCAGTAAGCACCTGCTACTTGTGAGGCTGCAAGACAAGCGGCGGGACAGATACAACTAGCCAGGGATTTGGGTGAGAAAGCTTTATACTTTGGAGGGTTTTCCAGTTCATTGTAGGATATTTAGCAGCATGCCTGACTTCTACCCACTGGATGCAGTAGCATCGTTACAGTTGTGACAACCAAAATGTGTCTCCAGACATTCCCATACGTCCTGGGGGGGCAAAAGCACCCTGCTCGAGAACCACGGATCTCGATGCAGTGTCTGATCAACCTTAACCTCTCTCCTTTGCATACTTTGCTGCTATATAAAGCTGTAGTGCATAGGTTATATAGAATTGCCTGAGTATATTATTTTGCAAACGTGTGTACTTTTCCTGATTATTAGATACTTATTTTCGAACTGATGATCATGGCGACTATAATTTCGTATAGAATCTCTGAGTTAGTGTACCTGGATATGAAGGAGAAAGCTAGAAAAGAGAAGAAAAAACATATCCTAAACATTCCACATCCTATGATAACTGCATACCTAAAAGTTAACGTAGGAGTTCTGTTGGTTCTCGGTTGTAAACTGTTACAGAAGAGAAAGTGAAAGTGGAGATGGATTCAGTCAGGGCTGTAAACCTGCATAGCCGCTGGCCATGAGCAACGGAGGCATCTGTGGAGTGGTCCTCGGTCTCCCTTACAGTAGACGGAGGTGTAACAGCCAGTGCCCGATGCGCTCACCGAATTCCATTTCCACGGGAACTGCAGAGGGAGAGCGTTTACATTTACTGGAAGGAAATGATATTTCTGAAATTTACGTATGCTCCATATTTATTAAAGTGCATTTGTTCAGGCTTAAGAGTAAAATGTTCCAGGCTCTGCCTTTTCCTCACCTACAGCCTCTTACCCTCCTCTCCCTCCTCCGGCCTCACTCTTTCTCTTCTCATCATGCCTCCGGGAGAGCGCACCACACCCCAGAGCGGCCCCTGGAAGGCTAGTGGTTCAGCACGCGCTCGGTCACACACAGGCAGCAGCAAAGTGTTGAGGGCCAGCCCCAAAGCTGTAGGGGCTGGCTGTGGTTTGGGGGCTGCAGACCTCTAGCTGGGCTTTATAGAGCTTGTAAACATATAACCCTGCTTGGGTTTCTCTCTTGCTGATTGTCCAAATATGATACCTCAAGTTAAATCATTTTAAAACCAACTCTAAGAGCCTACCCCAGTTCTCCTTTTGGTACTGGAATTTTGTCCTATGCTTAATACCCTATTTCGGATAAGCTGGATGTAGGCTGGGCTTAGACACACTCTGACAATATTGAGATTATTTCTGGAGTTAGGACTGTTGAGCCACCTGGTGTTCTGCATGTTTCTTTCATGTCAGAGAATCCATTAGCTTTCACGGGTCTTGCCGTGGAAGTCTTCACGTTCTTTTTAAAAAATTGTTTTAATTATAAAACATTTCATGTGTATGGGACATTTAAAAATTGATGTAAAGAACACCGTATACCACCACCTGATTTAACAGGTACAGTCATCCCTCAGTATCCTGGGGGATTGTTTCTGGGATCCCCGCAGATACCAACATTCATGGATGCTCAAGTCCCTTGTATAAAATAGGGCAGTCTTTGCATATAACCTTTGCACAATCCTTCTGTATATTTTAAATCATCTCCAGATTACTTTTAACACCTAGTGCGATGTAAATGCCATATAAATAGTTGCCGGTGCGCAGCAAATTTAAGTTTTACTTTTTGGAACTTTCTGGAGTTAAAAAAATATGTTTTCCATCTGTGGCCGGTTGAATCACCGATGTGGACCCTGAGGATACAGAGGGCCAACTGTATCAGCATTTTACCATATTTGCTTCTGATCTCTTTCTAAAATAAAAGATACAACTAAAGCCCCACCCATTGTTCACTTTCTTCTTCTTCTTCATAGGTAAACCACTGCTCAGAATTTAATATTTTTACTATACAAGTATGATTCCATGAATACTGGCATTTTCAAGAAAATTAATTTTTACTGGTTTCAACTCAAATTTTCTATTATACATGATGGCTTTTTTTCAGGGCAAATAAGAGTTAAAATTGAGCTAAAACACTTGAAGATTAGTGTTCACTTTAATTCTATTGATTGCTCTTTATCATCTAGATAAAATTTCTTCATTCCTAATGTGGGGTTTATTCTGACTCCTACAGGAAAAAATAATAATTTTCAAAAATCTAGGGAAAGTAAATATGCAGCCTAACTCTTACATCTTGCCCTTTTTAAAGAAAAGCATTCCTGTTGTTCAGCATTTAATAATCTATTATACTATCCTACGAAGTTTCCCTTTAAAGTTTCCTCAGTTCTAATTTCATCGTGGATCTCCTAATGGGAGAGGCTGGCAGAAAAGCACAAGTACCTTCCTCGAGGCGAAGCTTGTCCCTGCCTGTTTTTGACTCGGTACGGAGTGCCAGGGAAGGCTCATTTCCCTCTTTCCCGAAAGTTAATCATGAGATTTTTATATTAGTCAAACTACCTTCCTCTTCACAGAGGTGGAAAGGTGCCCGAGAGGAACAGCCCCATGCGGCTTCAGAAACCCTCACCGATTCTCTTCCAGAGTGGCCAGAAAGCACGCATCCTCAGCTGCTGTGACATCCTCCCGCGTGGCCTACTCCGTGCCAACCAGAAAGCTGTCAGTGACCTTGACTCTAAAATACAAATAGCTGACCAGTTGGTATTCTTATTTTCTCTTTAGTTATAAATACCAAATGCAGTGGACTACAACTTGAAACACAGCTGATGTAGTGTAACTATTTTTAATCAGATGTTTTCTGAAAGCTGATTCTCACATATGTTTTCTTTCCTTAGTGTTTTATATTGAACAGAAGGTATGTGTTGAAATGTTTCAGTCAACAACAGCTTTTTTATTGTCCCTACCCCCGACAGTTGGGTTTTTTTTTTTTTTCTTTCTTAAGTCTCCACTCTTGGTGCCTCTCACTTAAAAATCCTAAATGTTAAGTTTCTGTCAAGGTCAAATAAAGACTGGCTGATCTGCTGTGGTGTTTAGGGATATCACATATCCTTGTGTAATCTCCCTTTCCTTTGTATGGACTTGTCTGGTTTGGGAGGTTTGCCATTTTAAGGATCTAGTTATAATACTAGTTTTGAATAATTTAATCTGACTCAGTTACTAAAAACAGAGAAGAAGATCACCAGTAATCAATTAGGCATGCACATGAAACCTACTTCATAGCATTTTAAAAAATTTTTATCAAAACCCCTAAGCTGTTCACAATTTGCTTATGTTAAAAAGGGAAAATAACTACATCCCCTAAATCCAGAGCTCTGCGCTATATTGAAGAGAAGGGCTTTGTAACCTGGATCCCTTTTACCGGTTTCAGAGGGATTTTCGACTTCTAAATTTGTATGCAGAATTTTATGTGTATGTATATACATATTTCTGGGGGGATAAGTATAACTTTTTATCGGATTTTCAAAGGGAAGGTCTCAAACATGGTTAAGAACCAGTGCTGCAGAGTACATGTCACTTTAGCTTTCTAACAGCAGCTGATTTTAAAAACTGCTAATAAAAAAAGATATATAAAATGTCTTAAAACATTTTTTTTATTTTTGTAATTTTTAATTTTATATTTCCATTTTTCCATTTTTTAAAAATCCATTTTCAGTGAGTTGAAATAATTAAGGTTGCTCAACACAAGGATCAGGAAAACCTCCCTTCACTTTGGCTCTAGGGTGGAAAGGTGGGGAGACTTAGTATCAACAGCCCAAAAAGGCAAATAGGCTTCACTGCATTTTCTTCCTTGCTCTTCCATAGGGATGCTGATTAAATATGAAGTTAACCATTAGTAGTTGAAGCCAAAAGAGAGAAAATTTATTTAACATATATTCGTTGGGTACTATGTGTCAGATCCTGCTCTTGGCAAGCAGACAAAACTCCTTTCCATGTGTAACCGCAATCTAGACTTCTAGATATTTTTCTTTCACGTAGTTCAGAAGTTTTTCATTTGGCCCCTAGAACAAAATATTACCTTGTAGAATGTTTTTAAAAAACAGCCCTCTAGGGGCTTCCCTGGTGGCGCAGTGGTTGAGAATCCGCCTGCCGATGCAGGAAACACTGGTTCGTGCCCTGGTCCGGGAAGATCCCACATGCCGCGGAGCAACTAAGCCCGTGAGCCATGGCCGCTAGGCCTGTGCGTCCGGAGCCTGTGCTCCGCAACGGGAGAGGCCACAACAGTGAGAGGCCCGCATACCGAAAAAAAAAAAAAAAAAAAAAAAAAAAAAAAAAAAAAAAACAGCCCTCTAAATTTACTGTATGTATTCATAGTCTGCATGATGAACTAGAGAAAGCTACTCATTAGAGGAGACTTCTAGCATGGATCATAGCCGTGAAATGTAACCCTTAGAAATTATTAGGAGAACCATAGGCTTCTGGAATTTACAGATTGTCTGAATTTTAAGCTTCATTTTTGTCCATCCTGGCTTGGCAACCTTCCTCTGTTGGCTATTCCCATTTTTCTTCCATCTGTTTTGCCTTAAATACATGATTGTTCCTGGGACTATTATTTAATAGTCATCTCTGATGGCTTCTTCTAACCCCAGTGGTCTCAGTTTGAAGATTATATAGCCTTTCCTCATTCCATTCAGGAATTCGGGTCTCATAAAGTCACATACTGGTTATTCTTCTTGATAAGGTAAGAATATACAGGAGAACTGATTTCAGATGTATGTAGCAGCGAGCGGTAGCTGGAAGAAAGATCTTAGTTCCCGGACTGCAAGTCCTAACCACTAGACCACAGGGGCCAGCGGCTAGGGCCTGGATCCCTACTTCTTGCGTGCCTTGTCAGGAAGGAAGTCAGGCGAGGAGGCAGAAGGTAAAGAGAAAAGTTAAAAGTTTGTTGGGAAAACAAAGTACATGCAGAAAGACACACGGGTGAACTCAGAGAGTCACACCTTTGGGAAGTTTAAATTATTTATAAAGGGGCAGTTTTCTGGGTCTTTGTCTTCCTTCTGGCCAATCATCTTGTTTTGTGCCCCCCTGGCTAATTTGTCTCGGGACCCTCCCCTTAGGTGCCCACGCACCTCTCAGCCAAGATGGATCCCGACATGAAGGTATCTGGGAGAAGCAAGAGTCACCATGGCCTGGAGTTGTCACCTGACTTTTGACCCCCAAGGAGCCTTTCTGCACATGTGTAGTGTCTCCCTTGCCCCAAGGAGGGGGGAAGCAGAGATCCCCTGAACCTTTCCTCAAACAAGGTTTTACCCCTCTCTGTTCCTGCCACGACTGTTATCTTAAGGTGTCCACAGAAGACAAAGCCTGGCTGTTTACCCTGTCTCTGTCATTGCTTCCATTTTGGAGAGCAAACAGGAGGCTGACTGTAAATGCCTAACCTGGAGCCCACCTACCTCTTGTCTCAGGAAATGCAAACAGGAGGCTAGTTGTAAGTGTCTGGCCTGAAGCCCACATTTTTCCTGCCTCAGTAGTACGGCCTCCAAAGGTGTAACACCTCCTCCACAGACAAGCTGTTTTTCCACTTGTCAGCAGATCGAGAGCTGAGGCTATAAACCACCCTGCAGTCTCAATCTCCTCTCCCCACCCTCCAGGTAGATTCCAGACCAGAATCCTCTAGTCTCCATTCACCTCTCTGAACTCTCATGAAGGTGGACTGGAAGGTGCAAGCAGACTTTCCCAGACAATGCCTCTCACCTTTAGGTCCCCATCCACCCAGCAGAACAGTTATAAGGATGGCTTGCTGTGCTTATTTATATCATCTCATTTAGTCATCGCAGCCCACTGAAATAGGTTCTATGATCCTCATTTGATAAATGAGGAAACCGAAGTCCAGAGAAGTTAAGAAGCTTACCCTGGGTCTCACAGTCTTTCAAGGATGGAGCCCAAGGTTTCAGTTCAGGCAGTGTGATTTAAGAGTGCACACGCTTAACCACCATGGGATTGTGTTAAGTACTGTAACACTAAGGGTCTGTCTCTACTTTGGGGGTTCTTTAAATCGATGGTTCTCAACCACGGATGTGCATCAGAATCACCCAAGAATATTTTAACTGCAGAGGTGCCAGGGGCCCCACTCCACACGTGTTAAATCACAGTGGGTCTTTCAGTATGATAATTCTTTGATAATTTCTAAGGACTCATGTCGTAGAATGGCAAGATATAACAGGAGAATGAATAGGTAAATCATGCTGTAACCATGGAATAGAATATTATGCTACTGTTTAATTCTGAAGACTGTACAGCATGGAAAATACTTATGACCTAATGTTAAGAAAAAAAGCAGGATTTCAAGTTTAAAATATAATCACTGAAGTGATTTAACTCAGTGAATGAATTAAAATCAAGATTAGAGACGGAAGAATTACCAAATTTAAAAATAGATCTGAAGTGGGCTTCTTCCCTGGTGGCGCAGTGGTTGAGAGTCCGCCTGCCGATGCAGGGGACACGGGTTCGTGCCCCCCGTCCGGGAGGATCCCACGTGCCGCAGAGCGGCTGGGCCCGTGAGCCGTGGCCGCTGAGCCTGCGCGTCCGGAGCCTGTACTCCGCAACGGGAGAGGCCACAACAGTGAGAGGCCCGCGTACCAAAAAAAAAACAGATCTGAAGTAATTTCCTGGAATGTAGTACAGAGAGGAGGAAAACTTGAAAGAAAGGGTGAGATACAGGTTACAAGAGAAAGAGTAACAGGAGTCTATATTGAAGTCCTGGAAGGAGATAATAAAGCTACAGATTTCTGGTTCTCCTCTTAGAGGTTCTAGTCTAGGATGAGGTCCAGGTGGCTTGTGGACCACACTTTTAGATTTTAGAACATTGGCTCTGAAGGCAGTTAGTTCATGGCTGAAATGATGTTGATTCCTAGCTCTGCCACTTAATGGCAGTGTTATTTAACTTGGCCAAGGCTCAGTTTTTTCATTTGTTAAGTTGACATAAATAATACCTGCTTCATAGGATATAAGTGTAAGTTGAGTTGTTCAGTGCATGGCACCCAGTAAGCACTTAAAAATGGTAGTTGCTTCTATTTTTATATGCCAAAATATACTAATTTGAGTATTGAATGGCAGTTTTATTGATTGGTTTATGGAATCATGGAGCTACACAAAAGCTTCACCAGTCTGCTAATTTATTTTCGGCACAACTTCTCTAATTAGTACTGCTTCCACTCTGTTTACACCATGTCCTTCCTTCTGTCTGGGGTTATTAAGGTAGGAGATGGAAAACAGATGCCATGTCAAAAGCTTACTGTTAGATGCAACACATGATTTCTTATAGAATCTTATAGGTAGCAAGAGGCCAGAAAGGAATCTATTAAATTCTTTTAAAACTCCTTAACTGTGTTCCCTTAAGCATTATGCATATGATCATTTGCACAAGTATTGTATTACTTTCCTAGGGCTGCCATAACAAAATACCAGAAATTAGGTGGTTTAAAGCAACAGAAATGTATTCTCTCACAGTCCTGGAAGCTAGAAGTCCAAAATCAAGTTGTGAGCAGGGCCATGCTCCCTCTGAAGGCTCTAGGGAAGAGTCCTTCCTTGCCCCTGTCTAGCTTCTGGCGGTTGCTGGCAGTCCTTGACATTCTTTGACTTGTAGCTGTGTCTCTCCAGTTTCTGCCTCTGTCTTCCAAAGACTGTCTTCCCTCTGCCTTTCTGTGTCTGCATCCCCCTTTCTCTTGTAAAGACAACAGCCATTGGGTTTAGGGCCCACCATAATCCAGTCTGACTTCATCTTAATTAATTACATCTGCAAAGACCCCATTTCCAAGTAAGACCACATTCTGAGGTTCTGGGTAGACATGAATTTTGGGGGGACAGTATTCAACCCATTACAATTGTATTATGGTATTAAGCTTATAAACCGGTGGTTCTGAAAGTCTGTGACAATGACCATTTTAGCCCCATTATGCACTGGGAAAGATATTTACACGTATCCATGGTATCTCTTATATATCATTATTATATACTTAGGGAATAGTAGAAAATCTTTCAGGTTGGAAAGTTTGCCAGTATTTTGAATAAGTTATTTCATAAAGTTATTCCTGTGACATTTCTCCATTGAGTAGATGGTGGGCCTTAAATACAGTGGTGTGCCACTGTAAATTGCACAATCTCGAGTAAAATCTAGCTTTTACTTTCAAGTATGGTATTTTGCTCACTAATCCACAGCCCTATTTAACTTCTATAGGACAGATGTCTCTACTTTAGCAACTTAATGGGTTTACTCAGATCCTGCAAAGTCCCATACATGAAGCAATTTATTGGTAGTAGATGTTCAGCACCTGGAATAATATGTCGTATTGGGTTGGCCAGAAAGTTCATGGTATAGTAGGTAACCAGTAATTATTTGTACAATGGTCAACGTGCAGGAGATGCTAGAATTATCTTCCCCAAGTGAGCACTAGTACTAACATGATGTAGCTAAAGAAGAGGCAGATAACATGACATAATAATAATAGGTTATTATTGGAAACAGAGAGTCTTCAACAGCCGTCCCAGCCCCCGTCCACCCGCCTCTCCATCTTGTTCCTCGCACCTCACCAGCCTTCTTCTCCTTTTCCTCCCCTGCTCACCTGACTACGAATCAGGTGACCCAAGTCCTAGTCAATGAGTTGGGACACTATTACTTAGAACCTGGGTATGTCACCAAACTTTTCCAGGTTGAAATAGGCTTTTTCTGCCTCAGTTTCTCTATCTGTTGGAATCTTTCCGTGTCAAGTGAGAGAAAAACCAACTAAAACTAAGCAAAAACATGGGAACTTATTTGATTAAAAAGCTGAAAAGTCCAAAGGAGAAGCTAGGTAGCTTCGAACTCCACTGGGTTCAGAGCTGACACTATCATTTGGCTTCTCTCTGCCTCTCAGCTCTGACTTCTCTTATGTAGGCTCCCGTCTTCAGCTGCAGAAGGTGGCCCCTGCAGCAGCCTCAGGCTCACTCTGTTAGTTAGGGCACCAAGTCCTGCAGCAGCAAGTCTGCTTTCCTGGAAGCTGACACCGGTTAAAGGGGTCGCAGATTGAGGGTTCTGGGCCCTCAGTGGTCTGCGCTGTTTCACAGCCCATTCCTGGAGGTGTAACACTGGGGACAGGGAATGGAAGACAGAGTGATTACGTTAACAGCCATTCGCAGGCTCCACTCCTGGAGCTGGTAGTGGGGTTAGCTGCACCTCAAACATGTAGACCGAATGGGGGAGGTGGATCGCCAAGCGAAAAGTATGAGTACTGGTAAAATTCAAAGAGGGAGCAAAATTAACAAGTATCCATGAATTTCTCCGCCCATGAGCAAATTAAGACTTCTCAACCCCCTTCATTACTGAAATTGCGTGATCTTGTGTACTCCCTCGTTAGAGAATTAGTCTGTGTGCCATTCCCATTGTTGTATTTTTTTAAGTTAGCACTAGTTTTTTATTTATTTAAAAGTGTGACAAAGAAATTCATAGCAATGCAAACAATACAAAGACATATATAGTGAAACTTTTCCCTTCTATCTAAGATCCCCCTCCTCCCCAGAGAGAAGCACTGTTATGAATGTATGTTTATGTGTACAAGCACATGTGTATCCAAACACATATAAACTGTAGAGCATATTCATTTATACACACACACATATTCTGTTAATCTATAAAACACTCTGCCCCTTGCCTTTTTCACTTAATGAACTTAATGAACATTCCTCAGCAGCTTATAGACCTCTAGGGAAGTGATATAGCAGAATAATTAGTAGCAGACTCTAGAGCACATTACCCTGGGTTCAAATCCATCTCTGCTCCTCATTAGTTGTTTAACCTTGGACAAGTTGGTTAACCTCTCTGCGTCTGTAAAAGGGGAAGGAAAACAGCCCCTACCTCCGAGAGTTGTTGGGAAGATTCAAATGTTAGTATATGTCAAGAGCAGTGCCCAGCACATGGTAAGTGCTCTGAGAATGTCAGCTTTGGGTATCTGCCTTATTCTTCGTAAGGCATTTCATCGCTCATATGCAGCTTCTCACTGCTGCTTTTTACACATACCATCTTTCGTAGCCTCTGAATCCAGCTACTTTCCTTTGTTTTGTCAAAGACAAGCTCAAAAAGCCTACCCTGATAATCCTATTTGATCCTTAATGACAAAATGTATTTTGTCATTAAGTTGCCTTTTAATAGCCATGAAGGTTTTTTTCTATAAATGTTCTTTATGAATTGTGGGGACGTTTTATCCTGAATTTATTTTTAGCTCTTTGGAATGTCATTTCAGCTCCTTGTCACAGCATTTATTTCCTATGTAGTTTTCTGACATATTTATCAGTGTAATTACTCCTTCAGAAAGTCTGCCCTGATTTGCCCTCATTTCTCCAACAGAGTAAGTTGACCTCTGAGTGTCCCTCCTTAATAGGCCCATGCTATCTTTACCTGCGTTTATTGCTGTTCCTCATGTTATTTCACTTACTCACTTATGTGCCTGTGTCCCCATCTCTAGACTTTGTTTCTTGAGGACAGGCACCATGTCTTACTCATGATATTCTTCTGCTGGGAGATGTACAAAAATTATTTGCTGAATTAAACTGAATTCTTTTTCATTCTTTGGGCACTGGATTGTTGCTCACCAATTGGAAGCTTAACTAGAAATGGAAACTTAAATAGAAAGTTAGCTTGTTTAGTTAAAAAGGGTTTAATTAAATCTTGACCCAGAAGAGTTTCTCTTTCTCCATTTCCTCCCTCTTAGAGCTTTATGTACCATAGTAGATACCCTGATGGCTCCAAATTCTTTTCTCTAGCCCAGGCTTCTGCTGTGAAATCGAGGCTCCAGGCTTAGCCGCTTGACTGACGTCATTTGGTTGCCTGGTAGACTTAACAAACTGAATTCCGAATCTTCTTTACCAATCGGCTCCTCCTAATAGTCTTCCCGTTCTCAGGAAATGGCAGCTCCATCCTTCCAGCTCAGGCCAGAAACCTTGGAGTTATCCTGAACTCCTCTCTTTCTCTCATACCCCACATCTAAACCATCGGGTCATCCTTTTGGCTGTGCCTTCAAAACTTCTCCAGAATCTAGTCACTTGTCACCACTGCTGCCACCCTGGTACATGCCACCATCCTTAACATCTTTTTCCAATGGTTTTGGCTTCCATGGAGGATTCTGTCCTGAATCAGTTATTATCAGTAGTTGATGATTATAAATTTGTGATTTTCTGTTTCTGTTACTCCTTTTATTTTTGTTAGTTGAAATTCTGTTTAAAAAAACCACTCTCTGTTCTTCACATTCCTTTAAAAACTTTTGTTAATATCACTAGGTACTCGTGGATTTTTTTGTTATTCAGTTTAGTATAAGCCATTTCTGTCATTATTTATTCTGATGCTAAAATTGTCCAAGTATTGGCCAGTAGGAGTCTTTCGTGCTAGCTCCTATGTCTTTTTGACATGTCCCCATTAGATTTTAAATACTTTCTTATTTCTGAAATAATATGATGCTTAGGTTCACCCTATAGTTTCCCTACCCCAGTCCTGTAATCATCCATCTCTCCAAGAAGCCCTGGTTCCTTTTATTGGAGAAATTTCTTCTGGTCTCTTTCACTAGGCAGAGCTAGAAAATTGATTTTTTAAAAAAATCTTGAATTCATACTGATACCTCTAATTCCAGTCCAGTGTCACAGGCTTCTTCCTTCCTTCCCTTGTTCCGTATTTGTATTGCCTTTCTCCAATAATGAAAACCCTAGTTGCCAATGATACCAGCATACTTAGTCATTTTTCTCAGTCCTTTTGGTACATACAGAATAGTTTCACCAATACCAATACTAGCTACGAACTTACTAAATATAGTTCCAAATTTCTTTGCAGTTCTTCTGACCTTCAGATATATTCAAGAGAGGGTATTCAGTCAGAGTAATGTGTTCAAAAATTCTTAGAATAAATTTTTTCCTTCCATTAGAAATATAGTCAAATTTTTTATTTGTATTCAGTTTCAGGGATTTCCCATCCTTACTGATTTAATTTTATTTTTTGAATATCAGTATTTATCAGTCTCATAATATTTCATTTATATGAGATTAAGTAGACCCTTTAGAAGTCGTTATAAAGTCGAGTTATTTTATTACTTTAAAAAATAATAACAGAAAAGGAATCATTCAGAGCCTTGATTTCAATTGTGTTCTGGATTGTTAGTTCAGAAACCTGAATCCATCTAAGCCTAGAACATTCCATTTGTAGATTTCAGAGCCTTCTTGGCCTTCCTCCTTTCCTCACGTTTATGTAGCGCATGTCTATCTAGTGCACACCACACGCCAGGCACAGTTCTGAGCTCTGTGGTCACACATGTGAATGTGATCATCTCTGCCCCCAGGGTTATTTGGAACAGCCAGGAAACAGTATGTACAGGTATATACAGGATGATAATATGGGTATTACCCAGGATTTCCTGGGTAATTCTGCAGTGTGTGTAGGACTGGGTGGGGGGCTGGGGGATGCACCTTTACTTTGAGATCACCGCTTGGCTAAGTAGTCCCAGCCCCCTCTATTTTTGACAGAATGCTCATGGCATTTGAAAGGTGCATTTTCAAACCAGAGACTAGAGAGCTGGGTATCCATTTCAGGCACCTTAGTGAGAACAAATCACACCAAACATACCTCACTGTCTTCTTTGGCAGGGTTTCTAGGATTGTGGAATACCGAGATGTTGGAGATCTCTGGTTTGATACTTCAGGGGTTAACAGTATTTCTCATGCTGGTGATGTCAACCTGGAGGGATATTTCCAGCCCCAGGGATCTTTCCCCAACTACTTCAGTATATTTTATCAGTGTCTTCAATGGAGGCTGTATCACATTTGCAATGACATAAAGTGATAGATAACAAATATTTAAGTTCTAGTTAATTTTGAAAAGCTGGGGCAAAGGGCTAAATTCTTTTTTTAATGTAAAATTTGTTTGTTACTTTTGGGTTTTAAAATTCAGAAATATACTTCAACATCCATATCTTCATCAGAACCAAGGGCTAAATTCTTAAGCGATGATATTTAGAAGAGTTGAATGCATCCAGAAAACAAAATACTACAAGTACAGGGTAGGGATATGCATGCAAAGAGCTCTAGAAGTTTTAGTTAATAATGGACTCAACATGAGCTAACAATGTGATGTGACAACCAAACAGTTAATTCCACATTGGGCTCCCTTAATAGAAGTAGTATATAAGAGCAGACGGTGGTCTCACTCTCACACCAGGAAAACTGTGTACAGTGCTGGGCACCCTGTTTGTAGAGAAATAGAAACTTGAGTGTGTTCAAACCAGAATAGTGACAGAACTCAAACCTTCCTCAAAGGGTCATTGAGCATGAGAATATTTATAGCCTGGAGCATTTGGTTGTCTTCAAATACTTGGATGGCTGTCATAGGAAAGAAGGATGAGGTGTGTCCTGCCGTCAAAAGAAGGTGAAATAAAAAGCACTGAGTGGAAGCCCCAGGAGGCAGAGGTTTCAGTTGTTGCTGAGAGTCAGAGCTGCCTAAGGATGGAATGTATAGCCTTAGGATGAAGTTCATTGTCATTGGACTGGTTCAAAAAATAAACTGGAAGACTACAGGGCAGGGAAGGTAACTTGTGTTAAGATCCTTTTCGATAAGTAAATTCTTTTTTTTTTATGCCTTTAAAAAGATTTTTTACTTAGTAAGTTGTACCTTCATGATAAGGGAAAATAAAGATTTGGTTATAGGGCAGTTATAATTTTCTGGTGAATCCCTAAAACTAATAGAAATTAATAGCTTTCAGAACATTTTATCCAAGCATCAAAGTGTATGATTTATTTCTAATACTTTGTTTTAGTCTGTATAGGCTGAACAATATAAAGTTATCACATTGTAGGGTTTTTTGCAGGTTTAAAGTACTACTGTTTTTCCAGATTACTGGCTGATGTTATCCTAGACCATGTTAGAAATTTTGGTGTTTCTCCCTTCCTCCTTTTGCTTACATAATAGTATGTAGATGGTACAATATGTTGGTTAACCTCAGTCTGACACTTAGATCATGTTCTCTCTTTTGCCCTATCAGTGTCTGGGATGTAAATTAACCAGTAAAGGGGCAACAAAAATCAGACAAAGAAAATTTCCCATTTCTACTCAGTTGTAATTCTCCTAATTTTGTAGGGGTTTTCCACAGGAAATCACAGAAGAATAGTTGAAATGCTTTATCTTATGTACTTTCCTTCTGAAGAAAGGCACAGTTAATTGTCTTCTTCCCAGAGTGGTCCACATTCTTGTACAGGCAGCTGTGTTTACTATAGTACAAATTAAATTCTACACTAAGTGATGTCTGTAAGTACCTTCAGTCATTAAAAGCCAAAGTATTTAATTACTTCTGTAACCAGTGGATTTCAGTGAAGGTGATAGGATGGGTTTTCTAAGCAAGAAAAATATATCATGAGGATGATTGTATGCCTTTAAACAGAAAGAAATCAATGACATTTAATCCCAAGTAAATTTGAATAGCACAGAGTCAGAAGATACTCTTAATTATCTCAAATTAGGTTTTCATCAAAACTATTTTAAAAGGATGTTTAAAACTTATATTAATAATTTCTATTTTCAAAGAATAAATAAATACAAAACCTAAAATTTTTATTTTGCGCATACTTCAGTCATACCTTACATGTGATCTAATCCTCCTAGTTACTTTTATGTAGTTTGTAAGGATTAAAAAAAAAAGCTTTGTAGATTAAAAGCTTTCATTCTGTCTTTGGTTTGCTTGTATGTTTCTCTCCCACCCCCCTACTTGTATAATTGAAGCATTTTTGACATATTCCCAGAAAAGTTGGTTCTTTATTATCAGGATTTAACTTACCCAGGGCAGGACCCTTCTTGGATTTACTGAATATAAACACTTTGGTTACTCAATTTCAGTTTTAATGAGAAAAATTGAAATCTTTGCCTAACATAAAGGTTTTTCTTTGTCTCTAAATTTTGATTTTCCATGCTATCAGAAGCCCCATTGCAACAGGTAATTTGAGTGTTGATTGTATGTTTTCTCAGTTTGTAATCGTGTTAAATGTATTTAAAATGTTCACAATTTTAAAAAAAAGTTTACTGTTCGGATCCTTCCAACTCAGAAATTCTGTGATTTTAAACTGTTTTTATTTTAGTTGGAAAATGTGATCTTTGGGGTGTTGTCCTGTGTGTCATATATATATATATATATATATATATATATATATATATATATGACTAGGAATCATAGAATTTCAGAGCTGGAAGACATATAGTTGTTATCTAGTGATTCTACACATGAAGAATTCGGAAGCCCAAAGAGATTAGGGGCCTAACACAAGATTGTAGCAGTAACTGGCAACTGGAACTCTGGCCGCTTACTGGAGCACTAAAAATCTGCTCTAAAAATTAACCCAAATTATCTGAAAATGTGCAGACTTCAGGAGAATGTTCCTCTACAAATTTAAGAATGTTGAGGCATTTATATTAAGCAGAATTTATTTAAATCCTGCAAACTGTGCTCTCATCCCTGTTGTTTTCTCCAAACTTGAAATCACACTTGAAAATAAATTACAACTTGGGGTAGGTTAAAGTGTCTTGATTTTGCGCTCCTGGGGTATTTTTCAGTAATTTAGAAGTGTAAACTGACTCTGTGAAGTTAGGCCTGTTTTCAAGTGGGAGGGTGCCCACGCATCTCTGGGATGCTGGGGGGGGGGAAGCCCTCCTTGTGTAGCTGCCCTGGCAGGGTCTAGCTGGGGTGATGAATGTGAGATCACCTCTCCGGATTACACGGGGCTTGCGGCCAAGGCAGCGCTTCTCGTCCTCCCAGTCTCACTTCTATGTTATCTGGAACCAGCCCTTGATGATTGTCTTCCGTCCATCCTTCCACCTTGGCCAAACTCCAGCACCATGGGGAAATTGTATGTCAGGGTTAAATTCTCCCTGAGAATTCAATTTATAAAAATTAAAGATGTTTTAGCACCTCTACAGCCAGTCTGTCTGTAAATGGAAGTTATTTTCTCAGTGGAAAAGCCTAAGGGAGTACAAGTACTTCAAAACATCCTCTTGGAAATAAAAATGGTGCCGGGGTTAGGTCTTCCTAAATGTGATTTCAAGCCAAGGAGTCAGTAGAATTTCACAAGTTAATTGGCTTCATGCACTCACCTTTTGCTAGGACTTTTCAGAAACTTCTCAGGGTAATCCCTCATAGTTATAGTAGAGAGATGAACCATGTCATGTGACTATAACCCTTCAACAGATCTTAAGGCAAGATGGCCTGATGGGCCGTGCTGTCGGCATTCTTTCCTAATACTTCCTGGGAGCTGTTAACTACTTGGCTGCTCCCTCCTTCCTCAGCGTAGCCTGGAGCCACTGATTTATTCAGTCATTAGTTCTTTGAACAGCTATTAATTAAATACTACTGGTTCCATCCTGGGGGTTGGGGAAATAGAAAGAATTAAATAATGCCTTGGTCCTCAAAGACCAGTCAGTTTAATAGAGGAACTAAGATATGTCCTTAAATATCTGAAATACGATAATATTGTTTGTTTTATTCACCACTGTAGAACCAGCACCTATAGCTGCCAAGTAGGAATTGCAGAATAAAGTAGTATTTTTCAAATGAAAGAGTGAATGACCTAATGGCCCTAAGGTAAAAGATCCAGCTAGTTGGGGTGGGCAGAGAAGACTTCAAGGCAGAGATTGCATTTGGGGCTGGATCTTGAGGGAGAGGTAGCAATTTGAAAGCATGAATCTAACTAGAGAAAATAGCACAAGCAGAAAAGTCAGCAGCAAAGGCTCAAAAATAGAAATCTCTGAGGTTGGATGGGAAAAGTGAATAATTCTGCTGGAACGAAGAGTACATGAGAGAGAAAGGTGGGAATGAAGCTAGAGAGGTACGATAGGGCCAAATCGTGCAAGCCTCAGGAATTTAGACCACATTTTGTAGAAAGTGGGTAGATTATATAAGTTTTAATATAGGAATGATATGCTATAATGAGCATTGTGCTTTAGGAATATAAGTCTGGTAGCAGTGTGCTGAGGGATTAGGAGGGAAAAGCACAGGGGCACCAAGTGGGAAGAATTGCAGTGATTCCTCAAGAGTTAAACTCTGGTTCAGGCTGAGGTAGACAAACTAGGGGAGTGAGAATAGAGGGAAGGGACACAAGTGCCAGAGATTTCGGGGAGTGCCACCTGGCTGAATCAGTTAATTCAGCAATTGATTACATGTAGAGGACAACAGAGGAATCCCAGATGATAGGAGAATTTTGGTGCAGTCGCTTAGAAGGTGGTGGTTTCACTTACTAGGAGGTGGAGCAGGTTTCAGAGGAAAGCCATTCATGGGCCTTCAGTCGTGGGCAAATTGAGTTACAAGGTATGGACAGGAAGATGCCCTGCAAGCAGCTGGAAGTGTTACAGATTCTTAAAAGGAAGGTAAGCACATGAGACTTAACTGAGGAGTCATCCTGCATGGACTAGATAATGAAATCCAGGCGACTACATAGAAGTGTCAAGAGAGTGATTATGCTAATGGTTAGAGATAGAGCAAGGACTGATCTCTGGCAAGACTTCCTTTGAGGAGGAAGAGTGCTTTAGCAGAACTGTGTAATGAAGTGGGAGGGGACCATTTTGAGGAGGGAATGGAACACATCCTAGGCTACAGAGAGGTTAAGTGGGATGAAGAATAAGAAGCGGCTGGTCAGTTTCCTCAGTTTGGAAACATGGAGTAAGTGGTGACCTTGAAGCACTTATTTCTTCGGGACACAGAGGGATTAGTTAATTTGCAAAGGTACTACAGATTAAGTTGGAGTTTCAGCATCGGTGATTAGAGCTTTTCTTGCATACTTGATAAGGAACAAAGAGAATGGCACTCAAGCAGGTATAAGTGCCTTTTAAGAATGTTTCTTACTGAATTATAGAGAAAATCAAATGAAAGAATGGTTCTGTATTTCCTGCTGTAGTGCCTGGCTCATAGGTTTCAGTAAATGCTAACCTGTACCGTTGTTACCATCTTTATCAGAGAAAGAGTTGTTCCGAATAAGGGAGAAGAGTGTACGTGATTTGTGGATTAATGGGAAGCATCCTTTGGAGAGGGAGGGAGGAGAGTAATTTGAGGAGATCTGGAATAAGTCTGGCAGTAAGTGCAAAAGCAGAGTGGTTGGACCTAGAAAAGGGAACAGACCTACATTTCTCTGAATTGGCAGCGGATATGTAAAGTAATAGGGATGTTTTGAGCCTGGGTGACAGTAAGGAGAAGAGAGGTTGAAGAGCCTGGCATGCAGTGCATTTTCACCTTCTCATTACAGTCAGAGGAAATCTCAACGGCAGATATCTGCTTAAAATGTGAAGAGACAAAACAGAAGCACTGTCATCTATTCTGCCCCTGCTATGAATCAAGCACTGTATTAGACACTTTAAATTGCCTCCTTTAATCCTTTTGAAAATTCAGACATTATGTATTTCTATTCACATTTTACAGATGAGAAAACACGTCAGAAAGGCTGAGTAACTTGCCCAGGATGGCACAGCTAGTAATCGGAGGAGCCAGGATTCAGAGCCGGGTCCATCTGACTCCAGAGCCTGTGCTCTTTATTGAAAGGGAGCCCAGTAGTTTGAGATCTTGGAGGTGCAGGCCTGCATTGCTTTAGGGCAGGGTCCTGTGGAGTGGTTATTCCTGTCAGTCACCAGAGCGAATACCAAAGAAGGGCCCTCCCGTTTGGGGAGTACATGACTGTGAAGCTGGGGTGAACCAGAAATGTGAATTCTGGATCCCCGAGGGCAGTAGTAAGGCAAGGAATAGAGAAAATGTTTTGAGTCAAGTCCCCAGCCGCTTCGGTACAGCAGGAGAATGCCTTATGGGTAACAGCAGTTGGGGCGGGAAGGGGGAAGTCCAAGGGGGTGGCTTGGACTTTCGGGAGCGCTGTTACCTGATTTTCCAACAAGATGATTCAAGAGTCCCCTTCCCTTCACTTTCCCACAGCTGCCCGAGTTCCTGACCCTCAGCAGTTAGATTCCTCTAACCCTACTGCAGGTCCAGACAGAGCCCACACCCAGACGCCCTGCAATCAACTGACTAGCGTTCTGCTCCGGTGTAAATAATCACATTCTAATTTAAATAGCCTATTGAGAGGCTGCACTAGGATCTAGCCTTTTTTTTTTTTTTTTTTTTGAAAAGATAAAATAACGAAAGGATATAATTTCCTAATTTCCATCCCCTACCTAACACAGCTCTTTATATTTTAATAAGTCACCTTCCATAGATAACATTTTAGTCATCTTAATGAATCATGCGTTTGCTACAGGATTAATTATTGAATGCCCACAGTATAACAAACATTATTGCAGGCATTTGGGATATGACAGGGAAGAGACCATTGTCCCCACTCTTACAGAGCCTCTGTTCTAATGGGGAAGTTAAGCAATAATCAAAATAAGTAAGATATGTAGTATATTAAATGGTAATGAATGCAGGGAGAAAAATAAAGCAGGGGAAAGCAGCAAGGAATTCAGGGATGGGAGTGTCAAAAATTTAGATAGGGTGTAGGGTAACCCATGAAAGCTCCCCTGAGAAAATGGCATTTCTGCAAATCCTGAGGGAGGTAAGAGAACATGCAGGTATCCAAGGAAAGAGTGTTCTCGGCAGGAGCTCTCAGGTAGGAGCTGAGCTGGCAAGGAGGCTGATGTGGCTCCAGAAGGAGTAAGAAACAAGATCAAAGAGGAAGTGGGGTCAGAGGGCCCAGGGCCTGTGTGCTGTTGTAAAGACTTTGGCTTTTAGGGTGGAAAGCCATTAGAGGGTCTGAGGGGTTTTTTTTAACTTCTTACCATGGAAAAATGTAATCATATATACCCAGAACGCTACAGTGAGTCCTCTTGACGACTCATTCATCTTTAACAGCTTTCACTTTGGGAGGACTTTGAGCAGAGGAGTGTCCACATTTGGCATGACCTGACTTGAACAGGATCACCTAGGAGAACAGGCCATGGGGAAGTGGGGGAGGCATAGGAAGCACAGGAGCAAAAACTCAGGAAACTAATCATGGAGGCTTGAAACCAGGGAGTAGCAGTAGAGACGGTAAGAAGTGGTTAGTTTGGGGATATCTTTTAAAGGTCTGACTAAATACTATGTATTTTATGCTTTGTTCAAAAAAAAGAATTTGAGAATGCACATAGTGCAGCAACGAGGGTAAGGAGATGTAGAAAAGAAATTCAGTAGAAAAGAATACTACTGTTTTATTTTCTATTTAAGAATCAACCAGGTTTAGGGGGTTCCCTGGTGGTGCAGTGATTAAGAATCCACCTGCCAACGCAGGGGACGCGGGTTCGAGCCCTGGTCCGGGAAGATCCCACATGCTGCGGAGCAGCTAAGCCCATGCGCCGCAACTGCTGAGCCCTCACGCCACAACTGCTGAAGTCCGCACGCCTAGAGCCTGTGCTCCGCAACAAGAGGAGCCACCGCAATAAAAAAGAGCCCGTGCACCGCAACAAAGAGTAGCCCCCGCTCACGGCAACTAGAGAAAGCCTGTGCATGGCAACGAAGACCCAGTGCAGCCAAAAATAAATAAATAAATTTATTTTTTAAAATAATAAATTTATTTATTTATTTATTTATTATTTTTTTTTTGGTGGTACGCGGGCCTCTCACTGCTGTGGCCTCTCCCACTGCAGAGCACAGGCTCCGGACGTGCAGGCCCAGCAGCCATGGCTCACGGGCCCAGCCGCTCCGCGGCATGTGGGATCTTCCCAGACCGGGGCACGAACCCGTGTCCCCTGCATCGGCAGGCGGATTCTCAACCACTGCGCCACCAGGGAAGCCCTATTTTTTTTAATAAATAAATTTATTTTAAAAAATAAATAAAAGAATAAACCAGGTTTATAAGCCAGGGTCCAAAAAAAAACTGGCCTATAAATGAACATTTGCAACACAATTCATCCATAAGTTACATATTATTTTGTAACGATGAACAATTGGGCCATGCAAAGGGTAAACATTTATTTTTAATTTATTAATGAGATAGTGACACCTGTTGAGGTGCAAGTCCCCAGCAGTCCCCAGAGTTAGCAATAGTGTGTTGCTTGATTTTCTGAAAGAAGTATGATTTATAAGTGGGATGTAATGAAACTGAAAATTCAAATAAAACAAAAACTAGGGGTCCAAGTATGACAAAAACCTCAAAACTTGAAAAGTGGAGTTTTACATAGATAGTGATTTTATTCTACTTCTCTACGTACTTGATGAAGCCCTCTTTGTCTATTTTGTTGTGTTTCACGGCCCAGTTTGCCCTTCCAATCCCAGGCAAACATCTGAGCCATATGTGCTATTGGTCAAATAAGTAGGACAATAAATACTGGAAAAACAACCATGTTATCAACAGTGAGTGGGTCAAAGAGGATATTTTCATGTCATCCCATCTTATAAGAACACTGCACCTACATTCAGAAGACTCAGGATGAATTCCAACATCCTCCAGATCTTGACCGTCTCACCTTGGGTTACGTCATTTGTTAATCTGTCTAAACTTCTGTTTTCTTATCTGCGGAATGGGGATGATAGTGCCAAGTCTGTCTGCTTCACAGGGTCATTGGGAGATCCAGGAGGGAAACAGCCCCTTTTTATAAAAGAGAAGGAAAGAAACTGGTGCTTCCATAGTACATGCCATGTGCCAGACACTGTGTGGTTCTCATAACAGGCCTCTGAGGTCCCATTATTGTCCCATTTTGTAGGTATAGAGCGTGCAGCTCAGAGAGCTTATTTATCTTGTGTAAGCCCACAGAGCTGGAAGAAGAAAGAGCTGGGATTTGGTCCCAGATTGGATCAGCTTGAAATCTGCTGGCTTAAAAAGAAGGAACTAACTTTACCAAGCATCTTCCTACCCTATGCCAGAAGCTATTAGATATGGTTCTGTACTATCTTGTTTGAAGAAGGTTATTCAGTATTTCCTGTGTACTCAACAAATAATAAAGAACAATAAAGTCTATTTTGCATCATTGAGAGGAGGTATACTATGAAAATAATGTTCTTTTCTTTCCTGCTCCTGCCCCTCCTCTCCCTCCCCACTCCCTTGTCCTCCTTCTCCTCCTTTTTCTTCATTTTGTAATATGACTTGCACCGTAACAGAGGAGAATCAAGGCACAGTTTAATAATGTCTGTGGCATGATTTTGTTTATAAAGAAGCCTTACAGGGGGACAAGTGCACTTCTGCCATCTCACACCTCTCAGTGAGACCTTCTTCCCCACAACACACACCAACAAAACCAAACAAACAGATTTTTCAGGGATAACTGTCATGACACTGTGCTAGGCAAAGGAGAGCTATAAAACACTGTGCACACTGGACATATACAGAAGAAAAAGTGATTAAGCCAAGTGGCAGCCAGCGTAATGGAAAATGTGAACGGGCTTTGGAGGTGGACAGACCCAAGTTCAAAGGGCTGCCCAGTCACTCCAATTATAGGAACGATGGCAGTTTAAGCCATCGTAATGTGCCTCAGTTCCCTTGGCTGTGGCATTGGGAGGCACTACTGATCCCACAGGGCCGATGTGAAGATGGGCTGAGTTAACAAGTCCCCTTCCCTTCCATAAAAACAGAAAGTGCAGAAGTATAGGTAGATGTGCTCTGGGAGTTTAACAAGCAAGAGAGGTAAGACGGTAACCCTTCAGTTGCCAGTTGGTTTTGCCATCTTCCTGTTGCAATAAACTCTGTACAATTTTCCTGCCCTCTTCCTATCACTCTTCCCCAAAAAAGGGACAGTGGTGGAGTTTTGTGGGCTAAAGCGGTGAAGGGAGTGTCATGGAAGATTCAGATTTAGGTTGTACCCTTGAAGAATGGATGGTTCTACACAGGGAGGAGAAGGAAGGGACACCCTCAGGTGGTAGGAACCACGGGAAGGAGACCCTGAGAGGTGGTAGTAAGTACGACTGAGGAGATGATGAGTCGGACTCTGACCACAGAGCCTTCGTTTGTGCTGCTCTCCCTGCCAGCAATACTCTTCTCAAGCCCTACCCACCCCGCTGTCCCTTGTTCCGTTCTTACTCTTCTTTGAGAGCTCAGCCCTCGTTACTCCCTCAAGGAGCTTTCTCTGACTTCCTGACCAGGTCACATCCCTCTTCTGTGCGTCCTGTGTAAGTGCTTCACAGTTATGCACTTAACGTTTATTTGTGATATTTTTGAGTCGTATCGGTCCTACTCTTTAATTCCCATAAGAACAGGAGTTATGTCTGTTTTCTACTCAGCTGTATATCCCTCCATTCCCTGACCTCCTGCAGTGCATGGGACGTGGAAGGGGCTTAATAAGTACTCACTGAATAAATGGATACATTTTGGTTGTCGGTGAGGTAATAGCCTGGATAGCAGAGAGGGTTTATAGTTGAGATTGCTAATCCTGTTAGGTGCCAAGCACTTAACTCATTTAATCCTTAAACACAATCCTATGAAAGCAAATGTATTATTACTTTCATGTTAAAGGTGGAGAAGCTGATGTCCAGTGATGTTAACCATCCTTCCCTGCTGGCCCAGCTATTAAGTGACAACAGAGGGACTTGAGCACAGCAGCCCGGCGTCAGAGCTCTTGAATTTAACCACATTCCTCTGCTGCTTTAGCAGTAGAGGTCAAAGTTAGATACACAAGTAAAGTTAGGGTAGATTTCTGTTTGAAAAGTGTGGATTTTTCCCTCCTCCTCCTCCTCCTCTTCTTCAAGTATCATCATCATCACTTCATGAGGAAAAACTCAGCAGAAAAGAACTACTTCATGTGTCACGTGTCATATTCACGTTGACTCTGCATTCCGCCAAAGTGATACGTCCAAATTAACTCAGCAAGTAAAGTGGACCTTTCAAAATCTGATTCTTAGAAAATTCTAGATTACTTCTCTTAATCAGCTTTAAAGAACCAGTATGCACTTTTCCAGAGCATGACAGAGTTAGCTGCTTTAAATAAAAGGAGGTGATTTGAGTAAGTCTGGTATTATCTGAGATACTTGGTTTCTGTTTCTTACTCAAAAAGCAGATCTAACGTGTGGTCATCAGTAGGTAATGAGTCATAAAGCTCCTGGAAGAAAGGCTTGATTTCATCAAGGAAGCCAAGGACTCCTGAGCACCTCCAAGAATGATAGCTGTTACTACAATAACATAATTATTACTGAAATAAATAAATAACTAACAAAGCCCAGTAAAATATGTCACTCTGGAAAAAAGTCTTACCCTGGGAATAGAAGTGGCCTGAATTGGTCATTTATTCAGCCACCTGCCTTTAAACCGGATTTATAAACATTCACCTCAGGGCAGTTGTATTATTTAAAGGTCTCTAGGTAGAGGAATGTATTACAGTAATAAGATAGTGGTTAACACTGTGTATTGCTGTTATTTACTGGGCAGTGGTCTTCAAGACTTTACGTGCATTAATGTACTTAATCCTCATAACAAACCCGTGAGGTCCTGTTATTATCCGCATAATTAGGAGGAGCTGAACACTGCCCAAGGTCACAGAACTGGTGAATAGTGGCACTGTCTTCACACCTAGCTAGTCTGTCTGTCAAGTACATGCTCTTCCTGTGTCCCTTGGTAGCTGATTATCACCTTTGTCTCCTTGGCTCTAAGTGATAGCTTAACTTGTATTTAAGCCATTAGTGTTTATTAAAAGCTTGCTATGCTCAGACTCTTTAAAAAACAACCCACCCTTTCTGGCAGGTACAGTTGCTTTCTTGTAAACTTAATTTTCAAGGGAACCACTATGCAAAGAAGTAAAAGGGAGGCTGAATAAAAATAATCTGATTCTTCATAGAACAAATGAATTTCTGAGTCAGCTGCAAATAGCTCTCAGTCATTGTGGCATTTTATGAAGTATTCCCTCCCCTAAGGTAGAATTCCACTGTCTTCCTTAGCCATAGAGCCTGAAAATAGAAAAGAGTATTTTTTTGTGTGTCCCCATGCCTCAGCTTTCTTCCTTCAGTCAGTATTTTGGAAAGTCCACAAAACCCAGGGGCCTCCCTGTCGTTGCCCTGTGGCCTATGTGAAAAACCAGATGATGCCATGCTGACTTGAACTCTTTCAAATGGATCAAACAGCACATTAGTCATTGGCACATTTTTCAGGCCCTTTACCTCAGAGACTACCCAGTTCCTCATTCTTGCTACCCTTCGATCATGAAGTAATAGCAAGAAAAAGATGTGAGTACTTTTTGAGGAGACCTCCCACCTCTTTCCTTCAGTGCCTGTGACTGAGTCCTTCATAGTGGTAACGTTGAAGGGTCCAGGTATCCAAAGGGTTTGGGCTTTAATGGATGGATTCCTTCTGGTGTCCTGCTTAAGTGGAAAGCCTACCTGATTTCACCCAAGTGAAGCATTTCATCATGCCTTACACTGTTGCATTCCTATGCTCAGTGCACTTAAAAGTGAAATTACATGGTCTATTTCATGCTCTTTCACTGTTTATTTACTGTTGAAGAAGTCCCTGTGAAATATGTCATCACAACAAAGGCTGATTTCAGATGTTGACACCAAGACACAGAACTGACATCAGCAATCCAGGGAGTATGTAGAGACAACAGCCAACTTTGGAGCAAACCCAGAACTTTTCATTCCCTGTCCTACCCTGAAGGGCAAAGGCTTTCTACCTGTTATAAAAGGGAAAGCACTAAGTTCATAATTGGTTTTATGCCCAGGGGGCTTTTTAAGTGCTTAACCTGTTTAAGAAATTATTTATTTGTGCTCTGAGGTGGTCAGAACCTAATTTAATCCTAAGCATTCTTTGTGATTAGCTTGCTCTGCAAGGACTGGAGGACATTCCCACAGGTGGCTCTGCTCCTTGGGAAGGGGTGTTATCGGGTGTTATCGGGTTGGGAAGCAAACTTTTGCAGTGGTTCTGAGCCTGGGTTCAAGCAGAGAGACCCTAAGGTTTCCAGTGGAGCTACGCTGTGGACAGAGGGGAGTCTGTCCTTTGGTCAGGAGAGGGAACTTCTCTCCCCCAGAAGCCTCTGGGGAATAATCTCAGTTCTGATCAACTTCTCCTCAACTCTTACAGTGGGAGATTGGATTGGGAAAAAAATCCATACTGAAAAATCCTAACGAAACCATGCCTCAATGGAATATAAATTCATTTGATGGTATTTATAGTAGAAGTAGATCGGTGGAAAGGAATTCTGTCTGTTTCCAAGCAGTTTTACTGGCAAGCCTAGGTTTTTCCTCAAGTATATATCAGAAAGACATCCATCAAGGATCCATTGCTACATGAGATCTCTATCTGCTTTTTCTTCTGAGCTAAGGGTTGCTTGTGCAGATTAAAATATTTCTAACGATTGTATAGTTGGGAGGTCCTGGATTTAGGTCATATACTTCCTCAAAAAGAGACAGGGCTTCCTTGGTGGCACAATGGTTGAGAGTCCGCCTGCCAATGCAGGGGACACAGGTTCGTGCCCCGGTCCGGGAAGATCCCACGTGCCGCGGAGCGGCTGGGCCCGTGAGCCATGGCCACTGAGCCTGCGCATCCAGAGCCTGTGTTCCGCAACAGGTGAGGCCACAGCAGTGAGAGGCCCGCATAAAAAAAAGACACAATATGAGCTAAGGAGATAGGGTGACCAACTCTTCTCATTGTTAGCCCTGAAAGTCCTGCATCCCAGGAAACCACCTCACTCCCGGGCAAACGAGGATGGCCGGCCACCCTTTGAGGAGATATGGTGCATTTCCAACAGTTTGGCTGAATTTATCACAGTTTTCTGACTTATAATATTCAGGAAGTTTAAAAATAAGGCCATTGGTCTTTTCTGTGAGTATGATTTTAGTGTTGGGGCTTTCTCAAGGAAGGAACCTGTGGTCTCCTATAGAGGGCTGGAGAACCAACTAGAGGAGAAAGGGTGTCCAAGCTCTCTTTACTTAAAATGTCATTATCTCTTTGCAGTTTTCTTTTTATTGCTATTGTCATCATTTTAAAGGTATAACAATAAAAAATATAAATTACTTTAAATGGAAAAATCTTATAAAACAAGAGCTAAACAGGTGTCAGATCTAAGGGTTTGCACTTAGGTAGTACACTTATTTGAATTAAAGAAACAGATCACTGCAGGCCAAGTCCATGGGCTTGGGTGTCCATGGCCAACCGTCATAGCCAGGTCCCTGGGCAAGACTCTCTCTCCTGCCTAATCTCATGGCAGAGAGTTAGGACGGACTCTTTGTGCTCACCTCTTTCCTTCTCTTGATTTCCATCAACCAGTCAACCCCAATACCCTTCTCACTGATCTTTTACCCAGCTTTTATGACCAAAAATGCAATGAAGGTGCAGCTGAAAATGTGTTACTGGTTAGTAGGAAGGGGATACAGCATCCTCCAAGACGTGCTCTTCGTTCCAATTTTAACAATACGTGCTGTATTTTAAATGGTCTGCTTCCTGCAGAATATCTTTCACACCCAAAACAACCGCCATTAGCATTTTAATTTATTTCCATCTCATCATTTGTTCATCACATATTTTTCAAAACCGAGCTGTGGTCATGTATGTACAGATATGCTTAATTTTATATCATACTTTTTATACTTAGCTGGCTTGTCTTAAGCATTTTCCCATGTTGTAATATAGTCAGATGTGCTAACTTTGAAATGTGCTTCTTATATAGATCTGCAACTATGTGGGACCTGCAAAGGTTATTGTTCAGTTGGTCACAAATGGAAAAAACATCCACCTGCATGCACACAGCCTGGTGGGAAAACACTGTGAGGATGGCATCTGCACTGTAACTGCTGGACCCAAGGACATGGTGGTCGGGTAAGTGAGGGTGTATGATGTCGTGGAAGGGAGGTGCAGATCGAACGTGGCAGCCAGGCAACAGGCCCTTTTTATTAAGGGTCTTTCCAAGACCCTCAGAGAGCCCCAGAAAATGAAAATTTGAGCTCTCACTTGGACCCCAAGGACTCCGAAGAGTAAGGTGCCCACCTGACCGGATTTCCTTGATACAACCCACTTTGTACCTGTTGTCCTGGCCTAATTATTTATAGCACCCTCTTTCACTCTCAGAAGTGGCCCAGTTTGGATGATGAATTATACAGTCACTTGACCTCTGCGACATTTGTGCCACTTTTAGCAATATTTTCCTTCTGGAAATAAGGATAAGGACAAATTAGAAGAAAACTGGCTATAGCAGAAATCAGCACTTTATGGATGATTTCATACCTTTGGTGATTCCCTTAATGAACCTTAATTCTTAATTAATTAATTAATTCCCTTACTTCTCGATTTACAGTGTGAACATGTTGAGCATGAAGTGGATAGGTAAATATTATTTCAGTTCTGTGCTGCTTAGAAAGTGTGCACGGAAATGATAAGGCCGATAAGGGCTTAATTTCCAAAACATACAAACAGCTCATTCAACTCAACATCAAAATAACAACCAGATTAAAAAATGGGCAGAGGACCCGATTAGACACTTCTCCAAAGAGGACTTGCAGGTGGCCAACAGGCATACGAAAAGATTCTTCATCTCGCTAAGTATAAGGGATGCAGATCAATGCCACAGTGAGATGCCACCTCACACCTGTCAGAATGGCTGTCATCAAAGAGAACCCAAAGAACAAATGTTGGTGAGGATGTGGAGAAAAGGGAACCCTCAAACACTGTTGGTGGGGATGTGAATTGGTGCAGCCACTGTGGAAAACAGTATGGAGGTTTCTGAAAAAACTAAAACTAGAACTACCATATGACCCAGCAGTTCCACTCTTGGGTATATATACCAAAAAAACCAAAACACGAATTCCAAAAGATACATGCACCCTAGTGTTCATAGCAGCATTATTTATAATTGCCAAAATATGGAAGCAACCTAAGTGTCTATCAACAGATGAATGGATAAAGAAGATGTGGTATATGTGTATATATATATATATATATATATATATGATGAAGATGTGTGTGTGTGTATATATATATATACACACACAATAGAATACTACTCAGCCATAAAAAAGAATGAAATTTTGCAGCAACATGGATGGACCTGGAAGGTATTATGCTAAGTGAAGTAAGTCAGACAAAGACAAATACTGTATGATATCACTCTGTATGGAATCTAAAAAATAAACTAGTAAGTATAACAAAAAGGAAACAGACCCACACATATAGAGAACAAATGAGTGGGGAGAGAGGGAAGGAGGAGGGGCAATATAGGATTAGGGGATTAAGACATACAAACTACTAGGTATACAATAAGCTACAAGGATATATTGTACAACATGGGGAATACAGCCAATATTTTATAATAACTAAAGAGTATAACCTTTAAAATTTTTGAATCACTATATTGTACACCTGTAACATATAATATTGTACAGCAACCATACTTCAGTTTTTTTTTTTTAAGTGTGCACAACCAAGGATTACAAATTTGTTTTGGCCTTCATTAGACTTGAAATGTAAATACAAAGAGACATATTCATTTAAGGGTTGGTCAGAGAGATAAAACAAGCCATTTTTAATGAATGAAGTATTATAGAAATAAATTCAATTCAAAAGAAATTTTTAATTAAATTTGTCTAATTTTCAGGAATATCTTTCAGGGCTTCCTAATACTGGTTTAAATAGTTTACAGTAAAATCCCAGCTAATCTAGACTGTTCACTCAAAAGAAAGGAATTGTTTAAATCAACTATAATTAAGCCGATGGTAACATTTCGGGCTTTGAATTCCGATCAGGTTTCAAGTTGGTTGTTATTGGGGAGGTTGAACTTTCATGTTCCTTTGGTATTTCTTTGTTTGACTGTTAAAATTTTCAAGTGTGAAAAACCTAGAGAGCTTTCTTTTAAGTCACCAAAATCTGATTCTTTTGATGTCAGAGAAAAAAAAAAAATCTAGATTGGAGGAAGAAGCCTAAATTGATTTGAAAAATTCAACTATGCTTTAAATGAACTTGTTTGAACATCCTCTTGAAAGGCTGGCCTGTTTCCTCTTGAGAGTCACAGTTGGTTCATCGTTTGTTTTGGAATACCCTTACAGTTCCTGACTGACCTATGAGAGCTTTGAAAGGCAGGGTAATTGTCAAAGAGTTTCGGCCTAACTGATCACTTAGTATCTCTGCAGATTTACTCAAGTAGGCTACTGTCAGTACGAAGTGTGTATTCTCTTTGGTCCTGTTTAATGTGTGTGATAATCATATCCTTCAGAGGAAATTATACATGAAGTTCCCTACTAACAATATTTGTTATTATAAACATTCCAATATGTTATCTGTAATTTGGTGTTTCTGTGGTTTGCCTTAGTAGTCTTTGAGGATTTGGGGATGAACTAATGGTTATTTTGGGGACCTACAGCAGGAGTAAAAGTAAATTCCCTGTCTCCAAGGAAAGTGAGGAAATCTGTTACTCTCTTTTAGTGCTGGCGTGAGGGGTTCGGTAGTTGGAAGAATTCATTCATTCAACAGTTTGAGCATCTAAACTTGTAAATGTGATCATCAAGATGTCTGGTCATAGCTCTGTGGGATTTTCTAATACTATGCAGTTTCACCAAGAAATGTAATCAAGAGGATGTCTCCTAAGAGTTACAGTAGACTCAGTAGCCTCTCCCATTCAGAGTGCTCTATGAAACCTTGGTACTCCTTTTATAATTAGATTTTTAACTGAGAAACTTTTGCCTACAGTGTTTCCCAACATGCAGTATTTCCTTCGTGATTTCATTTCTCTCTCTTATTTTTTTTTTAAGTTTCCAATACCAGAACCTGTTGCATTTTAGTAGAAAGAGTCTCATGCTGGTGGTCTGGAAACCAGAATTCTATTTCCAGTTCTGTCACTCACAACAGGAGGACTGGGGGCAATTTGCATGACTTCTTGGGGACTTTAATTTCTTCCCTTATAAAATCTGAATGTTAGGCTACAGAATCTACCTCCAGGCCCTTTACATCCAAATTCTACACTGAACTAACATTAGCTAATATTATGAAATAACATGAGCCAACTTGCCTCATGTGTATTTACAGGATGTCAACGATTATTCTTATTTAGTTCTAACTTGTAGGTAAGAATAGCATATAGAGAAATTTAGGAAGATAGCCAGAGTTATTCCTTAGACTTGTCAATACTAGAAACAGAACCATGATAAGCAGTTTTCAATACAGTTTTGATTAAGAGTATAGATTCATAAGCAGGGCATCAATCCAACACATCAGAAAAGATATGTTGAGGGACTTCCCTGTTGGTCCAGTGGTTAAGACTCTGCGCTCCCAATGCAGGGGCCATGCGTTCGATCCCTGGTTGGGGAACTAAGGTGGTGCATGCCGGCCTTGGCATGGCCAAAAAAAAAGATATATAGAAAATGACGCTGAGAAGATAAATAACTTCTAAATAATCCAAACCAAAAGAATGACCTTTCTTTGGAGTGTTTCTCTTCACTTTACTCTCAGCATGAGTTCTCAGTAAGATTTAATTTATATTTTTGAAGGTATTTTGTTATCTATATTAAACTACTCATGTTTTAGATAACTAAGTCATGATTGTAAGTTTGATTGGTTTAATTTGGGGGGGAGTTGTCCTTTTAACTTCTTTTAGTTAGCTTTAATTTTGACTTTTTATTTCCTACTCACTTATTTAGTTAGTCCTTCGTGCCTGTCCTCATAAGAATCATCTTTGTTTGGTGTTTTATTTTCTATCCTGAATATCAGCAGTTTGTTTCAACAGCATTTTAGTTCTCTGAAATTTGCATTCAATGGAAACTGTTACTTGACTTTGCTTTAAGCCACCTTCCTCACCAATAATCACCACACCCTCTGCTTGCTTCCTGGCAGCTCTGATTTAGAGAGATGTGAAGTTTTTCTTTTTTTAAAACTAATATTTCCAGCATGTACCAATGGTAAGCACTCGAAGTAGATATATAAATATAAAAATACAAAACAGAAACAAGTCTTCCCTCAATGAACTAATGCAGATCATATTAAACTGCTATTTTTGTAGATCCAAAAAGTTAGCTACTGGCAGCTTCATATGGTTCAACCTTAATGCACAGAAAGGGAGCTGTTTGGAGAAAATGGACAAGGTCTGGACTGAGATTGGAAATATCCAACTTCCAAACCTAGGGTGTGTATTGTGAGTCAAGGGCTGCTTTTAAATCTCAGGCCAGCCATGAAGTCAATATTTGAGTCTGGAGAGGAAGAAAGGCCAGATGGAGGAGGCACTTTAGAATCCCAACCCAGGGACCTGGGGATTTGAACCTAGCCGAAGGGCAGAGGCAGTTCCCAGATGATCATAATGATGGCAGCATCTGGCACAGTGTAGAGGATTTCAAACCTGGCTGCTAATTAAAGTCACCTTTGGTCACTTTGTAAAAATACTGATACCAGGCCCTACTTCCAGAGATTCTGGTCTCATTGCCCTGTCTCATCGTGCAGAGCAGTGGTTCACAAACTTTAGGGGCCATCAGAATCACCCGGAGAGCTTGTTAAAACACACATGGTTGAGCCCCACCCTCAGAGTTTCTGATTCAGTAGGTTTGGGATGGAGCCCAAGAATTTGCATTTTAACAAATTCTTGGGTGATGCTGCTGCGGCTGGTCTGGAGAGTATACTTTGAAAACCATTGATGTGTAAGAATATGGCATTTTGAGTAAGAAACAGGATTTAGTCCCAGTCCCGTTACTAACCCATTATTAACTGTGATAACCTGTCTTTCTAAAAATTTTTGAAATGAATTTAAATACTGTAACATTCACCCTTTAAAGTATACAGTTCTATGAGTTTTGATAAATACTCATATAATCACCACAATTAAGGTGTAGAATAGTTTCATTCCCTCCCCCCATCCCCCATCCTGAAAATCCCTGTGTGACCCTTTGGAGTCAGGTTCCCCCCCAGCTCTAGGCCCTGGCAACCTCTGATCTGTTCTACCCCCATAGTTTTGCCTTTTCCAGAATGATATGCAAATGCAGACATACAATATGTAGCCTTTTTGGGTCTGGCTTGTTTCACTTGGCATAATGTATTTCACATTCCTCCAGATTGCCGAGTCTGTCAGTAGTTTATTCCTTTTAGTTAATAAGTAGTGTTGCGTTGGTTGCATTGTGTTGATATATCACAGTTTATCCACCTGTTGAAGGACATTTGGTTTGTTTCCAGTTTTTCAGAACAAAGCCACCTTTTGTGTGAACATAAGTTTTCATTTTTCTTGGCTTGAGTAAATACTGAGGAGTGGAATTGTAGGGATGTGTGCTGAGAGTACGTTTATCTTGATAAGAAACTGCCAAATAGTTGGACTTCCCTGGTGGTACAGTGGTTAAGATTCCGGGCTTCCACTGCAGGGGGCACGGATTCGATCCCTGGTCAGGAAAGTTCCACATGCCACGTGGTGTGGCAAAAAAAAAAAAAAAAAGAAACTGCCAAGTTGTTTTCCAAAGTGGCTGCACCATTTTGCATTCTCATATGTTAACATTTATGATCCTTGTATTTTTCTGTTTTTTATGCTAATAATGTCTGCTCTCATTTTTCTTTTGCATTTTATTATAGAAATTTCCAAACATATACAAAAGTAGAAAGAATAGCATAATGAGCCTTCATTGTACCCGTCACCCACCTTCAACAGTTAATTATTACATGGCCAGTCTTGATTTAAATATACTCCTACCTAGGTAACTTTGTTATTGATACCTGATTTAGTTCCATTGTGGTAAGAGAATATCTGGTATCATTTGATTCCTTTTAAATATATTGAGGCTTGTTTTATGGAGGGAATATGGTCCGTCTTTTTTTTTTTTTTTTTTAAGTCAATCCTTTTTTAAAAAAAAAATTATTTAATTATTTATTTATTTTTGACTGTGTTGGGTCTTCGTTTCTGTGCGAGAGCTTTCTCTAGTTGTGGCAAGTGGGGGCCTCTCACTATCGCGGCCTCTTCTTTTTTTTTTTTTTTTTTTTAATCGTGGCCTCTTGTTGCGGAGCACAGGCTCCAGACACACAGGCTCAGCAGTTGCGGCACACGGGCCCAGTTGCTCCACAGCATGTGGGATCTTCCCAGACCAGGGCTCGAACCCATATCCCCTGCACTGGCAGGCAGATTCTCAGCCACTGCGCCACTAGGGAAGCCCTGGTCCATCTTGGTAAATGTTCCTGGTGCACTTAAAAAAGACTGTTTAGGGCTTCCCTGGTGGCGCAGTGGTTGAGAATCCGCCTGCCGATGCAGGGGACACGGGTTCGTGCCCTGGTCCGGGAAGATCCCACATGCCGCGGAGCAACTAAGCCCGTGAGCCATGGCCGCTAGGCCTGCGCGTCCGGAGCCTGTGCTCCGCAACGGGAGAGGCCACAACAGTGAGAGGCCCGCGTACCGCAAAAAAAAAAAAAAAAAAAAAAAAGACTGTTTAGTCTGATCGGGTTGAACGCATGTTCTGTAAATGTCAGTTGGGTCAGGTTGTTTGTTCAAAGCTTTTGTCTCCTTACTAATTTTCTCTCTACTTGTTCTATTAATTACTGAGAGAAGAGTATTGAAATCTGACAATATTCAATATTCATAAATACATCTATTTCTCTTTTCAGTTCTATAAGATTTTGCTTCTTGTATTGTGAAGCTCTTTTATTAGATGCATAAAATTTAGGATCCTTATGTCCTCTTAATTAATTGATCCCTTTATCATTATGAAATGACCTTCTTTTTTATTCCTGGTAATATTCTTTGCTCTGGAATTTACCTTGACTGAAACTAATATAGTTACTTCAGCTTTCTTTTGAATAACGTTAGCTTGGAACATTTTTTTTTTCCCATCCTCTTAGTTTTAACCTTTTTGTGGGTTTATATTTAAAGTAAATATGCACTGCATATAGTTGGGTCTTATTTTGTAGTCCGTCTCACATACTCTGTCTTTTAGTGGGGTGTTTAGGTGATTTTTATTTAATATGATTACTGATATGGCTGTGTTTAAATCTGCCATCTTGCTGTTTGTTTTCTGCTTGTCATATCTATTCTTTGTTCCCCCTTTTCCTGCCTTCTTTTAGATTAATTGATTATTTCTTATTTCATTTATCTCCTTTTAGATTTATACCTCTTTGTATTTTTTAGCCATTGTTTTAGTTTTATTCTATACATCTTTAACTTATCATAGTCTACCTTCAAGTAGCATTATACCTCTTTATGTGTAGCATGTTAACAGTATATTTTCATTTCCCCTCTCTTGACCTTTGTGCTATTATGTCATATATTTTACATCTGCATATGTTGTAAATCCCACCATATATTGTTTTCTATTTTTGCTTTAAATCGTCAATTATCTTTTAAAGAAACTTTTATTTAAATAAGGGAAAAAAAGCATTTTATACTTACCCATATGTTGATTTCCTTTAATTTTTCTTATACCACTGGTGTGCTGCTGATAAATTCTTTCAGTTGTTGTGCATCTTAAAGCCTTTATTTTGTTTTTGTTTTTCAAAGATATTTTTGAGGCGTATAGAAATACAGGTTGACAGGGTTTTTCTTTCATGTCCTTAAAATATGCTGCTTCACTGTCTTCTGGCTTGCCTTGTTTCCAAAAAGAAGTCTCCTGTCATTCTTATCTTTATTCCTCTGTACATAGTGTGTCAGTTTTTTTTCTCTATCAGCTTTTCAGATTTTCTCTTCATTGCTAGTTTTCAACAGTTTGATTATGATAAGCTTTAGTGTTGTATTCTTCATGTTTCTTGTGTTTTGTGGTTCATTGAGATTCTTGGATCTCTGGGTTTATAGTTTTTATTAAATTTTAAAACTTTTTGGCCATTATTTTTTAAAATATTTTTTCCATCCATTCCTCTCTTTTCTCTTCTGAAACATCAACCTCATGTATATTTGGCCATTTGAAATTGTGCCACAACTCATTAATGATCTCTTCTTTTTAAAATTTTTTTCATCTTTTTCTGTTTCATTTCAGATAGTTTTATTACTGTGTCCTCAAGTTCACTAATCTTTTTGTCTGTACTGTCTGATATGTTCTTAATCCCATCCAGTGTGCTTTTCTTCTCAGACGTTGTAGTTTTCATCTCTATAGGTTTTGGGGGGGGCGCGGTCTTTTTTATATCTCCCATGCCTCTCCTTCACATACTAATGCTTTCTCCTTGACCATATGGAGTATATCTCTCATAGCTTTTCCATGTACTTATCTACAAATTCTGTTTTCTGTCTCATTTCATTTCTGTATCTGTTTCTATTGAATGATTTTTATCCTCATTATGAATTATATTTTCCTGTTTCTTTGTATGCCTGGTAATTTTTGATTGGATGGTAGACATTTTGAATTTTGGATTGTGGATAGTTGGATTTTTTATTTTCTATGCTTCTAAATATTTTTGAGCATTGAGATGAAGTTAAGTTTGGGGATAGCTTGATCCTTTCTAGACTTACTATTAAGCCTTTTTAGGGAGACCAGAGCAGCCTTTAGTCTAGGGTTAACTTGATGCCATTACAAAGGCAATACCTTTCTGACTGTACACCCTAATACTTCGTGTATCACAAGATTTCTTGAACTATTCTAGCCCTGTGTGTGCTCCAGGGGCTGTTTTGCCTGTGCTTCTGATTGTTCTTTTCCCAGCCTTGGGTCATTTCCTCACACACATGCTCTGAGTGTCTCTCGGTATGTGGTTCTTTCTTCTCTGGTATCGGCCTGTGAATTCTACCCTTGTTGACCTCCTTTGTCTCCTAAACTCAGGGAGATCAGCAGGCCCTGTTTGGGCTCCCCCTTCCTTACTGCAACCTGGAAGCTCTCTCTAGATATTAAGGCAGCATAATTTTAGGATTCGCCTTATTTGTTTTCCTTTTTGTAAGGCTCACTGTCCTATGCCACCTATTGTCCGGTGTCTGAAAACTATTTTTTCATATGTTTTTTGTTGTTTAAAATGCGAGGTTCAATCAGTCTGTGTTGCTCTATCATTACCTAAGGTGGAAGACTGACTTCTGTATTGTTTCATTTATTTCCAGAGTAAATCCATTATTCACATAATGAAAAATACAGATGATGACTTTTTCACAGAGATTAAATTAGATAATATACATGAAAAGCACTTTCTAGGTGGTAAAGTGCACACGTGTTTATCATTGCTGTTACCTAGAAGATCAGCCTCGTTTTCCTGTAGTTATGGGTGTCTGTATAGGAGTAAAGCCTAAAAGGCCAAAATATGGAGGTGTCGTTTCTGAAAATCCCCCTGTGCCTCCATGCATACCAATGTGTCACATTGCGTGTTTTTCTGTGCCGGATTAATTCATGCATTTATTTATCCGGTAGACATTTATTAAGCACCCAGGTCTCTAGTCACTGGATATCTCTGCTTTCAAGGGGCTTATATTCTGTATTTTCTTTTCGGTGTCTGTCTCAGCTGTCCTACTTTTTTTCATCACTGTCTGTACACGTGTATCATTTCATCTCTGGGCCTCTGTATGAGTGCTCATCTCATTCTGCCTTCACTTCCTATGTTTTCTTTCCCTAGTTTATCTGGTCTTCCAACATTATCTTCTTCTTTATTTCATTTGATCCAGTTATCATAATATTTCTATCTTTCCTCTAATATTCCTGCTAATATATTTTTTCTTTCTGAGTAAAAGCCAGAGGAAAAGAAGAGTCCTTACAAAAGCTTACAAGGCTTTAAAAGAACTGTGCCCCACTTATCTCTTTGAACTCCTTACTTAGTACTAACCCCTTGTTCATCTCACTCCAGCCACACTGGCCTGTTTGCCATTGTTGTCTTGTGGACACCAGGCATGATCCTACCTCAGGGTCTTTGTACTTGCTGTTCTTTCCACCTCAAATGTTCTTTTTCCATATATCCATGTCTCACCCCCTACTTCCTTCAAGTCTTTGTTCAGTTGATATCTTTTCAATGAGGCCCTGTCTGGCCTCTTCCTATTTTTAAGTGTCGTGCCTTCTACTACTGCCTTTCATCCTCCCCATTCCCACTTTATTTTTCTTGGTAACACTTTTTACCTTTTAAATTATAAAATTTACTTGTTTGTTTCCTCTCTCTTGTTGCACTAGCATATAAACTCCATGAAGGTAGGGATTCCTTTACTGTTGACAGAAGCACCCAGGACACTGCCAGGTACTAAGGAGCAAAATAAATATTTGTTGAACGAATGAGTCTCCTTGGTAAAGTGCTTTTTTGTTTGCTTGTTGTATTACATTTATTGAATATACTCCTTTGTTTCATGTACTTTATTTTTAAAAATGAATGGCTGGAGCATTTTATATATTTAAAAATCCCTTTAATTGCTTTAATTAGCATATTAACATATTTTGTTTTATGGATATGTAGGCTTCACAATATAAAAAGTTCTCCATCCCCGATTGAAGGTATACCTCAAGAATGAGTACATGTAGAGTTGAACATTCTAGTGGTCAGAAATAATTCCAACCTTAGAGATAGCCCAGGAGGAGATGGGATTCCTGGTAGACTTTAAATCCCGTCTAGACACCCAGGGATGAGCCAAAAGAAAAAAATCTTCTAAATATAGTATTTTGCATATTATTTTTTTAAAAGTTAGAAAAGTTAGTATATTTGGAATTAAAATTTCTTTTTATACAACTCTCCTAGAAAAATACTTTAAAATGAGTCTAGGCAAAACTTTCTTATTAAGATATGTATACCCCACTCCCTTATTCATAATTTGCAAGTCTAATAAGCTTTGAAAAGGAAAAGATTTTTCTAAGTTTACCACAGACTGATTTGGTGGCAAAACCCAGCCTGACATGATGCGCAGCTGGTTATAGTCTTTATTATTCCATTTGGTGAGTCTGCTTTGTATGTTTCACTGCAGAAATAGTAATGTGTTTGAGGGCCAGTGATTTGAGGGCCTGTGCATTTTTTCTCAATCCACTTAGCTAAAGGTAAAACAGGACTCTCTAGTCACTGACTGCCTAATTCTGGTTGTTGTTGCCGTTACTGTTTTTTCTCCAGCTTTGCAAACCTGGGTATACTTCATGTGACAAAGAAAAAAGTATTTGAAACACTGGAAGCACGAATGACAGATGCATGTATAAGGGGCTATAATCCCGGACTTTTGGTGCATCCTGATCTTGCCTATTTACAAGCAGAAGGTGGAGGAGACCGGCAGCTCACAGGTGAGTATATCACTCTCCCAGCCTTGGTCCTTTGAGAGCTCTGGCTCTCCTTGTCCTGTGTGTAGACCATGTGCTCATCTTATGTCCCAGGTTTCTCCTTCTCCTGGCCTGTACTCCAAGCTGCTCTCACCCTTTCCCTGCTCAGAAACCTTTGATGGTTCCTGCTACTTCTAGAATAAAATCTGTACCTCCATAGCCTGGCATACAAAGCCGGGCCTCAGCCTCCTTTCCAGCTTTATCTGAGGTCCCACCTGCACCCACCTCTCGCCATCACCGCCCCCTGAATACTGATGCATACTCACACCTTTGTATGTGTCTTCCTCTACCTAAAACCCCCCACCCTTCCCTTTTCAACCTGTCAGAACCAATTCAGAATTCAAGACATGGTTCAAAGAACAGCTGCTCTGTTATACCTCCCCCAGCTCACCTTATTATAAGGAATCTTTCTTTCTTTGGGCTCTTCAGGCTCATTGTAAGCTATCCTCTTTATCATAAAAATGCTATGATATTATGTTTTCCTGCCTTCACTTATATTTTTTTCCTTCAACCCTAATCCTTGTTCCACCACATACGCCATTTCTGCTTTTATGTGTTGTCCTTTTGTCTGGCCATCCTGTCACCAGCTCATACTCAGGCAGTCCAAAGACAATCATTTTCCCATTAGACATGTTCTGTCTTTTGATATTCATCCTCAAAACCTTCACATCATCTTTGCGTCCTCCTTCTCACCTCTGCTGCATCTCCAGTTCGTGGTCCAGCTATTCTGTGCTCTCTGGGGTTCCCCTCCTCACTCCATCTTTTGATGCTCTGTCTCTGTCCCTCCCCACTTCTAATCTAGTTTACACCCTATGGCCAGATGGATCTTACTGAAGCCTACAGGTCAGCACTACTCAGTGTCTCCCTGTTGCGTCCAGAATCCAAATTCCATACCCTGGCACTTTAGGCCTCCCAAGAGCTGGCCCCAATCTGCATTTCCAACTTTGTTTTCCACTACACCCCTTCCTGTCAAGCTGAACTACACCATAGAAGCACTACAATTTCTCACTTTCTCTCTTTGGCACATTCTTTCTTTCCATTCCTGCTATTTCCTCTTCCTGGGATGCCTTTTTTCATTCTCCTCCTAAGTTCAAGTTCTACCATCCTTTCAATATTTAGAGCAATGCCTCTTCTGCTCCAAAGCCTCTGGATTCTCCCCTCCTTTGAAGTTTCATATCACTTCAACTGTAGCTCTTTCATAGTACTTATCACTTGAATTATCACCTCTTATTATATTATAGGTTAAGTAAGATTATGTCCATCAGTATGAAAGCTCCATCAGGAGGGAAGGAGCCAAGTGCAGTGGAGTCATTCGGCTCCTTAAAAGCACTTTTTGAGTTGTACTTGCTTAGTGCCAGGTACTGTGCCGGGCACTGTGGGATGAATCCAGTCCCTTTGCTCAGAGAGCTTTTGGAATACTTAATTTTCACGTTCTTCCACACAACTGAGGCATAGTCAGGCTACTGCATTCCATTCCATCACATCCTTTGTGTCTTGGGACAGGGCAGGGGAATATAGGAGAGAGGCAGTTTGACACATGCAGGACAGTTTTTACTGTGATCCAGAGAAAATGCAGGCCTTTTTTTGATGCCTTTACGTTTGGATGACATATATAGATAATTCTTAAAATTGTATTAGCAATATGAAGAATTTCAAAAGAAAAAAAAATAGACTTATTTTAAGTTGATGTTCTTTATTTGGGCTTTATAAAAGCATCCTATCTAAAACGTTCACGCTTTACTCTTTCCCTGGGCATAAATACCCTATGTTGTCTGGTCCTAGATCGGGAAAAGGAGATCATCCGCCAGGCAGCTCTTCAGCAGACAAAGGAGATGGACCTCAGCGTGGTGCGGCTTATGTTTACAGCTTTCCTTCCAGACAGCACCGGCAGCTTCACGAGGCGCCTGGAACCCGTGGTATCAGACGCCATCTACGATAGCAGTGAGTACCTGACTTCTGACAGGAGGCAGCTTGCTGTAAAGTCAAGAATAGACTTCCAGCCCTGCCCTGGCAGTTACTGACTACCTCTGATTCCTGGGGCAAGTAACTTAATCACTTGGAGCCTCACATTTATCATCTTACAAAATGAGAATACTGAAATTTAGCTTAAAATTTGATGTCGAGATTAAAAGTGAAATATTGTGAGGTGCTCAATAAATCTTCCTCAGATCATTTTTGTAGTCTTCTACGTGCAATGCCAAATCTCTTATTATTTATGAATTCCTTACTATGAGGATATATTGTTGGTGCTCTTAGATGAGAAAAGTTTCTCAATTGGGGCTCTGAAGAGAAGTTAATAAAAGACAACTCTTGGGCTTCCCTGGTGGTGCAGTGGTTGAGAATCTGCCTGCTAATGCAGGGGACACAGGTTCGAGCCCTGGTCTGGGAAGATCTCACATGACGTGGAGCAACTAGGCCCATGAACCACAACTACTGAGCCTGTGCGTCTGGAGCCTGTGCTCTGCAACAAGAGAGGCCACGATAGGGAGAGGCCCGCGCACCACGATGAAGAGTGGCCCCCGCTCGCCGCAACTAGAGAAAGCCCTTGCACAGACACGAAGACCCAACACAGCCAAAAATTTTTAAAAATAAAAAAATTTTTAAAAAGACAACTCATTCTTATCCATTTTCATTCTTGCATGTTATAGCTTTATCAAGTTAGGAACTTCAGGTTTACTAAGTGAGCAGTAAAGATATTTCGTAGCTTCAAAATTCTATTTCAGTCTATAGTTCCTGGAGTTTCTGAAAGAGTTTTACAGTGGTCTTCAGCATTTACCATGCAAATTTCTTATTTGGTATGCATGGGATTTATTAAACAGATATTTCCAGAAAGTCTACAAGGGCAGTATTTAGGCTTCTTGAAAGGTTATAGAGTTTGGTCTAAGTACAAAACACCATGCCCCAGGTACAACAACTAACTGATTTCTCTAATTTAAACATGTTTGAAGGGAAGTGAAAGCTTTATAAACTGATGTAGACTCATATACCAAAGATCACTTTAAAATGCAGCTGTTGGAGCAAAAAAAAAAAAAAAGGAAGCCTTATACTATTACCACACAAGACTTTTACTCCTTAACCACACAGAATTCTAATTTCGTTTGGGGAAAAGAAATATAACATCTTCATTTTTCTTTTCTGTAGAATAAAAGTTAATAAATAGTTTTAGAAAACTGCTTTTCCTAAATTTCTAGGACTCTTGTAAATGGTATATCAGTATCATGGACATAAGTTTGGGGTTAAAGTCTTGACCTTATTGAAATTCCACACATCCATTAGCTTGGAACTTCCTGAAACATCAGAAAATTTCTTTCTCTTCCTCTATTAATCTCTCTTACTGTGTTAGTGGGAGAAACAAATACTGCTCCTTTGTGTCTCATCTATTTTGGTGGTAATGAATGAGCCATGCCCAAGAAATGCTCTGAGGGTTTCAGAAGGCATTTTTGTTTTATTTATATCCTTGTTAAAGCACTATGAGTGAAAGCATCTATTTAAACTTTCTTTTGGTTAATATATGCTTTGGTTAAGGGTCCCTCATAGGAGGTTAGCTTGTGAAGCTGAGGATAAATAATGAAGTTTGTTGTTTTTCTCCTGTGGACAGAAGCCCCCAATGCCTCCAACTTGAAAATAGTAAGGATGGACAGGACAGCTGGATGCGTAACTGGAGGAGAAGAGATTTATCTTCTCTGTGACAAGGTTCAGAAAGGTAAATATATGCTCTGATCTCCATATGTGAAGTATAATTCTGAGAGTGTTTGTGAGTCACTTTTTGTCAGTAGGCCCAATAATATCCCTCCTTGCCATAGAACTCCTTTTAAAAATTTATACATTTCCTCTCTTCCAAATTTAAGTTGTCCAAGTTATTTTGTTAACCCAGCTAATTCATTTTAAAATTTTCAACAGAAGTAAAGATAAATAAGAAAACAGTGATCATTGGAATCAGTGATGTTTCAGGGTTTTTATACTTTAAATTTTGGTATCTGAACTTTAAATAAATGAGTAATAGCCCATGCTTCACACACACACACACACACACACAGAATAAATGTTTTACATAGTGTAAAATTGTTTATTTTGTTTATCTTACCATGCTTCATTGAAACACAGAGAGCTTTTCTGGATGTCTTCACATGACACTATGATGTCATTTAAGAAAAAGAAAGAGAATAAGGACTATAGGGAAATTCCCAGAGCATATTTCTCTCATATTTTCACTTTCAGAAAGGTCCTTGGCATTTGTCTCTCATTAAATATAGCACAAGATTGATAAGTCAGCAAAAGCTGAAGGAGATTGTGTTATTTTCTCAAGCTTCACTCATTTTTTAAATAAAATGATAGAAGGTATAGTATAATATACACTCACTTCCACGACGGCAGCAGCAGGGCTCGTGGCAAGGATCACAGCTTGCACGCGGCCTTGGGCAGTCTCATCTTTCTGCAGCTTGTAGACCCTCAGGCGTAGGAGCTGTTTCAAGCGCACAGCCTTGAGAGAGTAAGGTGTTCTTGAGACCACCTGTACCAAATCTGTGACCAAATCCAGCGAAGACCTCTATATAAACATTCACAATTCTGGCAGCTCATGCGAAGACCTACTCTTTCAGCCACGGGCTGCTGAAGATAGCCTCGTAGACAGAGTGCTCCCAAGTCAGCCTGTTCTAGCTGAGCAGCTACTGAAGACCCTCGTAATCTGACTTCATAATGGAGACCGCCACATTCACTGCTGTGCGGCTGACAGGGTCTCGGTGCTCCAGCCAGGTGTCAAGCCTGAGCCTCTGAGGTGGGAGAGCTGAGTCCAGCACATTGGACCACCAGAGACCTCCTGACCCCATGTAATATCAATCGGCGAGAGCTCTCCCAGAGACCTCCGTCTCACCGCTAAGACCCAGCTCCACTCAATGACCAACAAGCTCCAGTGCTGGATGCCCAATGCCAATCAACTAGCAAGAAAGGAATACAACCCCATCCATTATCAGAGAAGCTGCCTGAAATCATACTAAGTTCACAGGCACCCCAAAACACACCACTGGACATGGTCCTGCCCACCAGAAAGACAGGATCCAGCCCCACCCACCAGAAAGACAGGATCCAGCCCCACCCACCAGAACACAGGCACCAGTCCCCTACACCAGGAAGCCTACTCAAGCCACTGAACCAACCTCACCCACTGGGGGCAGACACCTAAAACAACGGGAACTACTAACCTGCAGCCTGCGAAAAGGAGACCCTGAACACAGTAAGATAAGCAAAATGAAAAGACAGAGAAACACACAGCAGATGAAGGAGCAAGATAAAAACCCACCAGACCAAACAAATGAAGAGGAAATAGGCAGTCTACCTGAAAAAGAATTCAGAGTAATGATAGTAAAAATGATCTAAAATCTTGGAAATAGAATAGAGAAAATACAAGAAACGTTTAACAAGGACCTAGAAGAACTAAAGAGCAAACAAACAATGATGAACAACACAATAAATGAAATTAAAAATTCTCTAGAAGGAATCAGTAACAGACTAACTGAGGCAGAAGAATGGATGAGTGACCTGGAAGACAAAATAGTGGAAATAACTACTGCAGAGCAGAATAAAGAAAAAAGAATGAAAAGAATTTAGCACAGCCTCAGAGACCTCTGGGACAACATTATATGCACCAACATTCGAACTGTAGGAGTTCCAGAAGAAGAAGAGTAAAAGAAAGGGGCTGAGAAAATATTTGAAGAGATTATAGTTGAAAACTTCCCTAACATGGGAAAGGAAATAGCCACACAAGTCCAGGAAGCGCAGAGAGTCCCATACAGGATAAATCCAAGGAGAGACACTCCAAGACACATATTAAACAAACTGTCAAAAATTAAATACAAAGAAAAAATATTAAAAGCAGCAAGGGAAAAGAAACAAATAACATACAAGGGAATCCCCATAAGGTTAACAGCTGATCTTTCAGCAGAAACTCTGCAAGCCAGAAGGGGTGGCAGGACATATTTAAAGTGATGAAAGGGAAGAACTTACAACCAAGATTAGCCAGCAAGGATCTCATTCAGATTCAGTGGAGACATTAAAACCTTTACAAATCAGCAAAAGTTAAGAGAATTCAGCATCACGAAACCAGCTTTACAACAAATGCTAAAGGAACTTCTCTAGGCAGGAAACACAAGAAAAGGAAAACAGCTACAAAAACAAACCCAAAACAATTTAGAAAATGGTAATAGGAACATACATATTGATAATTACTTTAAATGTGAATGGATTAAATGCTCCAACCAAAAGAAACAGGCTCGCTAAATGGATACAAAAACAAGACCCATATATATGCTGTCTACAAGAGACCCACCACAGACCTAGGGACACATACAGACAAAGTGAGGGGATGGAAAAAGATATTCCATGCAAATGGAAACCAAAACAAAGCTGTAGTAGCAGTTCTCATATCAGACAAAATAGACTTTAAAACAAAGACTATTAACAAGAAACAAGAAGGGAACTACATAATGATCAAGGGATCAATCCAAAAAGAAGATATAACAGTTGTAAATATTTATGCACCCAACATAGGAGCACCTCAATAACATAAGGCAAATGCTAACACCCATTAAATGGGAAATCGGCAGTAACGCAATAATGGTCGGGGACTTTAACACCCCACTTTCAACAATGGACAGATCATCCAAAATGAAAATAAACAAGGAAACACAAGCTTTAAATGACACATTAAACAAGATGGACTTAATTGATATTTATAGGATGTTCCATCCAAAAACAACAGAATACACTTTCTTCTCAAGTGCTCATGGAACGTTCTCCAGGAGAGATCATATCTTGGGTCACAAATCAAGCCTTGGTAAATTTAAGAAAATTGAAATCGTATCAAGTATCTTTTCCAACCACAACGCTATGAGACTAGATATCAATTACAGGAAAAAAATCTCCAAAAAATCTCTAAAAAAATCTCTAAAACACATGGAGGCTACACAATACACTACTAAGTAACCAAGAGATTACTGAAGAAATCAAAGAGGAAATCAGAAAATACCTAGAAACAAATGGCAATGAGAACACGATGACCCAAAACCTAAGGGATGCAGCAAAAGCACTTCTGAGAGGGAAGTTTATAGCAATACAATCCTACCTCAAGAAACAAGAAACATCTCAAATAAACAACCTAACCGTACACCTAAAGCAATTAGAGATAGAAGAACAGAAAAAACACGAAGTTAGCAGAGGGAAGGAAATCATAAAGATCAGATCAGAAATAAATGAAAAAGAAATGAAGGAAACAATAACAAAGATCTATAAAACTAAAAGCTGGTTCTTTGGGACAATAAACAAAATTGATAAACCATTAGCCAGACTCATCAAGAAAAAAAGGGAAACGACTCAAATCAACAGAATTAGAAATGAAAAGGGAGAAGTAACAGTGGACACTGCAGAAATACAAACGGTCATGAGAGATTACTGCAAGTAACTATATGACAATAAAATGGACAACCTGGAAGAAATGGACAAATTCTTAGATACACACAACCTTCCAAGGCTGAACCAGGAAGAAATAGAAAATATGAACAGACCAATCACAAGTAGCGAAATTGAAACTGTGATTAAAAATCTTCCAACAAACAAAAGCCCAGGACCAGATGGCTTCACAGGCGAATTCTGTCAAACATTTAAAGAAGAGCTAACACCTATCCTTCTCAAACTCTTCCAAAATATAGTAGAGGGAGGAATACTCCCCAACTCATTTTATGAGGCCACCATCACCCTGATACCAAAACCGGACAAAGATGTTGCAATAAAAGAAAACTACAGGCCAATATCACTGATGATCATAGATGCAAAAATCCTCAACAAAATACTACCAAACAGGATCCAGCAGCACATTAAAAGGATCATACACCATGATCAAGTGGAGTTTATCCCAGGAATGCAAGGATTTTCAATATACAGAAATCAATCAATGTGATACACCATATTAACAGATTGAAGGATAAAAACCATATGATTTTCAGAAAAAGCTTTTGACAAAATTCAACACCTATTTTTGATAAAAACTCTCCAGAAAGTAGGCATAGAGGGAATCTACCTCAACATAATGAAGGCCATATATGACAAATCCACAGCCAACATCATTCTCTATGGTGAAAAACTGAAACCATTTCCACTAAGATCAGGAACAAGGCAAGGTTGCCCACTCTCACTGCTGTTATTCAACACAATTTTGGGAGTTTTAGCCACAGCAGTCGGAGAAGAAAGAGAAATGAATTCAAATTGGAAAAGAAGTAAAACCGTCACTGTTTGCAGATGACATGATACTATACATAGAGAATCCTAAAGATGCTACCAGAAAACTACTAGAGCTAATCAATGAATTTGGTAAAGTAGCAGGTTACAAAATTAATGCACAGAAATCTCTTGCATTCCTATACACTAATGATGAAAAATCTGAAAGAGAAATCAAGGAAACACTCCCATTTACCACTGCAACAAAAAGAATAAAATACCTAGGAATTAACCTACCTAAGAAGACAAAAGACCTGTATGCAGAAGACTATAAGACACTAATGAAAGAAATTAAAGATGACAAACATATGGAGAGATATACCATGTTCTTGGATTGGAAGAATCAACATTGTGAAAATAACTATACTACCCAAAGCAATCTACAGATTCACTGCAATCCCTATCAAACTACCACTGGCCTTTTTCACAGAACTAGAACAAAAAAATTCACAATTTATTTGGAAACACAGAAGACCCGAAATAGCCAAAGCAATCTTGAGAAAGAAAAACGGAGCTGGAGGAATCAGGCTCCTTGACTTCCAACTATACTACAAAGCTACAGTAATCAAGACAGTATGGTAGTGGCACAAAAATAGAAATATAGGTCAGTAGAACAGGATAGAAAGCCCAGAGATAAACCCACACACATATGGTCACCTAATCTTTGATAAAGGAGGCAAGAATATATAGTGGAGAAAAGACAGCCTCTTCAATAAGTGGTGCTGGGAAAACTGGACAGCTACATGTAAAAGAATGAAATTAGAACACTCCCTAACACTGTATACAACAACAAACTCAAAATGGATTAAAGACCTAAATGTAAGGCCAGACATTATACAGAGGGAAACATAGGCAGAACACTCTTTGACATAAATCACAACAAGATCCTTTTTGACCCACCTCCTAGAGAAATGGAAATAAAAACAAAAATAAACAAATGGTATGTAATGAAACTTACAAGCTTTTGCACAGCAAAGGAAGCCATAAACAAGATGAAAAGACAGCCCTCAGAATGGGAGAAAATTTTTTTTTTTTTTTTTTTTGCTGTATGCAGGCCTCTCACCATTGTGGCCACTCCCGTTGCGGAGCACAGTCTCAGGATGCGCAGGCTCAGCAGCCATGGCTCATGGGCCTAGCTGCTCCGCGGCATGTGGGGTCTTCCCAGACCAGGGCATGAACCTGTGTCCCCTGCATTGGCAGGTGGACTCTCAACCACTGCACCACCTGGGAAGCCCGGGAGAAAATACTTGCAAATGGAGCAACTGGGAAAGGATTAATCTCCAAAATTTACAAGCAGCTCATGCAGCTCAGTATCAAAAGAATAAACAACCCAATCCAAAAATGGGCAGAAGACCTAAAAAGACATTTCTCCAAAGAAGATACACAAATTGCCAAGAAACACATGAAAGGATGCTCAACATGATTTATCATCAGAGAAATGCAGATCAAAACTACAATGAGATATCACGTCACACTGGTCAGAATGGCCATCATCAAAAACTCTACAAACAATAAATTCTGGAGAGGGTGTGGAGAAAAGGGAACCCTCTTACACTGTTGGTGGGAATGTAAATTGATACAACCACTATGGAGAACAATATGGAGGTTCCTTAAAAACTAAAAATAGAGCTACCATTTGATCCAGCAATCTCACTACTGGGCATATACCCTGAGGAAGCCATTAACTCAAAAAGTGTCATGTACCACAATGTTCACTGCAGCACTATTTACAATAGCCAGGACATGGAAGCAACCCAAGTGTCCATCGACAGATGAATGGATAAAGAAGATGTGGCACATATATACAATGCAATATTACTCAGCCATAAAGAGAAATGAAATTGAACTATTTGTAGTGAGGTGGTTGGACCTAGAGTCTGTCATACAGAGTGAAGTAAGTCAGAAAGAGAAAAACAAACACCACATGCTAACACATATATATGCAGTCTAAAATTTTTTTTAAAGTGGTTCTCATGAACCTAGGGGCAGGACAGGAATAAAGACACAGGTGTAGACAGTGGACTTGAGGACATGGGGAGGGGGAAGGGTAAGCTGGGACGAAGTGAGAGAGTGGCATGGACATATATACACTACCAAATGTAAAATAGATAGCTAGTGGGAAGCAGCTGCATAGCACAGGGAGATCAGCTCAGTGCTTTGTGACCACCTAGCGGGGTTGGGTAGGGAGGGTGGGAGGGAGATGCAAGAGGGAGGGGATATGGGGATATATGTATACGTATAGCTGATTCACTTTGTTATGCAGCAGAAACTAATACACCATTGTAAAGCAATTATACTCCAATTAAGATGTTAAAAAATAATGCAAAAAAATATATTTCACTTTTACATTTTTCAATAAAAATAATTGTAGTTTATTCACTAAAAAGAAAAAAGAAAAGAAAGATATACTCACTACAAGGATGAGCATTTTCAAAGTAAGCAACTGCATAGCTGGAAATGTAGCCCCTATTAAAAGAACTTAAAACAAAGAAAATTATCCTTTAAGACTAAATGCTCTGAGATAAAAGTCAGAGAAAATGAGATTAGATTTTAAGGTAAAGGTATCAATATATATCTGTATCCCAAAAATGTTTACACTGTCTCTGCAGGTTTTGGTATCAGTATTCTTCCAACCCATTCTATCCAAGTAATATGCATTTCCAGATTTCTGGTTGTGTATACTATGAGTAAACACAATCTGAGTACCTTTATTTGTAAGTGTGACTCTTAATCATTATCATTACATTGGAATGGCTTATTAAGAGAAGTCTTGAACCTAGCTTAGAGAATCTGAATAACTAGGTCCACGGTAGTCCTACCTGAAGGCAGAGGTATTAACCAGGATATAATATGTCTTATCCAACCCTAATATTTCTAAAATTCTATGTAAATAGAAATATAAATTTAGTTTTGCAAGTCAATAGTGTATACCTTCCCATGAAATAGGAAGCGAAGCCAGGGAGATGCCAACCTGAGTTATATTGTCATACTTCTGCAGGAGTAGAACCGATGACTGAAGTGTGAAATTTAGATGTTCTAATTTAACACAGAGGGACTAGACCAACATGATATTTTTAGCAGTTTCTCAATATAGACTAATAAAATATTATAGGGAGGTAGCATAGTAGAATGTGTAAGAGCCTGGAATCTGAAACTTCACTGTGTTCAAATCCTGGCCTCTCCATTTACTAGCTTTTCAACCTTAGATAAGTTACTTAACCTCTCTGACCTCCAGTTTCTCTTCTGCAGAAGGAGGATATTAATAGTAGACCTGCATCACAAAGTTGTTGTGAGGATTAAATCAGCTAATATATACATATAAAATCACTCAGAACAGTGTCTGCCATGTAGTAAACTTTGTATTAGTTAAATATTATTATGTAAATCTGTATCAAGTGAACCACCTTTTGGGATTCTGATATTCCTCACTATCATTCGTGTTTCTCAGGAGTGAATTGGTTTAGGGATGAAGAAGTGGAAAAGACTGATTAAGAGAAAACTCAGATTGAATAGGTAAATCTAGTATTCTGTCATTGTAAATGAATCTTGGGACCCATTACTATGGTAACTAATAGAAAATTTTCACTAAAAATTTTAAATAATTCAAAAGTGTATTTTATATTAATTACTTTTGAAAAAGGTTAGGTACGTAGTATTTATAGGTAGAATCTTGAACCAGCTTTATTTTTTCATGTTTTTGAATATTATTATACTATGTGAAATTATACATCTGGACGTGACTGTTTGCAGATGACATTCAGATTCGATTTTATGAGGAGGAGGAAAATGGTGGAATCTGGGAAGGATTCGGAGATTTTTCCCCCACAGATGTTCATAGACAAGTAAGTGGATGGTGATGACGGTGGTGATGAAGATGATTCTACATTTTCTGCCTTCTTGACATTCACTAGTTTCCATGTATAAAACAAGGAAAAATCATAAATATTTATTTAACTTTCATAAAAGAGCACTGTGTCTTGCCGGTGTTCCAGAAAAGTTACCTACCATAGAATTATGGGCAAGGCTGTATTAGACCTTGCAAGGCATTTCATTTGGGTGTCTGATCACCTAACCACAAGGTAGTGGCCCTTAGGTCCTTTAGTAAAAATGTTTTAAGTGTTGTATTCATCTGTTCAGGCTTCCATAACAAAATATCATAGACTGGGTGGATGAAACAAAAGAAATTTGTTGCTCATGGTTCTGGAGACTAGAAGTCCCAGATCAAGGTCTGACAGTGTCAGTTCCTTGTGAGGGCTCTCTTCCTGGCTTGCAGACAGGCACCTTCTTGTTGTGTCCTAACAGGACAGAGAGAGAGTAAGCTCTCTGCTGTCTCTTCTTTTAAAAAGAGTAATCCTATCCAATCAGGGCCTTGCCCTTATGACCTCATTTAACCTTAATTCTTCCCATAAAAGCTTTATCTCCAAATACAGCCACACTGTTAGGGCTTCAACATATGAATTTTGGGGGAACACAATTAGTCCATAACAGTGTTCTACCAGTGTAATATGTGGAGACCTGTTAAAAGGGTATTCTAATGAAAAGTGTTGAAAGGAGGAGTCTTCTAGTTGAGGCTGATGTCATCATGATAAATCAAGATCTCCTGGTGACAATTGAGTATATGACTAAGAGATGAAAATGCTGAATCCTCATCTTAATGATTACACTGAGCGATTGAGGAATAGAGTTTTCACAAAAAATTGGAAACAATCCAAATGTCTATCAGTAAGTGGCCAGTTAAATAAATTATGGTGTATCTATGTGATGGAATATTGTGCAGTTATTAAAAAGAATGAGTACTCTATGGACTAATATGGAAAAGTCTCAAAGATACAACATTAAAATTTTTTAAAAGATAGATATAAAGCAAAATGTATATAAAAAAGATTCTATGTTTATGTTTACTATGCATAAAGAAACTATAAGAATACAACAGAAACTAATAGCTTCTCTGTGTTTACTTCTGGGGGCGGGGGGCAGGCACACAGTAGGAACTGTCTGGATGAGGGACAGGAATGGCAAGGAGAAGTTTCAGTGTGCACCATTGTATACCTTTTTATATTTTACGAAGCTTGATCCATATGAATATATTACATAGTCAAAAACTTCAGCTAAAACATCTTTGAGGTGGGGTGTTAAATACTGACAGTGCGTGGCTGCTCAAAGCAGTGGGCCCCTCAGCAATGCTGATTCTGCCCCAAGCACAGTTTAATGAAAAAAATAAGTTTTGTTACAAATGCATTAAAGCTATAAGCTGAGATCACATTTTGATAGCATAATACTTTTATTATTGCTCGGTTCTTATTTTATCATTTCTATCATGATTTTCTTTTAAATTTTTTGTCTAGGAGTCCATTTTTAGGTTTCCAAACATTTAAAAGATGTTTGGTTGATGATTTCAACATTATATTGTGGTCATAGAAGGTGGTCTTAGGTATAAGTTCTTTGAAATTTTTTTGTCTTTCTCTGTGACTCTATGATCAGTTTTTTAAAATGTTCCATGTGTACTTGAAAATAATTATATCCTTTTTTGTTGTTGTTTGGTGGAAGGTTCTGTATATAACTGTTAGCTTAAACTTATTAATTTTGTGGATCGAGTAAAAAAAATCCAGCTAAAAAATGTGAAAATGCCTGACTATTCTGGCACTGCCAGATATCAATGAGGAGGCTGTCTTATGGGTGTTACAGAATGCCCTGTGTATGCCTAGAGACTTGGCCATCCTCACCTCACAATACACTGACCCTGTCCTGATGTCTTTCTTACAGGGTTTAGTTTTTTGTCTTCATTGGCTCACCAGCAGGCTGGTAGTAGTACCACCTTCCTCACTCTTTCCACGACTAGCCTTTCTGATATTGCTGTAAATAATCTTGGAGGCTTTTTTTTTCTTTTTTCTTGGAGGCTTTTAAGGCTAATTTGGAAAAGGAGAAGATGTATGCAATGTATTTTATTCACATGATTATTTATACTGAAAGACGTTTGAAATTTTAAGACAAGTGAACTAATGAAGTTTTGCAATACATCGGCATAATCTTATATTTCAGTTTCACATTGGCAATTTAATAAAAATGTATGGGTATAGAATTCTAAGGTTGTAAGTTTCTCTAAGGTGTTATATATTTTTTAGTACCTTGTGTCTAAACATTGGGCATAAAGAATGTGTTTAATGAGTAACGTTGCTGGAAAAGAAATGTAGTCCTACTCCAACATTTGGATCTTTGTATCCTGCAGTTTGCCATCGTCTTCAAAACTCCAAAGTATAAAGATGTCAACATTACAAAACCAGCCTCTGTGTTTGTCCAGCTTCGGAGGAAATCTGATTTGGAAACCAGTGAACCAAAACCTTTTCTCTACTACCCTGAAATTAAAGGTAACTTGGTTGTTTAAACACTTGTGCTTGTTCGAACAAGAGGATGGTCTGATTAGAAAAGATCAGGTAGTCTCCTCTTTTGAACAGCTTCCTAGTAACTGGTTTCTGGGTCCATGGTACTTCTTTTTAGAGAAGAAAGAGGTTATATATGATTTGGGGGTCATAGAATTAAGTCTGGCCTTTTAAAATAATGTTATTTCCATTGAGTTTTATATGAGATTTAGACATTTGAGAATTTCTCTTTGAATTTGAGAATCTATCATTTATTGACTACCTCAGGGTTCAGGTAGTTGAGATGAAAAGATAAGGCTTGTTGTGTAGGAGAATCAGCCACTCTGTCAGCTGGCCTCAGGCAGTTGAACAGAAGACTCAGCCACCATGCAGTGCAGAGCTATAAAGATGAATAAGCCAGCATTCTCTTCCTCACAAAGGACACACCGAGAAGGGGAGATCATAAGTCTCCTTAAATTGTTATCATGCGAATTATTACTTTGGTAAGTTCCAAAAGTGAGGCATCCACAAAAACGTAGAAGAATGCAAGGAGAACGAACCATAGCTTCTGAAGAAGCCACCAAGAAGAAGGCTTCTTCAAGGTCCTGAAAATTGGGGATGTATTTCAGTAGTTGAGTGTGCGACAGAGAAGGAAAGGGTTTCCTAGACTTAGGAAACGTGAGGAGCTAAAACAGTTAGTGTTTCTTCAGGGAAAAGTGAGCATTATGAGCGCTGAGACGCACTCCTGAAGGCCACGGCGGGTGAGGAAGGCCGGGGCCAGGCTCTGTGCTGCTGTGATTGGCACCTAATGAATTTTGCATTGATTCTGGAAAGGGGAATGACCAGGCCAGCTTGGATTGGGAATAATGCCTCTGACTTCTCTCTGTAGACACTGAAGAGACTATCTGGGCAGCAGACAGTGAGTCAGAAGAGGAATGCAAGAGTCCACGTGAGAAATGGTGAAGTTAGTGAAGGTCTTAGCGCAGTGGAGTGAAAGGAGAAGGTGGATTCAGGAGGCAGGGCGGGGATGGTGTCAAGAGGACCCAGGTGCTGGTTGGGGTCGGGGGTGAGAAGAGAAAATCAGGAGTCATGGACGGTTCTAGGAATCCCAGCCTGGGAAGCCTGGGATGTGGTTGAACTGATGAGGAGTCAAGGGAGCAAATGTAGATCTGGGTGGGCAGACAGGGTTCAGTTTAAACATGCTGCATTTTAGGTTCCTGTGGCAGATTCCTAGCAGGCCATTCAAAAGGCAGGACTGGAACTCAAGAGAGGGCAGGGTGGGAAATTCACACCGAGAATCCTCTTGGAATGAGGGCAACAGGCCTCAAAGGTTATTTGTTAACCTGGAGTCCACTCACCCCTGTGGGGGCTCCATGGCTAGAAGTGTACTTTAAAACAATTAGGTTTTTTTGTAATCCTATTTTGAATTGTACATACTCAAAACTGTGATTCTAAGAAGAGATCCATAGACTTCACGAGACTGCAAAAGAGCCTGTGGCACAAACATAATTAGAAACCCCTGGACTAGAGGGAAGTGAGACTGGGGAGGGAAGGGCACCCGGGTCCTGGCTGAGGCTGGAGCCCACAAAGGTGCCGCAGCAACGATCCACACGGCTGCTAATCCTGTGATAGCAACGTGTGATGGGGGGTCTTTGAGGAGGGCTTTCTTTTCCTAGAATTCACGTTGTGGCAGCAGCGTTTAGAAAATGGTTCCGTGATTTCTTGTTTCTTCTCTGCGCTTTGTGGCCCCTCCACTGATGGGTTAGATGTATAGTGCATTCCGTTACTGGTGGTTTGAAAACACTGTCAGCAGAGGAGCCTTTCTTTTCTCTCCACGTGACATTTCGTGGGAAATCCCAGTATGTAAACCTGAGAGTCTTGAAGTTGGAGGTGGCGAGCCCACCCGCTGGGCTCGACCAGGAAGGAGGCTCACCTCTCCTCACTACCCTCCCTGCCCAGGAACTGCCTGAGGGCTTCCGAACAGGCCGTCGCGTGAAGTTTGAAAATCACTGCTTTGGATTAAGCACCCTTCTTTAAAAGTAGACCCAGAAGAGAAACAGAGCAAACATTTTTTGGACTTTCTGAGGGAAGGAAAAAAAAAAAAGATTTCTTCTCCTAAAATGTGTGTTCAAAATAATGTCAATTTTTCTAACACAGAGAATCAGATAAAAAAAAAGGAAACCCAGATTACCTACACATGTGTAAGCCTAGAAGTACTCAAAGCTGAGCTTCGTTTCTAGGCTGCCTGTGTCCCTTTCCCAGTGGTATCTGTGCCTGAAAAGAGTCTGATACAGCAGGGACACGTTCACACTATTACTTTCATTGCTACCCTCTTATGGTAGGAGCTATCCGGGGCTGGAGTTAGACAATGGGGTCTCCTGAAAGTTCACGATCTCACCTTTATGCGTCAGGCGCTTACCTTCCAGGTTATCATTGCTCCATCTATAAGAACAATGTAGAAAACCATCTGGAAAAATAAGAGTTTGTAGTTGAGCTCCACAGAAAGAATGGCCAACATGTATTGTGGTTGAGTTGTTGTGAGATTAGAACAATTTTATTGAAGATAACAAATTACCTTGGTCTAGAGAACCTTCTGGATTATAAATCCCAAGTTGAAATAATCACAAGGAAAAATGATCACACCAGGCATGTGTGACTGGCCAGAAAAGTAGCAGGCCATTTAGCATCAGAGTAACTATGTGAAGATGAATCTAAACTATACAGCCCAAGGAATCACTGTGCTCATTTCTCAGAAGTCATTCAATATACCTTCCACTGCCCCCGGCCCCTGCAGTCACTCCTGAACTCATTGCCTCATTTTATATTCTTCATTTATTTTTATCAATATGTAAAATTATCTTACCTATTAATTTATGTGTCTGTTGTCTTCTTCCTACCTGTGTTCTTTAGGTCACAGATTTGGTCTTTCATGTTTATTGCTGCATCTCAGACAATGTCTGTCACATAGTAGGCGCTTGTTAAATGTCTGAGAGCTAAGCTACTGTTTGACCAACCAAGTTGCCACCCTCACCCGAAAGACTAGTAACTTGTTGGGTGCCACCAATTAAGACGTTACACAAAGAAATACATCATATTCCTCTTGTACAGAATCATGCAGCCCTGAACTCTGCATCCTTTATGGTTGTGTCTCATAAAAACATGGAGTTGGTTGGGTCCAGGGAGACAATCAAAACAATCAGGAGAGGGATGGTTGGCAAGGGAAGAAGAGGGTTGAGGAACTGTTATACGAAAGCAAAGAAAATGGGCTTCCCTGGTGGCGCAGCGGTTGAGAGTCCGCCTGCCAATGCAGGAGACACGGGTTCGTGCCCTGGTCCGGGAAGATCCCACATGCCGCGGAGCAACTAAGCCCGTGAGCCATGGCCACTGGGCCTGCGCGTCCGGAGCCTGTGCTCCGCGATGGGAGAGGCCACAACAGTGAGAGGCCCGCATACCGCAAAAAAAAAAAAAAAAAAAAAAAAAAAAGAAAGCAAAGAAAGACCATGATGTCTTTTCAGTCTGAAAAGACGGAGATTAGGAAGAAACAGAATCATAATCTTTAAATTATGAAAGGTATGGTCAGGATAAATGCAGGCATCTTTACTGGCAAACTACAACCCAGAAAGTGAGAATGAGGTACTTTTACCTCAAGGCACTTGCACAGCATAAGGTGGTAGAGGCTAGAAGTTTTATCGACATTTGTGAACTAAGCTGTTATCTTAAATCATCAGTTATTAAAGGAAGCAAAGATATGTTGGAGTGTTTCCCCCAAAATGGTGACCTAATATAATGGAATGCTCATTAGACCTTGTATCTGATCTTCACTCAGCCCTGACCTCATACAGGTCCCTCAACATCCTAGTTTTGGTTTCCTCTACTGTAAAAGGAGAACTTGTAGTGAGTGGCCACTTAGGTCCCTTTTAGAATAGGTTGATGTTTCATAGTACATCCCATGGTCCACTGTCAAAAGCAGACCACAAGGGTAAATAAACCCAGTGTGAAAATTCCCATGTTCAATTCCATGGAAATTCAGACTGCAGGTTCTTCTATTTTTTAAAAAAAAAAAAAAAGCTTGTCACATGGAATTTTCTATATCAGTTTCTTGTCATTAACATCTTAATGGCTGTAGGATAGTTAATATTTTTTAAATTGAGTCTTAAAAATTCCCATTTTACAATGAAATATAACCAGTGAATGTCCCTGTTTTATAAGTCAAAAGGAGTACATAGCAAATACCAAATGATCTCTTTGCTAGAAAGCGTGTCAGTAGATAACATTTATTTCTGAAGATGAATATGTTGTCTGCCTTGCTCTTCTATTTCATATTTCTGATGAACTAATATCCCATGTGAGATCAGCAGTTTATAGGATGAGCAAT